>NC_049223.1:83444443-83751438 GCF_011100685.1 Canis lupus familiaris
CTCCTTGCTGATGGCACAGGACACAAAATCAAAAGGCAGGTAGCCGCAGGCTGGTGAGAGCTGGCTTCGTCCTTCTGCTCTGTCAGCGATTCTGTGACATCTCGGGCACGCCCGGCGGAGATTCTGGAGTCGGGCTTCACGCAACGTAGCCGGGGTGCCAGGAACGTGCAGCCCGCTCCTGGGAAGTCAGACTAGCTCCCAACTGACTCCCCCCAAGTCCGAAAGGCGCTCGGCCTCCGCCGGGAGCCGGTCAGGCGGGGAAAAGCCGTGGGCTTACAGCTGTGAGGCCTGCGCACCGGCAACAACTGCAGGATTCTGGCAAAACCACTTAACTTGTGTGACTGAGTTTCCCATCACAAAAAGGGAAGGGATCGTCACGCCTGCCCTGCTGGCCCCACCACGATGTCATAAGGTTCAATCACCTCACGGACGCACTTTAGTCCCTCAGGGGGAGACGGTGTGGTCTGAGGCAAGAGCCTGGGGCTGTCGAGGAGCCGCCGGCCCGTCCTCCTCTGCACACTCCCTGTTGATCCCCCAGGAGTCACTCAACTTCGCTGTGATTCAATTTCTTCTGTCAAGTGTGAACAACACTTACCCTCTTTAATGTCTCAGTTTGTGAAGATCAAATAGTAACGAGTATGTTGCCCAGGCTACATGTCCGTAAGAGTACAAGGGGCTATTAGCAGCTCTCCTGCTGGACCTTTGGCATCATCCCTGCCAATTTTCAAGTTACCAATAAAGAAAATACAACCCCACTGGCCATAATATCCTGCTCGGAAACATTCAAAGGCAACATGGCCGAAACAATGGGCTGTTTGGAATCATGTTCTGCTTAATTTTCATTTCAGTGAAAACACTTGAGAGCTATTGCTTCCAAACCAATGTGTTGTATAAATTCAATAGCTTGCAGGAAATGTTTACTTAAACATCTTCCTCTAATAAAGCAAACAGATATTTTCCATAAATATTATTTTAATTCATTAGATTAGGAGAGACTAGGTTTCCCCCTCTTTCCCCTATAACCATTTCCCTAGGCTTCCTAATACCTTAAGCAGAGCCTGGGCCAGATCCAGTAACGTGCGCCTGGCCTCGTTTGATCCTGGCCGATGTCCTAGACTCCGAGTGATGGGAAGGGGAGGGGGAGATAGGACCCTGAAAGCAGCCTCTTCCGGTCGCTGTTTCTATACATGCAGCACCATTCTGGATCTCAGTCAGCTTTAGTTGTGTTTCGGAAGAAATCATACGTAAACTTTAAAGCTGTAAAATAGTTCGATGCAAAAAACCCCAACAGGAACGTCACTTACTCACTGTGTGGGTTGAATGCCCCCCCGTGTGAAAGTGCTGGTGGCTGACTCCCAAAAGAGAGCACACGGGGACACAGCCCGGATCACCTTCAGTTTTCCTATAACAAATATTCGCGGCTGTCACAGAGTAAACTGGCAAAAAGAAAAACCCCCCAAAACCCGATGACAGATGAGATCTTTGCCTTTCAGAAGCTTTAAGTCTCTGGGATGCAGGGGAGCACAGACAACTGCCTCACAAAGCTCATCTCACCCTTGAAGAATGGAATACAGCGTTCTCGGCCCTCAGCCCCCACAGCACATATCCTGTGGAAAGGGGATAGACCCCAGGTGAAACACTCCTTCTCTCTATATTATCACCCTCAGAAACCCACATTTTTGTAAGCCTCAGCCTCCAGTATCCAGCCCCTGACAACAAATGTCTGCTGAGGGCATGTTTGAGACGTGGGCATACGTGGCTATCATCTTCCCAGGGCAATAGTGGTCCCTCCTTAATGGGAGCCAGGGTGCCCCTGGAACTCAGAGCGGGGTGGGGGGGGGTGTCTCAGGGCATCCTGAACAGGTGATGCAAGGCAAGGGGGGAGCAGGTGTGAGGGGGGCCGGGGAGTGACCTGGACAGCCAGCTTGCTGTCACTCTCCCTTCACTCTTCACCTGGCCTCCCCACTCTGGCTCCTGGTTTTCAAGCTTATCCCTACCCTCCTCACATGCCAAACTAGGAAATTTCCCAGTTTGTGGAAATGGCACGAGGTGGGGGCGGCGCCTGGGGGGGCTCAGTCTGGTTAAGCGTCAGACTCCTGATTTCAATTCAGGTCACGTCAGGGGCCTGGGATGGAGCCCCGTGTAGGGCTCTGTGCTCAGTGGGGAGTCTGCTTCTCTCCCTCTTGTTCTCCCTTTCCTTCCCCCTCCCCTCTTGCAAGCTCGCTAATAAATAAATAAATCTTAAAAAAAAAAAGTGGCACGGGAAGGTTTCACCACTGTTATTTAACGGAAAAGAAAGAAGCAGGCATCTTTCCCTCGTGCCTGTGTGAGGTAAGCGTGGTGTGCCCGTTATTTACGGACTCTCGCCCCTTCTGAAAGAATCTTCCTCTTCTCTCACGGTCTCTCACAGGAAATGTCTCCTCACCTCCAACACTGCAAAAATTACTTAATGTAATGTCCTGATATAAACTTAAATTGCTCAGTCACCATGTCCCACTTCACCACAAAACTCTGGTCCTAGAATTGTTCTCACCACACATGCCGTCTGTGCGCTCCCAAACACAAGATGCCTACATGTCCACATCTACAGCACCATGGTTAATGATTTACGAAGCCTCTCCACCTGTGTTCTCTGTGGGTGAGGGGGGTGCTCACAGGCAACCCTGACGGTAGAAACCCCAAGTCTACAGAGCAGGTGTCAGCTTCTACATTATCAGGTAAGAGTCAAGAAGTCCTGTCAAGCAACGTTCTAGAATTCAGGAGACCAAAGAAGACGTCCAAGGCTCTATTACTTTCTGTATGAACCACCCTGGGTGAGTTATTTACTTCCACGGGCCTCAGTTTCTTCACGGTGATGGTACTCATATCACCTGTCTTACAGAAAGGGTCACAGGTATATCAATGTTTCATCAACAACTTAAAATCAAAATAAATATAAAGCAGTATTATTATTATCTCAGTAAGGAAGGCTTAAATCCTATTGCTTCTTTCCTCCGAGAAGCAAACTACAGAACAGGTCACTAGAATTAACCGTACTGCTCTCAGGCACAACACACCGCCCCCAGCCCTGTCCGTCTGGCTTCCTGACCCAAGCCATGGTATCATCAAGCCCCTGAAAGCCTATCTGTGAGCAGAACCCAGAGACAGACACACCTCTACAAGATCTCAACAGCTGTCCAAAGACTAAGAGGAGGCAAGAAAAGACAGGAGTGAGAAAGAAAATGGGTTTCCTTCCTGCTTTCACTTTGCAGGGAAAAGCACCCCTCTCCCCCTTTCATATACTCCGTGCTAAAAATCAAATCTTTTGCTCTAAAATGACATCCTAGTGGCTTAGAAATGCTGAAAGCAGCAAAGTCCAGGAGATGGAAATTACAATTTCACACGCACAGGGCCACACGTGAGGCAGCCTGAAGCTCTGGCCTGCTCCCCCCACCAGGGCAGCAGCGAAGGCCCGAGGGCCACAGATCCTCTGAATAATCTGGGGTCAAGCACGTTGGGTGTGTGACAAAGTACAGTCGGCTTTCTCAAGTGCTTTTGAGTCCATACGTTTTCTGTTTAGATAAAGAAAACTCTTTCAATCCTTTTCTCCCATTTCAAGCCTCTTACACGAGGGTAGGGATCCCCAGAGAGCCAAGACTAATTCCGACAGCCTAGAGATCACAGCTGGCAAACCAAGAGCCCCAACACAGAGGAGGTGGAGCAGGAAGTGAACAGAAAACCAAGCTTTACTCCTCGTTTGCAACTGCCTGTGTTCTAGCTTCTACGTGGTCCAGGTTGAGCAGAGGATCTTATCTGCAAAGCTGTACCATGTGGAGGAAAATATCTAGGCTCCCAACCTTCACTTTAATCAAGGTCACCGACCACCGTGGTCTTGCTCTTCTCATCTGTATGAGAGAGAAGCCCGCCTTCCTTAAAGCGTCCAAGTGAAAATTAAGTGAGATGGTTCCGCACCTGACGTGCAGGAGCTGCTCAGTCAAAGCAGGCTGCATTAGCCACGTCCCTTTCTGATCTTTAAGGATGATACTGACCAAAGAGTCCCCTCTGTCTCCTAAGAAAACACGTGGAGTCAGCTTTCCTTTAAAATGAAGAGCGGTTTCTGGAGATAACGATTAAAAAGGAGAAAGAAGTAAAGGAAAACAGACCTTCCACAAGGAGTATTTTGACCTTTTACTGCCAAGAATCGGAATTTGATTCGTCCTTCATGTGTTTATCAAAATAGGTTACAGTTCTCACCTCTGCAGGAAAGGGCACGTCCTGGATGAATCCTACTGAAATGCAGACAGGGATCACTACCGCATCTCTGGGGGGAACCAGTCAACCCAAGGAACCTTGAACATATTATTCTTTCACTCGCCATGTTTACACTGGGGTAGAAAACCACTATTCTTTGGGGGACACAAATATTTCCTGCCTTTTCAATTTAGCAACTGGACATACTTTTCCACCACATAGACTGAAGTTTTGGAAGACAGAGTGGATTCCTCTGAAATACGAGATGTTCAGTCTTAGAAGATAACTTAAGGACCTGATTCCTAACTGAACTACTATTAGGGCATCAAGACAAATGTGAACTTTTGCAATCTTTCTGTTTCAAAAAGAGAGCTTCGATGGGAGTAGCATCTCCCTGCTGCTTCTGGCTATTGAACTGCTTGCTTCGAGTGAAAACGGGGCAGCTAGACCCCACTCCCTGAGCTTCATGAACAAGGCTGCTAAGTAGGGCAGTGGGAACATCTGGGGTTGGTGGTCACTCATGTGATTCTCATGCCACCCAACACACTTCCAGCTCTCACAGATAGCTGAGATTTGACCAAGTCAGGATAGATCACGGATGGGTCACTCAGCATCTAAGATTTGCCTCAGCCAAAAAAGAGTTCAGACTAAGGGAATCATTTTAGCATTCCAGGTTATCAGAGGAAAATAAAACAAAAACTCTGTTGCCAAGAATTTGAGTTATTTCTTTATATACAACAACTTGAAGACACCTCCTCTTGGCTGGAAAAGAAATCCCTTGGGTGACTTGTTTAGATCAAAGCCATTTTGAAAACAGAAAACTCTGCATTCTCTAAGGGATATAGCACTGTCTGACTTGATATTCATTTAACTTGAAGTTTTGTGCCAATTGAATATACTAAGACCCTGATACTTATAAGAAGGCATTCACCTATGACTAGCTTGCAGGTACATGGAAAAGCTATTATGGGGATAATCAGCTCAACTATAAAATGAAGCAGTCATACATAATGACAAAAACAGATACAAGTCATAAATTGCCTTTTCCCCTTCAGAATCCATGTAGGCAGGCACTCAGTACATTCTTTTGTGTAAAGATAAAACTTCTGCCTTGAATAAACAGTGCTTTCAGCCTTGTCTGAGCCTTGTAAATACACTGCCCACAAAACAAACACAAACAAATGCTGTTTCTTAAACAAAAGGCAGATGGACCCCTCTGCCCTCAACAGTCACCGTATATACGACGGAGACTGGCTGATGGCAGGGGCTGGCTGAGGGTCTCTGGCTTCAGGGTCCATTGCATCACCGTTCAGACCCAGATCTGGTTTCCTGGGCACAAAAGGCCAGTGAAAGGTCCTCTTGGAAGGGAAGTGGCTCCTCTGTACACTGCACCCCAAACAGAGACCGAAGAACTGAACAAAATTCTACCTAAAGTCCTAGCTGGGCTTTCTATGAACCTATCCAGACAGACTCGTCTCTCTCTTTCCCCTTCTCTCTCATGTAACTTGCTTATATTTATCTTCAGATGGTTTTCCTAGAAGCTATCAAAGTTCGTTCTAAGACTGGGCAGGCCTTTTTATTTGTTTTTGTTTTTCTTGTTGTTGTTTTTAATATAGAGAGGCATGTCTAGAACCAATCAAGCCATTAGCAATATCTCAAAAGTGTAACTGCAGATGAGAATGGAAGTGCTAGTGCAGAAGAGCGGGTCCTGACTCTATGGTTACCTGACTGACCCTGGGCAAGTCACCTGACCTCTCCGGGCCTCAGTTTCTTCCATTATATAATGGAGCTAATACTCCCCATTCTATCTCCTGAGCAGAAAAGCAGGAAAAAAACCTGTCCTTTTGACATGGTTCTGGAATTTGAAATGCTGTGCTTTTCTTAAATAAATTCTATTCCTGGAAAGGGCTCTAGGAGCAATCGTCTTGTCATGGTCTTAGAAGGGGATCAGATCTTTGAGGTTCTACTCAAAGGGTTAGAGTCCTTTAGCCAAGACCAGGCAGGGAAGTCAGGGAACAGATGCTCACAGCTTGGTGGCCAGTCCCTAAGTCATATCACCTTATATCTGGAATCCATAAGCAGATGTCCGGGGGCTGGGCGATGAGAAGAAAAGGCTCATATAAATCAAGGGGACAAAGGGCACAGATTAATTCCTAGGTCTATTTTCTTGAGGCTAATATTAAATAAACTAAATAATAGTTCAAATTGTAATGAAAAATCCCAGAAATGGATATGATGGACTGAAATAAAAAATTTGTTGTGAATAATTCACAGCATCTATCCAGGGACAAGTAAGACGTGCAGATCTATTACCTTCTTATGTGACAGAATGAATTCCCTTTTAATGTCTCACTGGGTTTTCACATTCTTCATCTCTTTTTCTCCTCAGCTCAGTGGTGTGGCGGGGCGGGGTGGGGCGGGGCGGGGCAGGGTGGGGGCAGCAGAGTTTAGCATCATCTTTTCATTGGTTAAAGAAAAAAAAAAAAACAACCTCAAGATTAACAGAGAAAAAGATTATTAAAAGGCAGGAATAGGGGATCCCTGGGTGGCGCAGCAGTTTGGCGCCTGCCTTTGGCCCAGGGCTCGATCCCGGAGACCCGGGATCGAATCCCACGTCGGGCTCCCGGTGCATGGAGCCTGCTTCTCCCTCTGCCTGTGTCTCTGCCTCTCTCTCTCTCTCTGTGACTATCATAAATAAATAAAAAAAAAAAAAAAAAAAAAAAAAAAAAAGAAAAAAGGCAGGAATAGTGTTAGAACCCTGGTAGCCCAACTGCCAGTGCACAACTCTATGTCTGCAATAGTGCTGTATGATCTTTGGGAAGCCATAAGCCTGACAATCTGATTTGGGACACTTGGGTGGCTCAGTGGTTGAGCATCTGCCTTCAGCTCAGGTCCTGATTCTGGGGTCCTGGGATTGAGTCTGGCATCGGGCTCCCCGCAGGGAGCCTGCTTCTCCCTCTGCCTGTGTCTCCACCTCTTTCTCTGTGTCTCTCATGAATAAATAAATAAAAATCTTAAAAAAAAAAAAAAAGAGCCTGACAATCTGATGAAAACTTGAGATTCTTGCTCCAGAATAATACATGTAGATCATATTTCTAATTATTTTCGAGAAGTTTATGGAGCTTCTCCACTCCACTCAAAGCTCAAAGAACCATGGCTAAAGCCCTTTGGTCTTTGCAGCCAAGTGGGCCTGGCTGGTGGGCTTGGTGAGGTGCAGTCCTGTCTTCTGACCCCATTCTTTAATCATGAGCACTCAGGCATTCTTTAAAGGAATACTTCCCACAGACCAACAGTTGATTATTGTGGTCATTTGCACTTCCTTAAACTCCTCTTGTGTACACACAAAAGCAAACAAAACATTCCCCCAAAGCAACATTAAAGGTCTGATTTCAACCCACAAAACTTCAAGAAAATGGAGATCTTTAGCCAAACTACATACATACAGAAACACAGATGACCTGAGTGCCTATTTAGTTGACAGGCCTGGCTTTCGGAGCTACCATTTCCAACAAGAAATAGTAATGTTAAGTTTCCTTGCTTTCTCATCTTAGATATTCGGCCTAATTTTTATAACACACCCAGGGTTCTTGGTATCCAAATAAATTTACACAGCAATTCCTCTGAGTAGCAGCCTGTGATGCCAACACTGATTAGTTTACTAAAGGCCAGAGAATTGCATGAAAAAGGACCCCAACCACATAGGGAGCAGGGTTCCCATTCAAGAGGCCTTGGGCCCTAGAAGGCAGTCCTCCTATGCAAATCCAAAGACAATAAAAAAGCCTGATATTCAATAAAATGCCTGATCAGGGCCACACAGGCCTTCATATTGATTTGGGGGTGAGGACTGGGACAAGGAGTACTCGACCCCTTTCTGCAGAAGGTTCTCTTCTTGTGCGGGCGCTCGGGCTTCTAAAATTGTTTTCCAGGGGAAGCAGAAGAACCAAGGAACACATGCGACTTCCATAAATGAGGGAGAATAGAGCAAAGGCCAACCCTTTTCACCAGGATGGTACAGAGAAACTCTGGAGAGACCCGCAGAGGCCACAGGCAAGCTACCAACTTCTTCATTCTTGTCTAGCAGGTTAGTGACAGGGTTCCTAACAGCCAAACTGGCCCGGATGGAGTCCGATTCTCCCACTCTTTGTGCCTGACACCCTCCTCCTCTGTAGCCTGGAACACTGTGGCTTTCATGTCAGGGGCACTGATGGTTCCCTGGTGGCTAAAGTCTGAACATTTTACATGGATGCAAATGTAAGAGTCAGAGTGAGGACCCATTTCTCTTGTCCCGCCTCTATTTTTCAAAGTTTTCATAACGTGCTAGCTCATTTTATCCTTATAGTGAGCCTGTGAGGTAGGTGCATTTCTATCCAAGGTTGAGGAAGGTCTCTCAATAAATAGTAAGTGCATTTCTCCCTCAAAAACAAAGAAAGTAATTATAAGACCAAAGAGGCTTCCCTATGTTAATTAAAATTTCATCAAATTAAATAAAATCTCGCAGTTGGGGCATTTAGAACTGAATATCAAAGTGCATCTGTTTATGCCAAGTTGAGTAGCTAAAAGGACAGTGGCAATGAGTGCAACTGCTAAAATGGTTCACGTCGCCGTGGGGGTGAAGGTCCCAGGTTGCATGAAGAATGATTCATGGCAGAAGTGTGCGTGCTCATTCAGGCTCTGAACCTGAGTCTGGTTCCCAACCGTGATTTAGAAAGTCTTTCCTGCTCCTCTGCTGTCTGTTTTGAACACAGGCCAAAGAGTATACTGTTTGACGTAACTACCGTACTGAAAACTGACCTGACTAAAGAACTATCACCTCTAGAAAAGAGTGTGGAAAACAGAAATAAATCCCCAGCTTTCACACCCCGTCACCAAGATCGCCACGCAATACAGAAGTGTTGCTCAACTCACTTTCTCACCTGCCCTTCAGACAGCCTCCCATGTGGCACCACTAACGGCTTCCCTATGCTAAAGCCAGCTTGACAGCCTCACAGACGGGGGGCACCTGTGATTTCATGGCCACACAGGCTCCAGCAGAAGGAAGCAGAGCACAGGTGCCTTCTCAAACCCTGTTCCTTCACAAGAAGGTCAACTGCCAGGAGGAAAGTCTGTGGAGCCAACAGGAAGGAGAGGGAAACAGAGGCAAAGAGTAACTCCCCTCCAACTACCTTTCCTTTCCCAGCTGCACGCATATAATCAGCTCCTGCCAGAAAAGAAATTGCAGAATAACAAGATGTCTACCAAACAAGAGGCCAATGAACAAAAAAGCCAACCAGACAGCAGGACACAGGAGAATGATACCACTGTCCTTCCTTCTGCTGCTCTAGAAGCCAGTTTTCAGGTCGGACTTTATCCTGCAAGCTGTGGGAAGTAACTGGTAGATTTCAGGTAGGAGAAGAGCACAATCAAATCCTAGGTTTATCAAAAGCGAGTTCACTCTGGTGGCATTGTGCAGGTGGCAGCGGAGCCCAGCAGGTTGGGGGTGGGACGAGCTAGTGCAGTGACCCAGGGAGGGGACAACCGGAACCCAGGAAAAGGCAGTGGTGGTGGACCCGAGGAAGAAGAGATAACGCGGGGGGCTCAGTGGACCCAGTGCCAGGTCATCAGACGGGTGGGGAGGCAGGGCAGGTGGGCAAGGAAGCAAAGGCCACATGTGCAACTCCTCACAGCCTCACAGCTATGACTCCCGAGGTCAGTGACAATGGATCTCACTTTTCTTTCCTTACCTTGGCAGCAGAGTTTGATACGCCGTGTGTGACATTCCTGATGAGGCCCCCGACATTTCCATACTTTATCAGTCCAGTAACCCCTTCAGAAACATCGTTCAGAAGCCCCATGGGGTTGCCAAGAAAGTCCACTGATCCCAAGATCCGGGCTGCCTGGCTGAGGAGCTCCTGTCAAATGGAGCAGACAGAGGAGATGAGAACCAGCACCTGTTGATACCTACAGGTAGGATGTCCTGAGCAAAAAGTTCTCGTCCTCCATTCTCATCCACACCCACAACAACCTCTTCATTCGCATCCATTGCAAGCTCCTATCCTTCCATGAGCTCCACCCAAGGTCTCCCAATGCACGGACCCCAGAGATGACTTCCAGTACTCAGAAATACTCCTCAAAGCCATTTCGAAGAATAAACAAGAGCTATGCAACAGGAAATATCCTTTACAAATATTTATTAGTATATACATTACACTCTTCATTGTTCCTAAAATAGGGAAATCATCAGCAGGAGAGTTCTAGAAGGAAAATGAGGAAGGAGAGTAGAGTGATAGTTCCCCTCATTATCAGCAGAGGGGGCGGTGCATAGAGAGGGCACGTTCAGATCTACCAAGTAACCTTCCACTTTCTGCATCTCTCCACTGTCTGATTCCAGATTCCAGGGATCTCTATGTCACTCTCCAAACAGTTGAATGGAAATATCACCAACTAAGAAAGTCAAGGAAGGAAGCAAAGAAAGAAAAGAGGGAGATAGGAGGGAAAAAAGGAAGTGGGAAAAGAATATATAACTTTGACAGTTAATAAATTTGATACGATCTTGACCTATCTAATATCAAAGAGTCTGGATAATAAATACAAATTGGAAAATGTCCAACTTGATAAAAATTTGAAGTTCAACTCTAGGGCAGGATCTCAGAGGCTCCAAGAACACTGATATGGTTGCTGAAAGTAGACCCATGCCCAATAAATAGAGAAGTCACAGTATTTTGTGTTATTAAAGCATCAATTAAACTCTTAAGAGTTACGACTAATCTAGTGGGAGCCCCTCCTGAGACTAGTTCTCGGAGGGACAAGACAGCTCATAAATCAAAGACACCATTTCAGGACTTTCATGATGTAGATGGCTTCATGGGCTGTGACCTGACCCCTTACAGCAAACGTTTAACTGGGTTCTCAATAGTAATGTCTTAGTAACCAAAATTCCCAAACAACCAAAACAAACATTCTGCTTATGTTCCAGCCACTAAGTACTTCTCCAAAGCTCACCTCCTGGAAATGTTTGAGGATATCATTGATGATGAACTCCTTCGTCTCATAAGGATGTACCCGAGTGAACGGATCCAGATTAATCACAGCGTCCTCAAACCGAATCAGTGGAAATCCCAAGGTACTCTTTAGGGCCTAGTTAGGGAGGAAAGGAAATGACATATGTAAGCCATCTGATGGCCTTCCAGGGTGCGGTAACTTTGGATTCCATGAAAGCTACAAGTTACATTAACTTTCCTATGAGAGTCAAGGTTTTGATATTTATAAATAAGGATTTTTCCTGTAACTATGAAAGTAAAATATTCACACAAAATATCTATGTAAGTCACCCAAGGTAACATAGATCCATAGAAATAAACACTATCAGCTTCACCACATAATTCTTTCCGGTCTATTCTGTATACATGTTGTGCTTTACTTTTTTTGACTGAAGTTACCACACATATAGAAAGGTGTGCTAGGGCAGCCCCAGTGGCTCAGCGGTTTAGCACTGCCTTCAGCCCAGGGCGTGATCCTGGAGACCCAGGATCGAGTCCCAAGTTGGGCTTCCTGCATGGGGCCTGCTTCTCCCTCTGCTTGTGTCTCTGCCTCTCTCTCTGTGTGTCTCTCATGAATAAATAAATAAATCTTTAAATAATTAATAAATAAATAAATAAATAAATAAAATCTTTTAAAAAAAGAGTCTCTCTGTTCTTTCCTCTAAAAAAAAAAAAAAAGAGAGAGAGAGAAAGAAAAGAAAAGAAAAAGAAAGGTGTGCTAACCAAACGTAGAGCTCAATGGTTTTTTCCCCAAAGTGAACACAACCACCATGTAACCATCACCTGGGAGACAGAGAGTAAATGATTACTCCCATCTAGGAAGCACTCCCTTTCCCAACCGTGGCCTCCCAGGTACTTCTCCCTCCTCCCTAGGGTAACCACTATCCTGACCTCTACTGCCTGCTTTGAATGCTCTATAAAGGAAACCATCAGTGCGTACTCTGGGTGTTACATATAGCTGCAGTTGCTTAATTTTCATTTTTAGTTCCAATATATGAATAAAACACACTTTATTAGGCCATGTTGTTATTGAACAATCATGCTGTTTCAAGTTTTGTGCTATTATGAATAATGCTGCTAAAAACATTCACAGACATGTCTTTGGGGGCCCATTTGTACACACTTTTCTTGAATATATACCTGGGAGTGGAGCTGCTGTGTCACAAAGACTGTACACATTCATTCCTCGTATACACAGTACTGCCCAACAGTCATTCTCAGCAGCTGAACTGGTTTATGCTCTCTCTGGCAGTCTATGAAATTTCCTGTTGTTCTACCTCCTCAACACTCGGTATAGACAGCCTTTTATTTATTTATTTTTAAAGATTTTATTTATTTATTCATGAGAGACACACACACACAGAGAGAGAGAGAGAGGCAGAGGGAGAAGCAGGCTCTCTGCAAGGAGCCCAATGTGGGACTCGATCCCAGGTCTCCAGGATCACACCCTGGGCTGCAGGCGGCGCTAAACCGCTGTGCCACTAGGGCTGCCCTAGACAGCCTTTTAAAAGACAAATATTCTGATGGATGTATAATGGTATCTCAGTGTGGTTTTAATTTCCATTTTCCCGGTGAAGCATGAGATGAGGCACCTTTTCACACTCAGATTGGCCATTTGGATATCCGTTTTTGTGAAGTGTCTACTCAAGTCTTTTGCTCATTTTTGTAGTGGGTTGTCGAATTTTTTCTTATTGCTCTGTAGGTATAGGTGTTTTTCTTACCCATTTTCTATATAAGTCCTCTGGTGAACAGATGTACTACAATTGATTGCAATTATCTTTTCCCATTCTGTGATTTATTACTCTTTAAATAGTGTGTTTTGATGATCAGAATTCTGTTTTAATGAAATCCAACTTACCAATCTTTTCCTTTAGGAAAAGAGCTTTCTGTTTCCTGGTTAAATTATTATCTACACCAAGGTCAGAAAGGTACACCCTGTGCTTACTAAAAATTTTTTTATTGTTTTACTTTTCACATTTAAATCTATAATCTATGTGGATTTGATTTTTTTTATATGCTGTGAAGCAGAAATAAAGATCCATTTTTTTTTCCCAGATGGGTATCTAATTACCTAAGCAATGTTCACTAAAATGATCACCCTCTCCCCTACTGCAGTGTGGTATAAACTTTGTCATAAGTTGAGTAACTGAGTTTATGTGTCTGTTTCTGGATCCCCCCCCCCCTTTTTTTTTTAAAGATTTTATTTGTTTATTCAGAAAGACACTGAGAGAGAAGCAGAGACTCGGGCAGAAGGAGAAACAGGCTCCCTGCGGGGAGTCTGATTCAGGACTCGATCCCAGGACCCCAGAATCACGACCTGAGCCAAAGGCAGATGCTCAACCGCTGAGCCACCCAGGCATCCCTGGATTCCCTTTTGTGTTTCATTTTGTCCTGTCTTCTACCAATACCACACTGTCTTAATTACTGTAGTTTTGTAATGAGTTTTGAAATCTAATAGTATAAGCTCTCCAACCTTGTTCTTTTCTCCCCGCCCCAGGATTACCCTGGTTATTCTTTGCACTTTTCATTTTCAAATAAATTTTAGAACCAGCTTGTCAATCTGCCACAAAAAGTTGTTGGAATTTTCATCAAGATTGCACTGAATCTATAGACTAATTTGAAGAGAAATGCCAACTTCACAGTATTAAATCTTTCAACTTATCAATGTGGTATGTCCCCTTATCTATTTAGTTCTCTTTTCTCTTAATGTTACATTGTTTTTCATGCAAAGGTCTTATATACACCTTTGTTGGATTTATTCCTAGGTATCTGTAGTAGATTAAAAATGGCCATATCTTCTTTACATCTTGTACCATTAGTAGAGACTATTTCATCTGTGCTGACCTTGTAATTTGCTTCAACCAAGAAAATGCGTGGAAGTAACACTGTGTGACTGCTGAGCCTAGGCCTCAGGAGCCTTGGAGCTCATGTTCTGCCCTTTTTGCCACCTCCAGCATGTGAAGAAGCTGAGAGTCCATGTGCAAGGAGGTTCTTTTGACAGCCAACACCTAACACTTGACATGTGAGTATGGTCATCATGTACCAGTCAATCTCAGTCGACTGCCAGATGAATAACCACAGGTGAGTCCAGCAGAAGCAGCATTCAACAGAGTCCAGCCTATATCGCTGACCCATAGAACTGTGAACAAATAAAGTGACTGTTCTGAACCACTAGGTTTTAGAGTAGTTTGTCACACAGCAATAGATAAAAATATTACATTTGATGTTTTCTTAACTCTTTTGTAAACTAGATCCTGCAAATTTCCTTTTTCTCCATAATTGTTGCTGACATGTAGAAATACAATTGATTTTTGTACACTATGTCCAGTGACCTTTGTAAATTTACTTATTCATTCAGATAATAATTTATCTGTGCATTCTTTTAGATTTTTCTAACTACATATTCATGTTCTCTGTAAAGAAAGTTTTCATTTTCCTGTCCAGTTCTTATACAATTTATTTCTTTTATTTCTTCTGTAATTTTTCCAGCCTTATTTCACTGACTAGGATCTCCAGCATGACAGTGAACAGAAGTGATAATGGATACCTTCCCTGCTTTCAATATATCACCACTGAGTATGTTTGCTATAGCTTTTTTATAGATATACTTTATCAGGTTAAGGCAGTTCCCTTCTATTATTTACTTGCTGAGTTATCATAAATAGATGCTGAATTTTCTCAAAAGGCTTTAGTGCAACTGTTGAGATAACCATATTTTTTCTTCTTTTCATTTTATTGATGTGGTAAATTACATAATTTATTTGAAAATACTTATATTTGCATTCCTGGAATCCATTTTAATTATATTTTCCTTCTTCTACATTGCTGTATTTAATTTGTTAATATTTTGTTTAGATTTTTTACTTCTATGTTCATGAAAAAATTCTGGTCTATAAATTTCCCTTATTTGGTTATTTTCAAAATATAAATTATAGGGCAGCCCGGGTGGCTCAGTGGTTTAGCGCCACCTTCAGCCCAGGGCCTGATCCTGGAGACCTGGGATCGAGTCCCACATCGGGCTCCCTGCATGGAGCCTGCTTCTCCCTCTGCCTGTGTCTCTGCCTCTCTGTGTGTGTGTCTCTCATGAATAAATAAATAAAATCTTTTACACACACACACACATATACACACACGTGTGTACATACATACATATATATAAATTATAGTTTTCTGGTAAACTTCTTGAGCACACTTACATTTATTCATTAAAATTCTGTGTTTGATAATGCCAACTTTTGGGTTATCTGTGGGTCTGCTTCTAGTGTTTGTTTTTAATCTTGGTCTCCTCTATTGGTAGGCCCTGTAATTTGTGACTGAATATAGCATTTTCTATGAAAACTTTTAGATACTATGGATGAGTCTTTAGTTTCTAGCAGGCAGTAAAAGAGGTTTCATCCAATCAGGATTTGGGCTTTCTCAAGGCTGGATTTCAGTCTTTGTGACTCCTGGTCTATTTTAGTCTTTATAAGGCCTCATATAGTATCAGTGGTCCATTCCTCCACTTTTAACTACCCAGCACCAGAAAACTGCTAGAAGGTCTACTTTGTTTTCCTGCCTCTTGACTGCCACTTTCATCTTGGCCTCTCTCAGACTAGGTTACCTAGAAATTGGCACCTGCCTCAAAATATACAGCAGCTCAGACTACTAGGGGCTCTTTCCTGTCTGTCCTTTCTCTGTAAGATATTAGCCCCTCTTTCGATTACCAGCTCTCTTAGTAGCTAATGTTTGCTATGCCAGCCCCATGAGACTGCCAAGAGCCTTACTCAGACTCTCTGCCTTTGGCAGCTGCCTTCTGCTTAACTTCTCTGCATTTCTCCACATGCCACTTATAGATTAAGATTATCTCAAGAATAAAAGCAAAGCAAATGTTGGGCTCACTTTATTGAGTTTCCTTCCTCACATAAATCTTGGACCCTCAAGTCCTAGATGTCCTGGTAGATTTCCAGCACTTTCAAATAGACCTTTGGGGGTTTTCTTCTATCAAGCCTTTCTTGCAATTCTCAGCTAGTCTGGCTCCACTATAAACCAATTAACAATTTCTGGATATGGTCTATTTTCCAATTATATTTTGTTTAATAAGATTGATCTCTTAAGGATTTTAGACAGCACGCAAAATACTCTTCTTCTTTGAATGTGAAAATACTTTTTCATGCTAATGTTAGTAAATCTTTGATCCGCATGGAATCTCTCCTTAGGATATAAGTAACAAATCTAATTTTGTATTTTTCCAATTGGCTATGTAGTTGGTCTAACAGCACTAACTAAAACATCTATACACTCCCCAGTGAATCAAAATGTCTTTATAGTAAAACCTCCTGCGCAACTTCATGCACTTTCTATTTTCTCCCTTATTTTTTCATCTTTTAGCATGCATTTTCAGAGGCTGCCTTAAATTCTTTTTTGGTAGCATCTTTTATTGGAATGAGATTGTTATAACTGAAGAAAATATAGATGGGATGTTTTAAAACCAGAGAATGGGGAAACTTTTTTGGGAACTCAAATACAGATTCAAACAGGCAAAGGACTGGTAAATTTGATGACATAAAAATAGAAGGCTTTCGTGTGGTTCATACATACATCAAAAGTAAAAAGCCAATTGAAAAGCTGAAGAAAGAAACTTTGCAACTCATATCAAAGACCAACCGTATATAAAGAGCTTCTAAAATTACAGGTGGTAAAAGATCAATAATATGATTTTTAAAACGGGCAAGGGGATATGACCAGACGGTGTGGTTCACAGAGGAAAAAATGACCCCTAAACAGATGGGTCAGGAGAAGTAGAGGAAAAGAAAGCTGTGAAGACAAAGAAACAAACAGAAGAATAAGGGGAGAACCAGAAAGGAATGGGGAGTCAGCAACACCGAATATGGCAGAGGACCCTACAGAAAAAAGGCCCTGGATCCGGGCCCTTGGGGGGTCACTAGTAACCTCCCACTAAAGAATGTGAGATTAAGAGTATTCTTAGGTTAATTCAGCCTAACACAGTAATTCAGCCCAACACTCTCACTTTGAAAATAAAGAAAACCAGAGAAATGTTAAGTGGATGACCTACACTCATGCAGTTAGTTACTGGGAAGTTTTAGGCTCGAAAGTGCTCATTTTCACTACAGTACCCACCCATCAGGTGGGAAGTGTGAAGACCAGGATGGAGGATGATACTATTCCCCTAAAAAACCTTCTGCTATTCATTCATGCATGCTGCACCCATCCACGTGGCGGTGACAGGAGAAACTGAGGTGAGGCCTGGTCAGCTGAACTCCTTTGCTTCGAGCCATACAGTAAACAGCCGGGAGAGGTACTGACATCAGCTGAGCAGTTTGTTTTGCCAGCACAACTCTGAGTATTACTTTCTTCTCAGAGGAGAGGAAATGAGATCCAAACAAAGGCTTAAGGCAAAAGGTTTTTTAGCCCAGCTTCCTCATTGCAACCAAATACCGAAGAAAAGGAACCGTACACAGTAGCAAAGACTCGGAAGCCTCTACCAAGTTGTCAAAGCCCTCACGAGAGACACTCTCCCCTTTCTGAATGGCTAATGTACTTCCGAGGAGATACTCCGGTCCTTTGGTAAAA
Organism: Canis lupus familiaris; assembly: GCF_011100685.1. Taxonomy (NCBI): domain Eukaryota; kingdom Metazoa; phylum Chordata; class Mammalia; order Carnivora; family Canidae; genus Canis; species Canis lupus. The sequence goes on from NC_049223.1 coordinate 83,462,260, forward strand.
ATGATCTCCACCTCGTCCTTTACTGCTTGTGGGCCTCCCACAGTTGCCAAGAGTGGAGATTCAGCCTTTGGGGGTGAATCACTCTGCCACCTTCAGGTTGTTCTGGTCAGTCCAAGTAGACCAGATGAGAGGGAAAGAGCTATAAGCAGGACTTTTTTCCTGTAGTAACTAAATGACTAATCAAATACAGTAGTATACAAAGTTGATGCTTATTTATTCAAGTGGCAGACAGCTTCCTGTTATACAGATTCTAGAGACAGCAATCTGTGCTCAGGAGTTCCTAATAAAACTAGGAAACTGTCTAGTCCTACCTCTACCAGATGAAAACTGCTGAAGTTTTCCAGAAACTTTAGAGAGCTGAAAGAAGAAATACCTGTCCATATGCCATAAGGTCTCAGATCACAAGCCAGTCCCTGGGCCACGTCCTTTCCTTTCTTAGTTTATCCTGCACTAAACAGAACTGTCTGGAATTCATTCTTTAAAGGTTTATTTATGGTACATAGAGACTGTTTATGTGAAGCAGGGTATTTGCCCATTTCCCTCCTGGGACAGTGTTTAAAACTACAGGGATATTTCCCTCTCTGGCACTTTCTGAAATACAATTAACAATACTGGATCTTTTTTCCTTTTAACAAATCTGGTTTTTATTTAGGGAGGGGAGGAAAAAAGTAAAGGGTCTGAAGTTTCCCAACAAATTATTTCAAGCCTTTGAGAAGACAGTTTTAGGCTTTTTAAATAGTGTCTTTGTTTGAAATTCCCCCTCACCCCCACCCTCTTGCTCTCTGACCATTAAAATGTGGGTTTTCTTCCAAACTAGATTGCTCAATTAAAGCCCTTCTTTTGTAATACCCCAATGCTCTAAATGGGAAAAGGACTGCTGTAGGCCACCTCGTGAAACCTTTTAAAGGCTCCTGGCTTCTTTTGATCTTTCAAAAAAACCCCAAAGTACATATAAGCTACCTGGCGTTTTTCGATCTTACCCTGCTAGTCTCTAACATGCGCGCCTGGGAGAATAATGGAGAGAAGGGGGGCAGGGAGGAATGTCTCTGCATTTGTGAAATGGAACTATTATCTCCCCCTTCTCCCATCACAGAGGAAGGAATCCAATCGAGATAGCAGATGGGAAACTGCTCTGAGTCCTTCTGAACAGACACTATATCTGGCAATAATGTACCCTCAGTGTAAACCTGAAGAGACTTCCCTCTGAGACTTCTGACAGCCTCACTTCTGGCCTGCAGTCAAGAGAATCAAGATAATTATTCCTTCAATACCAAAGACATGGTTACCTTTTAGTCAGACTCTTGCGATTCCTGCTCTGGGATAGCACTCCATTCCCTAAGCACATACTTTTAGCCATTACATATTCATCTCAAAGAGCATATTGCTCTTCCTAAGAGCTACTAATAAAGGGATATTACTCTGTTAGGAAACTCTTTGAATAAATGACATTATTTTATGAGCCCCAGACTCCACTAGGAGAACTCGAGACATGGTGAAATGGTGACTTCCACAAGCTTAGAATTTAACTCTGAAGTCCCAATTCCCAGCACCCTGCCTGAAACATTAATGTGCCCCATTCGGGGTACCCCCCGCCCCACGCCTCAAGACACGGCTGTTCCACTGGATTTCTTTAACGATCATTTGAAAATGTCTTCAAAATGTTCCTTCGGTACAATGCCAAGTGAAACATTCGACTTAACGGATTCCCAGTTTATTGTTCGCAGAGCGTACATGCAAGCATCGGTACCATATAACTGGGGTCTGGAGCTACTTCAACTGTAGGAAATCATATTGCATTTGTCAGTCTGGGGGAAAGTTTTCTGCTGGGAGCAATTTGAAAGGAATAGTTAGGTGTCTGTGTTTCTAAGTAAGATGATTTAAAAAACAAGAAGTCCTTAACTCTCAGGAAATGCTTAACATTGGTTTGTTGGGTGAGTGCCAAGTGTTCTGGGGGAATATATACTTTATCAAACAAACCCATTCCAAGGGGTCACATAAGTCAAGTGGATACTTGTGGATATTAGCAAGATAGTGGTTTTCCCATGGTTTTCCCCCCACTCCCATGCTAATTATAAGTATCTTTAGTCTCCTGGGAAACATGAAATTAAAGCCAATCAAGCAGACAGGAGAGTCTGTTGGAAAGGGCACACGGCGCTGTTCTCAAGACAGTTGCAAAGCAATTCCTGCTCCTCTGGTCCCTACTGGCACTCCCGATTGCTCATCCCCAGCTTGCCATCAAAATGAAGCAGTCGCTCTTGCTCCATCCCAATCTAGTATGATCTAGTGTTCACCAGACTACTGTCTCATTACCTACAGGTCTATTTTAGAAGTTGTGAGTTGGCAAACCACGCGCCACAGGAGGCCTGCACATGTGTTTTGTTAGACCCAAAACGTTTTTAAAGAAAACAACTCAAACTGGTGGCCAACGTTTCAAAACCAGTAGATTCCACATAAAAGTCCAGATTTCCGGCTTCACTTGAAAAATCTGAAGATCCAGCAACACTGGGTTCATGTTACCCTGTGAGATAGCAACTGGCGGGACCTGAGCTGAAGCTGCCCCTTCAGGTGAAGTGAGCAAAGCCGACATGCAACGGTCCCCACAGTACTGCTTCACTTGCTACATTGCTAGCATAATCCCGGTAGGCATCTGAATTTATATGACTCCACACTTATTATTATTTTTTTTCAGGTCTGTAGCTATCCCTGTTCAGAAGAGAGGCCATCATGCAGCATCTGAAAGGAGGCAGGGTGAGTCAGTGGACACGTCCTGGGCTGGTGGTTAGTAGGGGGATGAATGCCTTGACAACCATCTTCAAGGTCAACAAAGGAAAAGAACTGGAAGCAATAGGTCTGAGCTGCAGCGAGGCAGATTTAGACTCAGTCTAAGAAAAGACTTTCGAAAAGACCTGGGGCCTCTTCCTGCTCCCATCATGGCCTATCTACACAGGCTTGAGTTAAAGAATGCTTTGAACGCCAACAGGCTTGTTCACTGAGCAAGGGGATCACTGAGGACTCTTACAGCTCTAAAATTCTCTGATGCCTTATCTTCTAGGGGGTAGATAATATACGGTATAGTATAGCACAGTCACATAGGCTTGCATTTGAATCCCAGCCCCATCCCTTCATTAAAATAGATCTTATTACAGCAAATGAAGACAGAATTCAGGCTGTATCTGCCAAGTGAGGACCAGGATGATCTGCAGGCACGTCACATTCTGATCATGGTGGTATGTGAGGTCACACCTCAGTGGTACGTGGCCAGTATGTTCCTTGAAGATGGCTGACATTTCTAGTGTCAACCATTCACAAAGAGATAGATACTGATGAGGAGAGAACTAAGAGGGCAGGCAGGTCTTGGGCACAAAAGGAAGGTATTATCTTGGTTGTAGCTTTTCTCCTGAATCTGGTAGTGGCCCTAGGAAAGTAGGCTCTTACCTCACTGAGCTAATAAGTCAAGAGCTAAGAAGATGGCAGATGAGTTTTATGTGATTCTGTTTACTCTCATTACTCCTCAATCTTTAGCAGTCTTACTTAAATGTTTTCTAAAAAGTACGTATACATATACGCGTGTATACGCGTGTATATATGGTATGTATATGTCAAACCTTCAAGAAGGGAAACCTATAAAAATGTCTGCTATAAACAATGATCCTGGACAGAAAACGCAAATAGTAAACACACTTATTCTCTTACAGGGAAAGTCATTTAAATAACTTATCCAGATATCAGCTTACCTTAAGATCCAATGGTAGCTTGTTGGAAGTGAACACACTCAGCTTGATCTGGGGAATGCTGATTTTGAGATTTTCAAAGTAGTATCGAATTGGTGTTCCACCTTGCTCAACTGTCTTTTCATGGAGGTTTTCATCATACTTTTCCACCTCTAGTACAAGAGTAAAATTGTGAATTTAAAAAAAAAAAGAAAGTCTCCTGAAGTCTCACGATTCAAATGCTAACATTGAAAAAAAATTCATAGAAAATGTACACATCTCTCTAAGTTTAGTTTTTCAGGATTTGGTGATACGTACAGTATCCTGATGCCATTTCTTTGCAAAAGAGATCTGTTTCATGTTGCTTATCAAAAAGTACAACAGCCTAATCTTTTGATTTGTGACTCTCTGCCATCTGGCAGATCTCATCTTTGGAAAAAATCATGCAGGTGGGGAAGCCAGAGGTCATGGGTGTGTTTGCTGGCTATGAGTTTTCTAAAACCCTGCTGTTACGCTTGTCATTAATGACCCAGATTATCTGAATTTATTTCATAAGATGATATCCAAATATCATCCATTGGAGTAGAGTTTAACTGAATCATAATGAACATGACCAATTAAATAACGCATCTGAGTGAAACAGAATGCCTTTAAAAAGAAACAGGCTGTAGGCTATAAAGCACTGACGTCATGACAATAAGCACCCTCTTTCCCAAATGGTGGGCATTTGGGAAAGCAGCAGAGTCAAGGCAGATTTTTTTTTACTTCTCGTAAGTGAAAAGGAGTACTACGAGCTGGCACATGGCAATGTGCTCTTTCACTTGCTCCTGTGCCCACACCCTCTGGTCAGCCATTTTCACTTGGCTTTATGTGCCTTCGAAATAAAACCAAGGAGACTGTACAGGTCTGCCTAACAAACAAACCAATGTATACTATAAGCTATTATGGTTCTATTTATAGAAAACAAGGGACTAGGTTTTAGAAAATGTCACTGCCACAGAGACCTGCCTATCTGTATTCAGGGAACGGAAACGGCCAGAGAAAGTGGAGGAGATGCTCCAGGAAAAGACAGGCCAGGAGCTTACAAACATCTAAATCAACTATACAATGCTTGGTAAGAAATTTATTTAGAGCAACTTACAAGAAAAGCACGTCCAGTAAAATTTAAAGTATAACTTCCCAGGAAGGTGCCAAAAGAGACTGGCTACCCGGCAGGCAGACCCTCAACTGGCTGTCTGAATACAAATAAACACCAGTGTTCCAACCCAAAGTGGAAAACACAGTCTTAAGCAGACAGGATCTTGCTCTTGATTCCAAGTACACTTAACGTTTAAATTCTATGTCTGAGTTAAAGAGCAAAATTATTTTTCTTGCATGGTGTGTAAGTATATACATATGCACACATGTCCCCCAGTGATTTTTTTTTCTCTAGCCCATGTGGGCATATAAATGTACAAGTCCATATTACCATGTCTTTAGGCTTAGTATGCAATTTAGTCTTCAAAAGACTAAGTATTACCGACTTCTTTCTAAGCTCTATATTCAATCTTACAAAGGCGATGAGGAGGAAACTAAAATACAGAAACAAAAGCTACATGATTTCTGTAGTGACTGTTGGAACATGGAGGGTTTCCAAGAGCTTCTCTCACTCCCCTCTCCAAAGAGTCAAGTAGCTAGGAAGCTTGGTAATGACACTGAGGCATACAGGCATGGATGTAAAAAGTTAAGAAGTTAAGGCTAGCCAATTTTTTGTCCTCGCATAAACCAAAGGAACGGCCGAAGGGATTTGATTCTTGCCCAGAGTCTGTTTACTAAACAAAGGTTAAGAAGCAAAGTGCTTTGCTAAATGACAAACATCATTTCTATTATCTTCAAACAGATGAGTCAAAAAAAATCCACAGCGAAGAGGAAAAGTATGCTGCTTCCCAAAGGCTTAACCCTGGGTACCCCAGGACAACTCCAAAAAGCTTCCTCCGTGTCCACATCAGCCATCAGCCCTCCTCCCCCATCAATAGACCGAACTTGGAAAAAGCCGCTGAGACACAGGCCTCAGCTTCTGAGCTCGAGCTCTGAGGTGGAAAGGGAGCTTGTCGGGCACTCAGAGGCTACCCATCTTCACAACCAAACTAAAAAATGCCATTCTTGGGTCAGTTCCCAGACACAAACTTAGAACATTTGACGTACCTGATTCTGCTTGATCATAGCCAAAAAAACTCAGCAGCTTGAGGAGCAGTTTCTCCTCAATTTGCACCGTGAATCTCTGAGCTGTGATCATCAGATGCTAGAGAGAAAGAAATTCTGATTAATAGTGTAAACACCAGAAGGAATTTTCATCTGTGCCATTAAGAAGGACACATCGCCAAATGATTTCTGGCTCATCTCTCTCTACATTGTCATCATTAGCCAAAAATTCCAGGAGAGGTTTAATACAGTTTGCCACCCTACTGTTTGGTTTCCAGGGCATCTGTATCTCCTTAGTCAGGATCGCGCTTGCAGATGGGCTGCGGTGGACAGGGTTATGGTGCTGAGCTCACATGGACAGCAGCTAGTTTAAGGAGCAGTAGGATTGGAGGGCCCCCACTGGTAATGGTGACAGAGGCCCGAAATATGGAAGCAACCTCTTAGCTCCCACTTTTCCAGAATTTGCTGCCGTTATCAGCTCACTCATATGTGAAAAATTCTCCAGGAAAGAAAGTTTATCTCTTTTGAACAACATGCTTTTATTAAACAGCGTGTTAGCTTATGTGGGAGGACATCTGTCCCGAGGTCAGACCCCTCCTACCACTCCCTTTCTAATTATTCTATTTTAATAACACATCTGGATCATGCCTGGTCCTGACCAATCTGGAAGATGTTATGCTTTCCCACAGAGACTTTTTACTCTGACAAATACAGGCTCCGCCCCTACAAACTGGGCACTCTCACATGCAGTCGAAGCCACAGTTGAGAATACAAGGTGCTAAGAGCAGTTATTGTAAATCCCTCTACACCACGGAGTTAAGTCCACAGGACAACTTCCAGCCACACCCCGCACTGCTGTTCAGGGACTCAGCTGTGAGGGAACCCATCAGCCTCCTGCCATCATGCCAAGCCCACCAGGCTCTCCCCTCAGCCTACCTTGTAGATGTTGGTCAGTGCGCTCTTACTGGGGAACTTTACTGCATTCACTTGCACGGCAGGGCCGGTCTCGATGACCTCATTCTCGTTGCTCAGGGGAGTCACGTAGAGCATGAAGGGCTGAGTAGTTCCAATGAGCTGATTGTCCACCTGGCACATGAAAAAGCAGCAAAACAAAACAAGAACAGACAACTGCTCAGTTCTCAGCTACCATTGAGTGGGGTCTCATCCTATGCAGGACACTCAGAGAAAGTACTGCTGCCATTTTGCTCTAGAAAAATTCATTCTGGGATCCCTGGGTGGCTCAGCAGTTGAGCGCCTGCCTTCGGCCCAGGGCGTGATCCTGGAGACCCGGGATTGAGTCCCATGTCAGGCTCCCTTCATGGATCCTGCTTCTCCCTCTGCCTGTGTCTCTGCCTCTCTCTCTCTCTCTCTCTCTCTGTCTGTCTCTCATGAATAAATAAATAAAACCTTTAAAAGAAAAAAAAAATTCATTCTCGCTGCAGAGCAGCACTAATTGCAGTAGGGATGGCAACAGAAGCTCTCCTTTATGAGGTGAGTACTATGTGCCAAGCACCAAGCTAGCCTGATGCAGGAGCTGAGTCACAGGACACCTGTCAAGAGTTACTGCAGTCAGGGTCCCACTGCAGCCCTAACCACCGCCTCCTTATGGCACAGATGAAGGAGCTGAGGAGAGAGCCCCTTGACCCCAAGCCCAGTGCTCCTGACCACTAGGATACAGATGAATGAAGTGAAGCGACACCAGACCGGGAAAACTAGGGAATCAGTGCTTGCCTGGCCACCAAATGCAAATAGCGGCCTTTCCCAAAGTCGAGTCCCTGTTGGGAATGAAATGATGAAGCGGCATCAGGCACTGCTCTATTCGCCCACAGCCGTCAGCACCATAGCTGAGTGTGCACTCTGCACCGCGCTATGGTTGTGGACGGCAAAAGGCTCATGCGGGGAGCACCCACCCCCACTTGCTTGTGTCAAAGCTCCGAATCAGGATGAGGGAAGAGAACATCCGTTGGGAACCTCTGTGTGTACTTCCCACACATTACTTAGCACATCCCTTACTACAACCCTAAAGGCTAAGATTATTCCTCCCCATTTTACAAACGAGTAAACAGAAGCTTAGGGAACTCAGATCACTTGCCCACATTCACACGGCTAAGTGAAACGGAAGAGTTGGGACTCAAATGGAGGTGTTTCTGGCCCCAAATACTGTGACCCTCCCATTATGCCACACGGCCTGCCACGCAGCCACCTGTAGAGCCGGCTGGCTCTCAAGCTGCTGAGATAAGGGTGAGGGACCGTGAACACATTTTCCTACTTCCATCCTTGCCCTGATCGTGTACTCCCTGCACAGCAGCAAAGTGATCTTTCAAAAATACAAATCAAGTCATGTCCCTCCTCCCTTTACATCTGTCTGTCAGTGGCTTCCTTTCCTCTTGGGATGAAACCAAACTTCTCGCCACGCCTCCACAGCCTGCCATGACACACAGTGCCTACTTCCCCGTCTTTAGCACACAGCACTCCCCTCCAGGTCCACTACAACCCCCACACATGAGCCTGCTGGCTATTCCCCAAAAGGGGGGCAACTCTCCTCTCAGAGTCTGAATTCTGAGGGAAAGCTTCTGACCCTAACATCCTTCTGCACTCATTCTCTTCCTTCAAGCTCAGCTCTCACTTCTTCGGGAGGAACTTCCCAGGCCACTTCACCTAAAGAGTAGCACCATCCTTCTGTATTCTTTTTAGCAATTCCCACTGGTGCCAATCATTATACTCGCCTGCTTGGGACCTTACAGGCTGCCTCCTTCCCGAGGCTGTAATTAGCCCAAAGGAAGCTGAGCCTTCATCTTCTGAGTCACGGCTGTATCGCTAGAGCCTAGTGCCATGCCCGGGGCACTGCTGCTGCTCTAAGAATTTACTCACTAAATGAATGACCTGTCATATCCAATAGAGGAAACACAAAAGTTCTCACCTTACTCTAACCTCTCCTTTATTCTTTCCCCAAACACATTTGATACAAGATGTATAAGAGTTATGAATTCTAGTTTTATTCTGCCAATTAGATTAGATGCTCCCTAAGGACGGGACCATTATTTTCTATTTTTAAACGTCCTTTCTCCCAATGCTGTCATCATAGTAAACTCTCAAATCTGTTTACTTTCTATGACTTACAGCCCACATTAAATCAAGAGGTATTATAGCAGAAAAAAAAATTTTGATTAAAAAGTTAATGAAATTCACAAAGCTCAAATGGCTCCTTGAATTTTCTCTCTGAGGTTAAAAAAAAAAAAAGACAAAGATAATAACTTTCTATCTGTCCTCAATCAAATGGGATGTGATTAGCCTGAACAATTTGCTCTTTGTGATATAAGACAAAAGAAAACATTTTTCTGAAAGGAGTTTTGGTATGGACAGCAGTGCATGGGTCCGCAGGAGGACACCCTGGAGATGGGCACAGACTGCCCACTTCCAGGAGGAACACAGGGTGCCCACCTGGGGAAAGAACCACAGTCTAGGTCTTTGGATCCTTCTTCTGGAAATGTTTACCAGGAACTGGTTTCCTGGACACATTAATCCTGCTGGCAGCTGGAAAGAAAAGCTGCAAGCATGATGCTACAAACAGAACAGCTGTCTTGACGGCATGACAACAAAACTCTAGCGGAGGGCAGCGCCGGTGGCCCAGCGGTTTGGCCCAGGGTGTGGTCCTGGAGACCTGGGATCGGGTCCCGTGTCGGGCTCCCTGCGTGGAGCCTGCTTCTCCCCCTCCCTCTGCCTGTGTCTCTGCCTCTCTCTCTCTCTGTCATGAATAAATAAATAAAATCTTAAACAAACAAAAAAAAACCCCTCTAATGGAAACTGTCAAAATCAACCTTATCAGAGCTCTGAAAGTTAACCAAACGCTTGCAACAATCCAGGGGTCATTTACTGGAGAAAGTTAGCTGAAAGGCAGCATGAACGGCCAGCTCTGTGGCATTCCCACGGTCCCCTCCCCAGGTCTGCAGTGGCCTTGAAAGTCAAGAGCCAGCCACACAACCCAGTGGCCAGTGCGGGGACAGGACAAGCTTTCAGCTCCTCCCAAAAGCTCCGTCCCCCAGACAACTGTCAAGTTTTTGGCTTGTCTGGCACCTCTCCTTCTCCTGGTATTAGTGATTTGTGTCTTCTCTTTTTTCTCTCGTGATCAGACTCCTTAGAAGTTTGTTAGTTTAACTGATCTTCTCAAAGATACAGCTTTTGACCCATTTCCTCCTTTTTTTCCATGGTTGTTCACTGAAAGTGAATCACTGAAGTGATTTCCACTGGGATTCTTAGTTTTATTTCCTTTCTTCTGCTTATTTGGGACTTACTTTGTTGTTGTTTAGTTTCTTAAGATGATACCTGAGTCCATAGTTTCCCGAACTTTCTCCTCTAATACAGCTATAAATCTCCCTTCGGTACAGGTCCAGGAGCGTTCCACCAACTTTGACATGTTGTGTTTTTGTCTTTATTCAGTTCAAATATATTCTAATTTCTCTTTTGATTTCTTTTTTGATCTCTGAGCTATTTCAGAAGTGTGTTTTTTAGTTTCCAATCATCTGGGGGACTTTTCCAACTATCTTTCTGCTATTTCTACTTTGATTCCGTTGTCATCAGAGAATAGACTGTGTGTGACTTGAATCCTTTTGCACTTGGGCGTTGCTTTCTGGTCCAGAATATGGTCTCTCTTGGAAGTTTCCTGCACACTGGGGAAGAACATGTTTTCTGCTGTTGCTGGGTGGGCTGCTGGATAAACGTCAATTGGGCTACTTGGCTGGCAGTGCTATTCAAGTCTCATATGCCTTTGATGAGCTGCTGCTTATTTGATAATTCTATCAATTATTCAGAGAGAGTAGTGAAATCTTCCACTATAATCGTGTACTTGTCCATTTCTTCTTTCACTGCTATCAGTTTTTGCTTCCTGTATTTCAAAGCCCTACGTTCAGGTACATAAATAGTCGGGATCGTTATATCCTCTTGATAAACCATCTCTTTTATCATTAGGAAACTACCTTCCTTATTCCTGTTAACATGCTTTGCTCTGTAATAGATTCTGACAGGAATCTAGCCGTTCCCACTTTCTTAGGACTAGTTCCAGCTCAGTACGTCTTTTTTCCATTCTTTTTAACCTATTTGTGTCTTTAATTTACTATGTTCCTTGGAGGCAGCACATACTTGGAACTCGATTTTTAATCCAATCTGATCATCTCTGCCTTTCAGTTGGAGGTGTTTATTAACATTTATGTTTATTTAATTGGTACAGTTAGGTTTGAATGAGTCTACCATCTTGCTATTTGTTTCCTATTTGTCTCATCTGTTCTTTCCCATGTTTTCTGCTTGTTATGCCTTCTCTTGGGTTATTCATCTTCTCTCCTTTGTTGGATTATCAGTTGTAGCTCTTTGTTGCCTTAGGGTTTATGGTACTCATCTTTAACTTACCAGTTTACATTCAAATCATAGCAGACTACTTTGCTTTTAAGAACATTACAGTTAACATACTTCCACTTCTCCCCTACCCCTGCTTCATGCTATTGTCATTCTTACCCTAACGTGTTATAGACTCCAAAATATAGTGCTGTCAGTTTTGTCTAAGTAGTTATCTCTTAAAGAGATCTAAAAGATTAGAAAATAATACTATTTACCTGTGTATTTATCATTCCAGGTGCTTTTCATTCCTCTGTATAGATCCAGATTTCCAGCTACTACCATTCCCTTCTGCCTGAATGTTATTATTATTATTATTTTAGCATGATGCTGGTAATGAGCTCTTTTAGCTTTTGCACGTCTAAAAGCATTTTTATTTCATTCTAGTTTTTGAAAGATATATTCACTGGGCACAGAATCCTAGGCTGACAGTTTTTCTAGTACTTTAAAGATGTTACTATCTTCTCACTCACATCATTCTCAATGAGAAGTCAGGTCTCATGTTCACTTTTGCTCCTGGCATGTGACAGGTCTTGTTTAATCTGGATATATCATCATTGCTTTTGAGTAATTATGACATACTTTGGTATAGTTTCCTTCATGTGTGTGCATGCACACGCATGCATGTTTGGGTTTGTGCTTGAACTTCTGTGGGTTTAGTTTGGAAAATTTATGGCCAAGATTTCTTCAAATATTTTTTATATGCCCTCTTCTCACTCTTAGCCTTCGAGGACTCCAATTATCCATATGTTAGGTGTTTGAGGTTGTCCCATAGGCCACTGATGCCGTTTTCTTTTTATGGATTATTTTCCTCTGGGCATTTCAATTTGGACACGTTTCATTGCTATATCTTCAAGTTCACTAATTTTTTTTCTGTACTGTGTCACCTGCTATTAATTGAATGCAGTGTGGTTTTCATTTCATTTTAATCTCTAGAAATTTGAGTCTTTCATATCTTCTATGTCTCTACTTAACTTTAGAACAATGTACAATGCAGTTATAATAACAGTTTTAATGTCCCTCTCTGAAAATTCTAACATCTGTGTTAGCCTGGGTTAGTTCGACTGATTATTCTCATTATATATTGTGTTTTCCTGCCCCTTTGCACACCTGGTAATTTTTGACAGGATGCCAGATATTGTGAATTTTACTTTGCTGGGTGCTGGGTATTTTTGTATTCCATTAAATCTTGAGCTTTGTTCAGGGATACAGTTAAATTACTTGGAAACAGATCGACCCTTTCCGATTTTCCTTTTATGATTTGTTAGGTAGGTCTGGAACAGTGCTCAGCAGAGGGCTAATTATAGTTCACTACAAAGGCAGGACTTGCTGGAGGATTCTTCCCAACTCACATATGTTATTAGTGTTTCCAGTCTGGCTAGGGGAACAAAATCCATCCCCAGCCCTGGGTGAGCAGCAGATGCATCCCTGATCCTTTTGGATGGTTCAGATGATAGTTTCCTTACATGCATCATTGATCTGTCCTCTGCTAAACGCTCACGGAACCCCTCTGCAGATCTCCTGAGCTTTCTTTCCATGCAGCATGTTCTTCCCAGGTAGGCTACCCTGTGAACTCTAGATGTCTCAGTCTTGGATCCCTCTGCTCTGCCTGTTTAGCTCATTCACACTGCTCGGCTCTGTCTCAGTCTCCCTCCTCACAAGGCCATAGTCTGGAAACGTTCTCAAGGCAGTAACTGAGGTGAATGCAGGGCTCAGCTCTTTTGTTCCCCACGTCTCAGGAGTCAGTCTTTCGATGCCTGGTTTACTGTGCTTTAAACCTGCAGTCTCCTTATTTTATCTGAACTTGGGGGTTGCTTCAGGTAAAAGAGTAAATCTGGCCCCTGTTAGTACATCTTGGCCAGAAGCATAGTCCAGTTCCTTTATTTTTTTTCTCTGTATAATGAACTTCGATTCCCCTAATGATGGTTACATGATTTCCTGTTATTTTTTCCTATTGGCAAATGGGGAATCATGGGCCACCTTCCTCCACGCCACTTTGACTAAATTATCTAAGTTACGGATGAACTGGCTACTATATAGAAAAATTGGTGAAATAAACATAGACAACAACAATTATTTTCATAGAATACTTTTTTGAAAGCCACAGTAAGATATTTCTGCCAAAGCATTAATGTTTTTAGAACACCAAACACTGGACCTAGGTGGGTACTCAGTAAGAACACAAGGAGATTTAACAAGTTCTAAACGCCCCTCCATTACCTGTACATCCTGTATGCTGAGCTCAAGCATGTGACTCGTTGCCAACTGTGTATAATGCACATTGATTCCTGTAAGACTTGCAAAAACCAGTTCTTCTGGGACTTTATTAATTAAGGACAACCCAATTCCACCTTCTAACTTCACAAGCACCTGAAAGGAAACCAAAATACAACACAATGACAGTTTAAAAAGAGGCCAAAAAAAAAAAAAAAAAGAGGTCAAAGTAGCCAGGAGAGTACAAAATAAATGGCCTTATATCCCTCTACTTTACCTCTGAGCAGGTGAAAGCCACTTAGACAAGAGTCATATTATCCAACTCCAGCCTCTCACTAGGAGCCTTTCTCTCAGGGCACAGTGCACACCCCACCCAGAACTCCAAAGTGATAGGATATGATAATACCTCTCTCAGAGTACTGAGGACATTTGCATTTCATTACAGTTAAGTAACTGAGAATCCTTCTCCCTATTTGGGATGCAAGCTTTTTAGTAAGCTAGTTACTGAACTTCCATAATATCCAACACAGTGCTTTACATGTAGGGCCTTAATTTTTTTCTAAATCACTGAATAAATATCCAGTAAGTGTACATTTTCATCTTCACCTCAGATTCCTTTCTTTTTTTTTTTAAGATTTTATTTATTTATTCATGAGAGACACACGCAGAGAGAGGCAGAAACACAGACAGAGGGAGAAGCAGGCTCTATGGAGGGAGCCTGACGTGGGACTCGATCCCGGGACCCCAGGGTCATGGCCTGAGCTGAAGGCAGCACTAAACTGCTGAGCCACCCGGGCTGCTCCTCAGGTTCCTTTTCAAACTTTCACTTTCCAAAACCCAAACAAGGGAGAGAGGAAGAAAGATGACAAGAGAAAACTGGGGCCCCTCAAAAAATCTAGTTTGCCTATTCTTGATCCTCAGTCCTGTAAAAATTCAATTTTTTTTCTTTATTGTCATCTTATTTCAGCGATCATTATTACACTCCCATTCAACTTTAGCTGTCATTTAATTAACATGTTCACACATTCATGTTGTGATGACATTAAACACCATGAAGCAACAGCTATGTTTAGAATTCACAAGGGCAGAGAGAAAATAGGTCTAAAACTGAGAAAACCACAGAGCAAAATTCTAAACAAATTAATGATAAAGAAATGAATTTGCAATACTTAAAACTTACTTCCAATTCCTGCTCTGTGTCTGGGTTCTTTAATTTCTGTACCTCTTGTTCAGTAACAGGAAGTTCATCCACTTCATACGATGAACGATCACTTTTCCGTTGGGAGAAATCTGTTATCTGAAGTTGAATAAAACACTGTACTAAGAGGGCTCATACTTCCACAGTGAAACCTGTTCCATATCAACTGTAGAGGTCAAAAGTCACTATCTGCTCCATAATCTTATGGAAGTTAAGGGTTTTGGAAGCACTGCCAAGTAAGACTTGGGTAATAATAAAGTAAACTTGGTTTTAAGTCTACACGGCAAATGCCACGCTAGACCATGAGAGCCTCAGATGGTGAGGGTCAGGCATCATCGACAGGTGATCTAGAATTACTGGTCAAGTCAAAGTATGCAAACCTCAACATCACTGCATTCAATGTTTGCCTTAAAAGAGTGCTTGTACAAGAGATATTGTGGATTATGATATACCTCAGAGAGTTCACTGGTGCACACCAGCATCCTCCCTCTTTCCCTCAGCTCTTTCATTACACCGTGACCTGATAAACCTGTATCTCCAGTACAGATCTCTCTCCCTTGAGCGTCAGACCCATATTTACACTGACTGATGGACACTTTCATGTGGACAGCATTTACTAACAAGTCCAAAACATAACTCCTCATTTCTCCCAGAAGTCAGCTCTGTATTCATATCTCAGTGACATGGATTACTGTCCTCCAAGTTGCCCAACTCAGAATCCTGAAGGCTATTCCTGGCTCCTTCCTCTCTCTCATCCTCACCACCTTCAATCAATCACTACATCTGCCAGACTCTACTCCTCGATAAGTTCCCATTTCTGCTTGGTTCTCACCAACCTCTTCAGGAGCACCCCTGCCACGCTCCAGTATGGGCTGCCATAATCTCTCATCCAGATCACTGCAGTTGCCCTCAGCTGATCTTCTATCTCTAGTTTTCATCTGCTCTAGTCCTCCACGTTGGAGACAGAATGAGCAATGTAAAATAAATTTCTGGTCGTGTCATTCCCTGACTGCACTGTCACAGAAAACCCACATAACTTGTAGCATCTATCAGGCTTTTTGTAATCTGGCCCCTGCTTCTGTCTCCAGCATTATCTTGGCGCATACTCTCTGTGCCAATTGGGCCACTCCCTTTTATCTCCAGGCCTTCGTTTATCAACTTTGCAAATCCTATATGATTTATTACGTTGTTGGCTTCTTGTTTGTCTACCCCTCCAGAATGTGAGCTCCAAGACCGCAGGGAATTTTGTCCATTTGTTCAGTAGTATGTACTCAGTACTGAGAATCGTGCTTGGCTCTAAGAAATGCTCAGTAAATAACTGTTGAATGAGCACTATTATTAGGGCACAGATCCTCCACCTTCCCTTTTGATTTGGCTAACTCCTTTCAGTCAAGGACTGAAAACTCAGCTTAAATATTACTCCTCTTAGGAAGCCTCCAAGTCCGGGAATGTAAATCCTTCCCGTGCACTCTGTAGAACACCCTCCACTCCTGCTTTCAAAACACAATACTGTCATTGTCTGACCAAGGACCTCATGTATCTTGTTATTAATGTTGTTAATATATCAATTATTTATTTATTATTATTTTTAATTATTTAAATATTTACAATATATAATGATTGAAAATAATCATATGTACTATTCTCGGTATTGCCTTCTTTAATTCTCATACCTTTTTTATATCATCTTATATTTTTATACTTCGATTCTTATAACAACTTTATGAAGTAGGTCTTATACCCCCATTTTATAAACAAGGACATTATACTCCCATAGCCAACATAAATGTTTCAGTAAGTATTTGTTAAATGAATAACCCAATGTGTGGGGGGAAAGTACAGTGAGATTCACATCAGTTCTTATGATAAATTATCACCTGGAGTGCTCTAGTTGGTCCATCTGGGATGACTCTGATGGATAACATTCCGGAACCAGGTCTCATTTTTTGGTTGATAAACTGTTGTTCAGGTGGAACTGGCCCCAAAAGCTCCATGGAAGTATCAGGACCAAGAACAACTTCAGCTCCATCAAACAAACCAGAAAGCCCTCCTTTGGCCTAAAAGAATAAAGAAGTCTAAGAAAAGGGAAAGGCACTGACTTTGACAATTTAACATGTCATTTTAAACAAGTTATCAAATTTAAATTCTCTTTTGAAGTGTCATGGTCAATTTTTAACAAAGTATTTACTGTTTCTTCAGCTTTACTGAAGATGAAAACCAGGAGGATTATCTGGGAAAGATGGAAAGTTATGCTATATGAATTTAGGGAATTCTGAGTAAGAACAGAGTATATTGGTTTAGTCATAACTTCTAGTCATTAAAATAAGCTTTAAAAACGTACCAAAGTCCTGTTTCTCTGAGTATTCTCATTTGGGTTTGCTTAAAAATCTGAAACATTCTGAAAATAAATCAATTATAACTATCATTCAGCTTTCCAATAAGAAGCAAATTCTAGAGTTGAAAACCTCCCCAAACAGGTCTACGGTTGGAGAGTCAGCTCAAATATTCAAAAGATGGCATCTCTTCTAAAATGAAACAGGGAACGGTGAATGTCATCTGAGAGCCAGCTATTCAGATCATTGGAGGAAAGTATCTTCTTTGCCCCAAGCAAAATGGAAGTTTACTGGACCGTGCCTATGGAACAGCAGATACAGGGCTAAAGAAGACAATGGCTAGAGTGTCTCAATCCCCTTTGTTAATTTTTAAATATGAGTAACGAAAAGGAAACTCTGAGCTGGGTTTACAGGAGAGATTTCAACATGGAGAAAGCTTTTTATGATTGTTTTAAGTTTGGAAAGAAAGTGTGTACACAACCTTAACAGGGCAGTGTCAGAAGATGTTTAATGCCCTCAATTACTTTATTTAGAATAATAAGGTTGACACAAGCTTATTTCCCTAACCAAAGCACACCCTGCTCGGCTAAATACTGTTATTATGGGGTCATTCACAACCACAGAAATGATGAAATAGATTCAAGAAACAACAAACACCAGAAAAGGATTCCGAGGCGGGGTGGGGGAAGGGCTGTTCTAAGAGAATTCGAATTACATGGGCTTTAGGAACAAACCGGAAGGAAAGTCCAGGTCAGACCCAGGACCCAACAATTACAGCGCGCCCTCTCTTGCCTCCAGAAGCCTGAATTGTATTGCTAATTGAAAATCACAAATCCATTCCAGATGTGTGCCTCATAGAAGCAAGCAGCTTATGTTTGACAAGAAAAGCTCAGGGCAAGAGAGATAAAATAAATCTCACCAAACAGCAGGCAGAGGCTCCTTCTAATTTTGCTCATTGCCCTGGAGAACCTCCTCCCACTGTGAAGGGACAGGCTGGTATCCACCAGGGACTAACACATTAAGAGTCCTCTAGCCAGGGACTGATGCTCTCCTATGTATCTTTTTTTGGGGTAAAGTCCTGGGCTGAGGCAGAGACTGCACCAGGTCACACATGTTGTTCAGCTCTATGCCCAAACCTCTGCGACAACATCCTACCTACTCATCTCAGACCCATGGCCTCATTTCTGGCCTGAAGACAGAAAGGCAGAAAATCCAAACTCCTGGTAATTTTCTAAACACATATTTGCTTAGAAAGTACCTGGCAGTTTACCATGAGGTAGACAGATTGAAGACAAAAGAAACTGACCAGCAATCTTCATTCTGACATTTGCTATAATAATTAAATGCTTATTTGGGCACCATTAAGAATGCAGAAATAAACAGAATCTGGAAAATATAGAACCCATGATGATGGCTCACCACCTCCTAGAACACTTCACAAAAGTCTGTTGTAGATATTAGATTAACTCCACAGGACTAAAACCAATCCGCTGAAGTTGGGGGTAGACCTTTAGCTGGCATTTTTCTTTCTTTCTTTTAAAAATTACATAGGTAATTTATATCGCCAAAGAAAAACAATCCAGATAAGCCAAGAAAAAAAAAATCCCATTACTTACAGGCAATCATTCCCAATACATTTTTTATATATCATATTCTTAATATTTTAAGAATATTTCCCCCTAAATACACACAGATGCCCAACAAAAGTTCCTTGAGTTTCCTAGCTATGTTTGTTCTATAATGATTTCCCCTTTTCAATGTGTGTATCTTAATTGAGACTTTGCTTCGAGGGCGGCTCAACCACGGCTTGCTGCAACTGAGGGTGTCAAACACTACTGACCTGGACAACCAACCCATGCAAACCACAGGTCAGTTTTCCTTCCCGGAAACTCCATGTCTGAGTTGTGCTTCGCCTGCGATCAGGCTTTCTTAGCATCAGTGGCTCATATCTGGAATATGGGAAAATGCAGTGAGTCCTCGGAGTCAAATATGTTAGGCCTAAAGAGAATATCAGGATTGTGGTTTTCCTCTTTTTTCTTCCAATATCCTCCACCCTTAAAATTAATGGGCAGATAGCCTGAACCCCATGGCAGCTAGGTATCTCTTAATGAGAGAAGAGGAATAAGACAAAATGGAAAGCAACAAACGGGACACACAAAGGAGTTCCAATATTTTTAAGGATTCACAGTAAATGAAATAATCAGGTCCCTGCATTCCCACAGCAACAAGCTGTCATCAGTTTGAGAAGGGTCGTCTGCCAAATAGGTCTGAAAATATTTTCAAGAGGCTTTGTCTATTAAATTTCCAATTACTTTTATTTTATATTGGGTTTTCACTTTAAAGTCATGTAAAGTCTTTTGAAAGTGAATAAGGTATCAACTGGAAACAAATATACTGACTGCATAAAGAAACTAAGGCACAAGAAAGAAAAAAAAAAACCTGGGGGGGGGGGGGGAGAAACTAAGGCACAGGCAAATCAAGTAACTTAGTTACCAAGTAACTTAGTTGTCCCTGATAACTGATTTGAATCCGAGGCGTTGGTCATAAAAACGCATTTGATTATTCTCTCAATAATTTATTTCTGCTTTTAAAAGATTTAACAAGATTCTTAAAAAATTCTTTAAAAATCTGCTCACTTCTACGAAGGAATGGAGTGGAGGTTTAGTGCAAAGAGATAATTCACTTTTTCATAACATATCCTTCTTACTGTTGGATTTTTTTTAAACGTCTGCATGGGCATTTCAACAACAGCTTAACAAAAATAAAATAAAGACCCCAAAACTCATATTTGGGAATGTGACAGGTCTCTCACTGAAGAAAAACACAATATAAAATATAAAAATTCTTACTTCATTTACAGACTCACTTTTTGGTGTGAATCTCCACCGAAACGGAGTTTAGAAGCAATGGGCTCGCATCAAAAGTTGCCTAGCAAAGTACCTGTTGTCGGTTACGGCAGCGAGACCCGCGATGTCCAAGATGGCGGAGCCCTCGGGGGAGCGGGCCGCAGGGGGCTTGCTGGGGTTGTGAGGCACCGAAGAGCCCTCGTGGGCCAGCATGCCCGCGCCCGTCATCCTCCACAGCTGCGAGCGCTTCCCGGGCTCCTGGGGGCAGAGACACGCGGACACAGGGAGCCGTCACGGGCAGCCACGCCTCAGGCAAGGGCGTCAAGGGCTTCCACGCAGGCTACGTTCTCAAGTGGAAACTACCCTCAAAGGCACTGTCTACACTACATACATGCTCAATTCTAACTTCCGCTGTTGTCAATCCCAAGCTGCACTGTGGATGAAATATGCCGAACCCTTGTACCAAACAACCAAACGTTACAAATAATGCATTTAATTTTAAGAATGTATTCTTTTCATATACTCAGTATTTTC
Source organism: Canis lupus familiaris (assembly GCF_011100685.1). NCBI lineage: Eukaryota > Metazoa > Chordata > Mammalia > Carnivora > Canidae > Canis > Canis lupus. The sequence continues at coordinate 83,482,661 of NC_049223.1, forward strand.
TAAGCAAACTAGTGGGTTGGGGTTCAATCCAGTTTCCATTAGCTGCATTGCTAGGGTAACTGCTGTCCCAGGTGGTGACCGTCGGGTACCCTTACCTTCAAGAGGGATCTAGTTCTATAAAGTATATACGATATTCTTTATATTTGATCACTGGTAATCCTCATAACTGGCAGACCACTAGAATTTACCAGATGTCTTCTCCCTTTTCGTGTTTATAATGGAAGTATACTATATTGGTGGTTTCCAATTTATAAATTGATTATATTCAAATATAGTTGACTGAATTCAAAGGTTATACTAAGTTGCGGTTAATTCTAAATATAGTTTCTTCTTCGGAATATTTTATACACAGCACTTGGACTTCTAGGTCAACCCACGGAAGTCTATAGATTCCGTTATATTTCAAATGTAATAATAACAACAATACATTGAGAATTTACCATGTGCCAGTCAGTGATCATGGACTTCCATGTAGTAGCTCATTTAATCCTTAACACAATCCAATGACACATATTCTATTATTATCTTTATCACAGGTAAGGAAGTTATTTTCTTCAAGTTATAAAGAAACTTCCCCCGGCCACATAACCAGTAGGCGGTGATTTCACCTCCACAGCCTGATTTCAAAGCCAACATACTTAACTATTTTACTCACATGGCCTTTCTAACACAATCCAGATATTCTAGTTCAGTACCCCTAACTATCTAGGATACTTCCTGTGTGAAGGTAACTCCCCCAGCTAGACCTGTCAGGATCACATCCACTCTTCCAGCTGAGCTCCTTCAGAGCAACCAACACTTGTGGGTACCGTACACAGAGCACTGGGTACCATGCTGCCCCTGTGCAGGAAACACAGCTTGGGCATTACATTCCACAGTCAAAACTAACAAAGTCATATGAATGCTGGAGTCAAGCACCGGGATTTGAGATCCAGCTGCACCATTTATAAGCTGAATGACCTTGGATGGGTTATTAAATCCCTCTTAGAGCCTCTGTTTCCTGATCCGTCGAAGGGGGAAATTCAGCTCCCTTTTAGGGTTCTTGTGATAAGTGTAACAAATAGAAGGCACTTAGCGCATGCCAGGCACAGGGTGTGGCCTCACTAAATGTTTACTGTGTTGTTCTGACTACAATTCTTCACCCAGCACTTTATCTACCTCATCTTAGTTGATCTTTCTCACAAACCTGTTAGATCAGTAAGAAAATGAGGCTCAATGAGGAATGTAAAATACCAGATATCATATATCCTTAAGTGGCAAAACCAAAACTCAGACCCAGGAAGATATGCTCCTCTTTTTCCTGTGTGCTACGGCCTCCTGTGTCTGTAAAGACAGAGGAAACTGAGCTGCACACATGCAATCCCCATGTGCTCACTTCTGCGTTCAAAATGAGAAAGCACCTCGATCCGAGGTGCCAAAACCACATGGGAAAACAGCTCAATTATCCTGCAGGTGTTCCAGATTGGGAATCAAAGCACAGATGCTGGATGAAATCGAGTTTTCATACATGGATTCCTCTAGTGTCTGCCCTTAAGTGTAGACTCATCAGAGTTGGAAACTACCAACATTTTCATTTAAAAATCTGAGATGTACAATCAATTAATCAATCAAAATCTGAGATATACCATTCTCCTTCCAGTTCCCTAGCCTACCTTCCCTTACAATTTAGCCCTAAAACCTTGAGATGACACTGAGGAAGACAGAAGTCCATGGGGACTGTGAGTGTTGGAGGGGGGACAGCTCAGAGTGTGATGCTGGAGCTCAATGTAGGTGATGATCCATACTAAGGGACTGGAGGCTAGAAGCTTATTGTGTGCTGTCAGAGACAAAGAGAGGTGAGAAGAGCAGTCCTCCGAGCTTGGGGGCTGAAAAAGGTGGCGATCGGAGGCCAAGCCAGGTGCCAGAGTGTGTTTACACGGAGGATGGGGTGCAACTCTGGTGACAGATGATGGGTTACATTCAGAGGAGGTGGTTACATTAGCAAATATGTTCTTAGTGCTGGACAAGGGACTTACAAATATGGAAATGGAGAAAATCAATGTATTTGTGATGCTGGACTGGACTGGACTGGAATTGGAAATATCAGTGTGAATTGCTGGTTTTTAATATACTGAGATATAAAAATATGCAAAATAGGGATCCCTGGGTGGCGCAGTGGTTTAGCGCCTGCCTTTGGCCCAGGGCGCGATCCTGGAGATCCGGGATCGAATCCCACGTCAGGCGCCCGGTGCATGGAGCCTGCTTCCCCCTCTGCCTGTGTCTCTGCCTCTCTCTCTCTCACTGTGTGCCTATCATAAAAAAATAATAATAATAAAATAAAATAAAATAAAATAAAATAAAATAAAAATATGCAAAATAGGGGGATCCCTGGGTGGCTCAGTGGTTTGGCGCCTGCCTTCGGCCCAAGGCGTGATCCTGGAGTCCTGGGATCGAGTCCCACATCGGGTTCCCTGCGTGGAGCCTGCTTCTCCCTCTGCCTATGTCTCTGCCTCTCTCTGTCTCTTATGAATAAACAAATAAAATCTCTAAAAAATATACACAAAATAGGAACACATGGGTGGCTCAGTGGTTGAACATCTGCCTTTGGCTCAGGTCGTGATCCCCTGGGATCCTGAGAATGAGTCCCACATTGGGCTCCCTGCATGGAGCCTGACTCTCTCTCTCTGCCTATGTCTCAGTCTCTCTCTCTCTGTGCCTCTAATGAATAAATAAATAAATATTTTAACAATATGCAAAATATATAAATGCTTATATAAAATATGTGTAGGTATATTCTGTATGTACATGTACATATCCTAGAGCGTGGGTGCAGGCACACATGTGCAGGTATACATATGTTGTGTGCACATAAAACCCCTAGCTCTGTCCCCTGGGAGAGCCTGGAAATGACATCACAGAGGCAACAAGTGCACCCAGTGAACACATTTTAGCTAACTTCCATTCTCTGATAAAAGGGATCAGGGTGCCCTGAAGAAGTGGCAAATCCAGGAATATAGCAGGGAAGGTACAGATGAACCAAGAATAACTTGCTGTTAAAAAGTAAGGATGTGTTCAAAAAATGAGGGGCATAGGTCAAGAGGACACAGAAGATCAAAGAGCTCCCACTGGCCAAATATGGAAACTGAGTGTTAAATATAGATCCTGACAGTAACGGGTAACCCATGGACTCAGAGAGGAATCCATCCTGATGACATACACAATGCTATGGGCTACACTGACACCCCGCCCCAAATTCTTAAGTTGGAGACCGCATCTGAAATTTTGATATATGGAAATGGAACCTTTGGGTGATCATTAGGTTTAGATCAGGGCATATGAGGAGGACTCTTCCGATGGAATCAGTGCCATTACAAGGAAAGGCATCAACGAGCATACGTTCGTTCTCCCCATCATCCCCGACACTGCCATTTGAGGACACTGAGAGGGCAGAAATCTGCCAGCCAGGATGTAGGCCCTCAGCAGGGAACCAAACGGCCAGCATCCTGATCCTGGAACTCCCAGCCTCCAGGACTGTAACAAATGAATTCCCATTATTCCAGTCATCCAGTCTATAGTATTTCACCATGGAAGTCCAAGCCAATACATATGCATAATACACAGAAAGTCTGACAAGGATCGGGATAGCTACATAGTGGCAAAGTACCTGTCCACAAAGTATATACTAAATACAAGGGAAAGACAGAAACTTCCTCTTATAGTGCAGGAGATTGGCAAACACCACATTCATCAAGTGCTAAAGTTAACATCAACAGTAACAGGACGAATTTCCGTCAATTTTTCTCTGACTTTGAGATCCTTTCAAAATAAAAGTTAAGAAGAAGAAAACCAATGAACCAATGAAAAACCCAAGGTGTCAGACTTTCTACTCTTGGTTTCCAACTGAAGAGCAGAGGACCATTTCCTAACGTTAATTCTTAGAATACAGCCTAGTTTTGGATGTCAATGTAACTCCTTTATATCCACCCTCTGATGTACCAGTTTTCATCCCCATCAAGGGAAATTAACAGCAGTAAAAATGTTCTATAAATTATAACATCTTTTTTCCAAATGTTTTTCCTACTTCATAAAAAAATCTGTTTTGTCTGCTCCGCAGTCACCTGGCCCTTGGAAATTAAAAAGCTACTTATCATTCCTGTAGTGCTGATCACACCAGGTGCTCGAAATCCAGGTGACAAATCACCTTACTCCTGAGTTTGTCTCCATTCATGTTAACATCCACAGCAGCTCGAACCTTCTTGGAGAGCCATCTGACAACCTTTCCAAGGGCTCGGCCATTTCTTTTTTCAATTCACTTGACTTCTGTCAGACTTTCTGCATCTTATTTTTAGATTATGGCTTTTCAAAGTTTTCTTCTTTAAAATTCCCAATAAAAGCCCCCAGACCTGTTTACTTTCAATTACTATGCCTCATGGTCTCCTTAGTCATCACCATTCCCAAATCTTAGTTCCCAAATGCATCTGATAGATACAACCTTCCATAAAAAGAGTGTGATAACACTGTACACAGATCTGAACTGCAGGACTCTGAACTGTTATCATATAGGAATAGATGCAGAAGTACTGATAGGGTGACAGGCAGAAGAACCTTAGACACAGTGTAAGAGGCCACTCAAAAAACACCATTCATACGGAAGTCCAGAACAGGGGGCTATATTGAGATGGAAAGTAGGTTAGTGACTGCTTAGGGCTAGGGGGTGAGAGGAAAATGGGGCAAGAGCTGGAGGATACAGGGTTTCTTCTAGAGGTGATGAAATGCTATGAAATTGAGTGTGATGATGCTCGGACATATCTGTGGATATACTGCAAACCTTAATAGTACACTGTATGCTATATGAATTATATCTCAATAAAGCGGTTAAAAACAAAAAGTGAATTAAAAACGCGTATTGGGCAGGCGGGGTGGTTCAGTGGTTTAGCACCCCCAGGGCGTGATCCTGGAGACCCGGGATCGAGTCCCACATCGGGCTCCCTGCATGGAGCCTACTTCTCCCTCTGCCTGTGTCTGTGCCCCTCTCTCTGTGTCTCTCATGAATAAATAAATAAAATCTTTAAAAAAAAATGTATTAAAGTTTCATTTGATGTACAAAATTCGAGATGATTTGAATCTACACCTCTCCCCAATTAAAAATGTGAGAGGAGGGACATCTGGGTGGCTCAGTGGTTGAGCACCTGCCTTCAGCTCAGGTTGTGATCCCCAGATCATGGGATCGAGTCCTGCATCGGGCTCCCTGAATGGAGCCTGCTTCTCCCTCTGCTTATGTTTCTGCCTCTCTCACGAATAAATAAATAAACTTTTTTAAAAATGTGAGAGGAGCTGTATAAACTCAAATCCAAATGAAGCTACACCACTGACACACACAATACCACTTTTGGTTATAAAAGGCCAGTCCTTTGTCAGCATTAGGGTAATGGCGTGTTCAAGAGACATTCACTTATCAGGATTATTTTTGGACTGTGTGATTTATATTTTGGAAAATCTTCAAGAACACAGCTTTCAGGTAAATGTGTTTTAAAAAATCACGCAATTTGGTAATCTTCCTCCTCTTAGAGTCACTTCTGCACCTCTCTGTTCTCAAATAGCTTTCATTTTTTTTAGGTTTGAACTACTTATCCTTCCTGTCCTTCTGTCCTCTGTGATGCTTCTGGCCAAATTTCACTGTCTTCCTCTCTATATCTCAGAAACATTTCCCTCAACTGACCTGAAAAGAATGTCTGTCAGCAAGAAAAGGGAAAAAGTTGTCAGTTTGATCATTTCCCCATTCAGTTTAGGGAAAAGTAGACTAGAAAAACAGAGTAATGAAAACAGCAAATCACAAATCTGGAAAAAATGAATTCGAGAAGGAAGTTACCCCCAAAAGGGCAACGGAGATGAGAAGGGCATGGAATTCCTGGAGCAGGTATCATAGGATAGGAGGAAGAACTCCAACCCGAGCAGGTGAGACTCCCGTGTCCCCTCCCCACCCAGCCAGCTGTCCAGCCTGCCTCCCTTCCCTTGACCAGAGGCCCTTCCAGGGCTCAAAACCTCCTCTTCTAAATTCCAAGTGCTACATTTTCTTACCTTCTTCTTTAAAATGACTCTTTGTGTCTTTGGTGAGACATCCAAGACAAGCTCTGCACAGGTAGTGGCCTTGTTGGAAGCCACAGGCCTTCCTGTCCCCTCCTGTAAACTAGAATTAAGACAATAATACATACATGCACATGTGTATATACATGCACTCACACATGTCTTCAAGTACTCAGAAGCAAATGCTTAAAACCTCATCTAAAAAGAGGATTTTTTTTTTTTTAATCATAGAAGAAGAAGTCTAACTCAAGTTGTGGAAAGATCAAGGTTGTGTTTTCTTGGATGGTTCAAGGATTCATTTGTCAGAAGACATACTGACATTGTGCAACTCCTGATGCCTTAAAGCTCAGACATAAAAGAATAACTATATATCTTTAGAGCTTCCCCCAGTACCACCTGAAAAGTCAAACATTCCAAGGATCCAAGAATTGGCTCTACTCTTTGCCAGACAGAAAACCAGCATCACTGCATCCCCAAGGCTTGGCAAGAAATGAGAGTCCCTTTAGGATGAAAAGAAAACAAAGGGTATATAATCACCTTCTTCCAACTCAATTGTGTTGTGTTTCTCTGTGGCTTAGGAATCCTAAGCTTTATGGAATGTTGCAGCCTAGCTAAACTTTGGTGTATTTTGATAAGATTTTATTTATTCTCCTGTCTCCACTAATCTCTATCATCAAAAAAGGGACCGATAAGGATGCCTGGGTGGCTCAACCATTGAGCGTCTGCGTCGGGCATGATCCCCGAGTTCTGGGATTGAGTCCTGCACCGGGATCCCTGCATGGAGCCTCCTTCTCCCTCTGCCTGTGTCTCTGCCTCTCTCTCTGTGTCTCTCATGAATAAATAAAATCTTTATTTTTAAAAAAGGGACTGATAAATTCGGGGTTAAAAACTAGGTTTTGTGACCAAAAAAGTTCAAGTGACAAAAATAAACTCATAAATTAGATTTCAACAAAATTATACACTTCTGCCCTTCAAAGGACACCATCAAGAAAGTAAAAAGACAATTTACAGGAGAGAAGATATTTGCAAATCATATAGGTCATTTGCAAATTTGTATCCGTATTATACAAGAAACTCTTCAAACTCAACAATAAGATGCAAAAAGCCAAATTTAAAAATGAGTGAAGTATTTGAATAAACATTTCTCCAAAAAATGGCCCATAAGCACATGAAAAGATCAACATCCTAAGTTATTAAGGAAAGGCCAATCAAAACCACAACAAGAAGTCACTACATGCTCAGTAGGAAGGTTACAATAAAAAAAATGTAGGGGACGCCTGGATGCCTCAGCGGTTGAGCGTCTGCTTTGCCTCAGGACCTGATCCCGGAGTCCTGGGATAGAGTCCTGCATCGGGCTCCCCGCATGGAGCCTGCTTCTCCCTCTGCCTGTGTCTCTGCCTCTCTCTTTGTCTCTCATGAATAAATAAGCAAAATCTTAAAAAATAAAATAAAAATAAAAATAAAAATATAATAAAGTAAAATAAAATATAATAAAATAAAATAAAATAGCAAGTGTTGGGGGGCTGGGGAGAAATCAGAACCCTTGCACATTGCTAGTGGGAATGTACAGTGATTCAGCTGCTGCAGAGAACGGCACAGCAATTACTCAAAAAGTTAAACATAAAAAATACCAGAGAACCCAGCAATTCTGCTCCTAGGTAAATACACAAAGGAACCTGAAACAAGTACTGAAAACACACACAGAGGCTTGCTGACAACAGCGCCCTTGGCAATGGCTGAACGTTGGAGAAGACACGGATGTTCATCAACAGACGAGTGGACAACAGTGTGGTACGGCCACACAATGGAGTATTATTCACCCATAACAGGAAGGGAATTCTGACACATGATACAGCATGGATGAGCCCTGAAAACATGCTAAGTGAAAGAAGCCAGATGCAAAGGGTCACATATTTATGGTTCCATTTATGTGAAATATCTGGAACAGGTAAATCCTTAGGGATGGAAAGCAGACTGGTGGTTGCCAGGGCCTGGGGAGAACTGCTTAATGGATGTTCTTCTTGGACTAATGAAAATGTTCTGGAACTAGATGGGGGCTCTAGTTCCAGCTAGGACAGCATCACAGATGCACTAAATTTCACTGAACTGTTCAGTTTTCAACACTTAATTTTATGTTGGGCACATTTCACCTCAACTGAAAATAAAACCAAAACAAAACTAGTCTCATCCTCAGCATTTGTTCCCTGTGAAAATGCAAAGAAATAGTGTCTAATAGACTCCAAAACATGGTGTAATCTCTCCACACACCAAGATTCCCAGGAAGCTTTTTTTTATCTGCTCCCTATCTATCCAACCCATTAAACTCACAATCACCCTTCAGGATTCTTCAGTTAAAGAGCATAATAACTACTGGAATTAAATAGGAGAACATAAAGGGAAAAACATGATTAGCAACCAGATTAAGAACTGGTTTTTCAGGCACTAAAATCTTAAGCATGTCACACTGGCAAGTGCCATAATCTTTCAAGAGAAACGAGCAGACTGACTTAATCACAAGATAAACCACCCAGCACCATTCTTTCCAAGGAGAGCTGTGACAAACTGGAAAAGAATGGCTATTCTAAGCAAAGATGCCATTCAATTCATGACTAGTGAAATCTGGACTCTACGTAGGTGAGAGGTACCACTAGATCCAGAGATTATTTTTTGAGCCTCAGGCAGATACAAAAATATCATTCATAAGCAAAATTACTTAGAACATTTTAAAGGAATCTGGCTTTAAATGTCCTAATCACCAGGTGATCCATATTTGTAATGCTAAAGATTTAGCTATTTCTCATTTTTTCCACAGGTAAACTTTTTTTTTTTTTTAAGATTTTTATTTATTTATGAGAGACACAGAAAGAGAGGCAGAGACACAGGCAGCGGGGAGAAGCAGGTTTCATGCAGGGAGCCCGATGTGGGACTTGATCTCGGGATTCCCAGATCACACCCTGAGCTGAAGGCAGATGCTCCGCCGCTGAGCCACTCAGGCGTTCCTACAGGTAAACTTTAAAATTGGCCCCATGACTGGCATAGGAATGATCAATTGTATTAACATGTTGGTGAGATGACTAGGTTTTGAAAGCCCAATGTTTTGAATCTCTGTGTACCAATCTAACAACACAACCAGAATAAACTTGCTCTTCTTCAACTGAGTTTTCTAAATACAGCTAGTCAGAGGACAGTGGAAGTTATAATTCCAAGGTTGCTGGAATTACTGTCAAGTTGACCTACTCTGGTTGGCTATAGGTGATTATCAGTATTCTCAATGAGAGAGGGGAGTCAGGAAGATGGTTTGAATAATTATGATAAAGATTAGTCAGTTTCAAATGAGAAAAGATAAAAATAGCACGAAGTTTAAAAAATACACTAAAAATACCACCTTAAACAAGAAGAACGGAGGATATGAGAATAGTATCTTAAGGGAGGAATGTTAAATACTAGGATGGATTATTGGGGAGTTCTTTGAAGAAAGAACAGTCTTGCCTCTTTGGATAAATGTAATCTAGCCAGAAGACAAGGGTTTAGCCTAAGACCTTTCAAGACAGACCCAGAGCCTAGGATTTGGAAAAGAATGGAAGGAATCTTCCTTCATTCCTTGGGCCTCTTGAGAACTGCTTAAAACTTAAAATCAGTTAATAATTAGCACCTTCTGCTTTATAAGAACAGTAGTTTAACTCCGAATTACCCAGAGAATGTATAGGTAGCAGCAATGTAAATGAAGTTTTCATAATACAGTTGTCGGTTATCCTGGAAGTCATTCATGTTGCAGTTGAGCTCTGAGGAGCCCGCGCCCTTCACGGTCAGCGTGATGAAAGGAGGCAGGGTGGGTTCATCCCAGGCATAGTCCAATGAAGTCATGGGCTTCACTTCAGTTCGGAGCCTGGGTTCCGCTACACTGTGCTGAGTAAAGACAACAGGAACCTATGTAACGGCAGAGAGGATAAAGAGGACTTTGATTCAGAATGCTGTTACTGGAAAGTGAGTCAGTGCTCCCTAGGTTTAAGTTCCAGATCCTGCCCAAGCAAATCCTACATAGGGCATAACCACAATCTTAAGCATAATCCTCTGGTTTCTTCAAATGCCTTTCTAGTCATCTTCCAAGCTGCACCAAGCCCAACAACTAAAGGACAGGGCCATCTCTTCCACTCTCACCCCCTATAATAGATATACTCTGAACATAGAAAGGAATACAAATTCTGGAATTCAGCTATGGGAAGTCACGTATTATAAGATGTTGTTATTCGAAGGCATAATTTAAAAACAGCCTCTTCTGATACCATTTTGGCTTTACTTGGAAGATTTATAAAAAAATGTTCACTGTAAGGAGGCAACAGTAAAACTGCCCATCCCCATTGTCTTTGGATGATCTGATTCTGATTCCTCCTCTGTTTGTGTAGAATGTCTACAGGGGGCACCATGTCCACCAAACAATCTAGTCAGAATGATTGTGGGGGGCTGAGAAGTCCCTTCTGGGCAAAGGCTGTGCAGCAATCAAACCAACCAGCAGAAACCACCTCCTGGGGGTAGGATGTCTAGTGTTGTCCAGCTGCAGAGACCCCCATACAGTTTCTTTCCAACCCAAGTTTAAAATGTATTTCATCCTTATCTTCAAGGCAGTGCATACTCCACATTCCCACACGTGAAACAGCCCAACTGGCTCATGACTGTAGTCGATACCTTAGAAAAGTTGTCAATTCGGAAAGGAGGGGGTAACTGGTCCGTGTCACTGAATGAGATCCTATAGGTGGCTCCTCGGAGAGTAATTTCCACGCGCAGGAAGAAGCACTTCCCCAGGGTATCTCTGCAAATAAAGGAAACAAGGAGGCTGCACACTGTGGAGGAAAAAACTTAGAGCTCACTCTCTTAAAGACTTCTCATCTGGACCTCAACAGGTACATACCACTGTGTCCTCTTTGGTCACATTAAAAAAAACTAGAAATTGGCCATGTTAATCACTGAATAAAAAGAAAATTCATCCAAACAATTTCTGAACAGCACATTGTCACTGCACAACAAGACCTACATATTTTACTGAGTGGGTCTGTTTTGGGTAATAGGGCTAGCATAGCAAATAAGTAAATGTTGTTGCTTTGACATAAAAAAGAGCAATTTCACATGGTTCGAACTAATATATGGATGTTATTGATAACCAGGGTTTTTAGTATAGGATGAGGGAAGATGACGAAGAATCCAAGTAGTTACCAGTATGTAAATCATAGTTTTTTTGTTTATATGTGTATGTGTATTTAAATATAGGTACATCACTGGAGAGAATGAGGAAGCTCTTCCTCACAAAAGAATATCAGTTAATAAATGCAGAAGATGTATTTACTGTACATGTAATCACTGATTCAGGTAAGAACCATCAAACCACTGGGTGAAAGGTTTCTGGGGAGCAGAATACACACAGCCTCAAATTATCCCCTCAATGGTCTACTACTGCCCACAAAGAATCAAAGGTAACTTTACAATAGAGAGACCAGGTGGACACCACCCTAGTCAAGTGATGGCTGAATGTAGCAACATCAATAATGGGACCAATGGATGGCACAGGCTTCCTGTGTGACCCACTGGGAAATACATAACACCACATAAGTAGTAGTATCCTTACCAAAAATGTTTAGCCAAAATCTACATATAGGAAACTCTCAGAAAAAATCTAGAAAATAAAACATTCTACAAGAGACTGGCTTGGAATCTTTAAAAATTTCGATGTCAAAAAAGGCAAAAATAAATAAAAGGAAAAGTAGGACTACTCTAGATTAAAGTGGATGAGATTTATCTGCCAAATAAAATGGATGATCTGTGACCAGGTCCTCAATCAGGGGGAGCGGAATTGCTATGGAGGACTTTTTCTTTCTTTTTTTTCTTTTTCTTTCTTTCCTTTCTTTCTTTCTTTCTTCCTTTCTTTCTTTCATTCTTTCTTTCTTTCTTTCTTTCTTTCTTTCTTTCTTTCTTTCTTTTTTTTTTTTAAGATTTGATTTATTTATTCATGTGAGACAGAGAAAGAAAGAGGCAGAGACACAGGCAGAGGGAGAAGTGGCTCCATGCAGAGAGCCAGACGTGGGACTCAATCCCAGGACCCCGGGATCACGCCCTGGGCTGAAGGTGCCACTAAATCGCTGAGCCACCCAGGCTGTCCTTTTTTTTTTTTTCTTTAATTTACTTACTTCAGACAGAGAATCCCAAGCAGACTCCATGCTAAGCATGGAGTTGGATACAGGGTTCAATCATATGACTCTAAGATCACGATCTGAGCTGAAACCAAGAGTCAGATGCCCAACCGATTATGCCACCCAGGCGCCTCTATGAAGGACATTTCAAAAGACTATTTATCAGAAGGCACCTGGGTGGCCAGTCAGCAGAGCATGTGATTCTTGATCTCAGAGTCGTGAGTTTGAGCCCTATGTTAAGTATAGAGATCAATTTAAAAAAACTATCAGAAAAAAAACCAACATTAAATTTCTTCAGTGTGTAATAGTATATTTACTCAGAAAAAATGTCCTTGTCTTTAAGTGGATAAACGAAGTTTTTATGGATGGATTTTTTAACAGGATGACTTCAATTTACTTTCAAATGGCTCAGAAAAAAAGTGTGCATCCATGCAATGGGCACAGCAAGGACACAGCAAAACGCTGATGCGTAGTTAATCCAGGTGAAAGATAAAAGAATGTTCTTTATACTACTCGTAAGTTTTCTGTAGGTTTAAACCATTTCAAAATGAAAACTTGGGGAAAGGCAGAGAAAGAGGCTGTGGGTCTGTGCTCAGTAACTTTAGTGCACTAAAACCGCTCCAAAGGGTTAATTAACAAAGGTACACAAGCCATCTTCTCCCACCTCCACACATTTTCTTTCCTTCCTTCCTTCTTTCCTTGAAGTAGTCATGAACAATTTTTGCTTAATTCTGAATTGGCTTCCTCTTCTCACACAACATATCAAGGCAACCTCCACCCAAGCAGTACATAAACCACTGCAGAACTAACTCCTCCCCTCCCCACCCCATTAAATCTGGTGAGGATATGGGATTCTAGCAGACAAGAGCTTTGGTTGAAGCAGGGATGAGTGCACTGAAGCCCTGCCCACTTGGCTTCCTCAGCCCCTAAAGCCACCTCCTTAAAACCCCTGATGACTCCTAGGGACACAGCTCAAAACCCCCTTTATCAGATGCAATGAACTCTAATCAGGGCCAGGGCAAAGGGAAATGATGAAGGGTACACCACTGACCACAAAGAAAAAAAAACAACCCTCAGAAAATATGTTTTAAAAAGCCAAAAAAGATATTATTTTGCATCATCTATTCTTTTTCAAGAAATTTTATTTATTTGAGAGAGAGAGCATGAGCAGGGGGGGATGGCAGAAGGAGAGGGAGAAGCAGGCTTCCCACTGAGCAGGGAGCCCGATGTGGGATTTGATCCTAGGACTCTAGGATCTAAGCCCAAGGCAGACGCTTAACTGACTGAGCCACCTAGGCACCCCTTGCATCAACTATTCTTAAAATCAGCCAGTATTCTGCTCCTTTACAAGAGTGTTCTCAATGGAGAACTAACCATAAAATATAAAACCTTAAATTTTGCTTCTAAATGCATCAAAATAGCAATGATTTCAGTGACTTTAGCTGCCAAGACATTTAATGAAAGAAACTAAACAGGTCACAAATAACTGGAATGGTATCCCATGTGCACAGGTCCAAAGACTTAATGTTGTTCAGATGGCAATGCTGCCCAGTGTGGATCTACAGACTTAATACACGTTCTACCCAAATCCCAAGTGGTATTTTTTTCCAGCAGAAGAATTTACTCTGAATTTCTGATAGAATCTCAAGGAATTCTAAACAGCCAAAATAATATCTTTCTTTTTTAAAGGCTTTATTTTTAAGTAATCTCTACCTACACCCAACATGGGGCTTGAATTTATAACCCTGAGATTAAGAGTCCCATGCTCTACCAACTGAGCCAGCCATGAGCCCCAAAATAACTCTTAAAAGGAACAATGTCGGAGGTGTCACACTTGCTAATTTCAAAACTTATTACAAAGCTGTATTATTCAAAAAGAGTGCAATATTAACATAAAGACAAACACACAGAGGATGGAAGCGTGAGCACAGAAATAAACTCTCACATATAGAGTCAAATAATTTTTGACAAGGGTGCCAAGACCATCCCATGGGAGAGTCACAGATAGTTTTTTTTTTTTAATCAAAGATTTTATTTATTTATTCATGAGAGACAGAGAGACAGGCAGAGGGAGAAGCAGGCTCCATGCAGGGAGCCTGACAGGGGACTCGATCCCAGGTCTCCAGGATCACACCCCAACCGGGCTGAAGGCAGCGCTAAATCACTGAGCCACCAGGACTGCCTGATAGTTTCTTTTACTAAGAATCTTACATCTACTGTATGACTCCACTCCATCTTAGGGACCTGAGGAGCCAAATTTAGAGATAAAGTAGATAAGTGGCTGCAGGGTTAGAGAAAAGGGGAGATGCACAGTTGTTAATGGGTATAGAGTTTCATTTTGCAAGATGAGAAGAGTTCTGGATGCTGGCTGCCCTATAATATGAACACATTTAACCTAGTGAACTTAAAAATGGTAAAGTGGTAAATTTCATATTACGTGTCTGAGGCCCAGAAAATAATCTGTTGTGTTGTCTTTCTCATGTGGTATGTGTATTTTATCACAATAAAAAAAGAAAACTTTAATCCTTAAAAAAAAAAAAAAAAGCACTTGATAAAAGCAGAAAGAAGAAAGTCATCCTGTGATAGTTGAGGCTGAATCTGTTAAATTTTTCTTAATAAGAACCTGAGGGTCACTGGGTTGGACAAAGAAGGCCAGATGATTTACTAAAATAACACCAAGTGAGAAAAGAGGGTACACTGTGGAAGAATATAAAAAAAAAAAATCTATAAACAATGTTAGCATCTAAATACAGAGTTTTCAGAGTTGCAGGTGATCATGAGCTCTGCTGCCCTTGGATTTATCACCTCAGCCCACAGCTCCTGCACTGTGGTCAAAACTGTCAACACACCCTCTAATTCATACCATCAAAATGTTCAGTCAAACTTACCTGATCGCTGCAAGTTTTAAGAACTTTGTCCGAGCTAGAAACATATATGTCCATTTCATGAAGGACAGTATTAATATTTACTATAAATAGCTTTGTAGATATTTCTAATTTATATGGTATTTACAGCTCATTGTTTACATTATTGCACCTCAAACACTGCTACTTTTTTGTCTAAATACAGTCTCTGAAATTACCTCATGTTGATATGGAAGGAATTATTCTTATTGACTTCAAAGCCTCCAGACCAAATACAATTGGGAACATCCATCAATCTGACACATAGGAGCTGATCATAGTCATTCCGAGGCCAATGGAACACCACACTGGAACCAGGAAGGGTCGAAATGTAACCTTCAGGATTGGCTGTTCCCTGAAACACACAGGATCACTGGCTTTACTCAACAAATCAAGTCAAGACAGCAAATGTTTCCTGAGTAACCACCTACTCTGAGCCTTGCCCTCTACCACAAGCTGGTTAGGGTAAAAGCCCAAAATGGTCATTCACATCACAAAACTTAACAGTGCTGATGGGGAGATAAACCATGGCGTTAAAACTCTCCATGCTACTAAATAAACACTAGTCATTCTTCAAAAGTAAACTACTTACCTGTCCACGGGCAAATTCTCTCTGTGCAAATGCAAGCTTGTGAGATGATTTATTATCTAACAGGTAACGAGGGGCAAAGATGACCATACAAGTGTCAATATATCGACCTCGGCCTTTCTTGACATCAATACCTGCAAATAATAAGAACCATTTCCATGAATTAATCAGAAGAAAGAAAATTCGTGCCTGTCAAAAGTCAATAGGCTTCACAATTTACTCAGTTTCCCTGAGAAAACAACCATATCACCCAGAGGTGCTGTCAAGCCTTCCAAGGATGGAATGAAAACAACTGCTCTCAAAGTCTTATTCTTTATGCCCACTTCAGCCTGAAGAAGTCTCAGTGGTGGTACCAATATCCTCATAATTCCTAGCCTCCTCACAAAAGGGCACAGCATCACAAGGGCAGGTGTTCAGCCATGAGTACTGGTAGTTTCCATCTACGAAATGGACTACGGAGATAATCTAATCTAAGTAATGTGTATCTGTTTAAATCTGGGACACAAATGTCCTCCTTGAGAACTTGCCCCTTTTACATGATATCACAGAAACTTCAGATTACTTAACTGGATCCTGAATGGCTCTGAACATAGCAGATTCTTCCCTAGGACTTTCTTTTACCCCATTGCCCAAGAACCCAGCTGAAACATAAAGCTAGACATCATAGGATGTATTCATTCACAAGATAAGAGTTTCCAGCACCTATCAGATCCTGGAAAGACAGAATAGCAAACAAAACACATACCAAGGAAAGGAAGTCATAATCAATCAGATGGAAATCGCAAAATATTGGATCTCAAGAAAGAAAGAAGGAAAAAACAGCACTGAATTATCTTTAAAACCCTGATAACAATTTTAAAAATTCCAAACCCAGTGGGATAAATTATTCATTCATTCAGATAATAAATATAGCAACTGTATTCAAGGCACTAGGCTGAGCTCTGGTTATACAGTGATAGAAATACTTATAGATAGAAATAATAAAATGTTTATTGAATCCTTGATGCAGGCTGCGCCTCTCCCAAAGGCTTTACATTTAATTCTCCTAACAACCTTATGAGATAGTATTTTCATAGATGAGGAAACTTTCCTTTTTATAGAGGAGGAAACTAAGGCACCTGGAGAGCCAAGGAACTTGCACGAGGCCACAGAGTCAGTAAGTGGCACAGCTAGGGCTCAACCCCAGGCACACTGCCTCAGCAGCCCTTGCTCACGTCATGACAAGACAAATAAAAGGACTGTATTTAGCAGTCGGCAAGTGTCAAGAGAACCACAAAAAAAGAAGAGATCTTAGGACATGGCAACTAAGTGTCCTGAGTGTCCCAACAGAACCCCAATTATAAATATTCCAGCCTGTTAAGGCCATAATTCACCTGTACTAGCTTGAAAAAGCTGGTGATGCTTTAATCTAAGTCTTCAAAATACGTAAAAGACTGAGCAAATCACACACACACACAACACACACCCCTGAAATTCGTTATCTAAGAAATGCTAAGTAATACCCGAATAGGGAGAAGTACCCTATCATTTTTTTTTTCTGCAACACACAGGAAAGCATTGTCAGAAATCGATATCTGTAGGTAGCTGATCTCAACCAATACAAAGTCTGCCTACAAAAGATATATTTAATTTGATACTACAAAAAGAATCTACAGTATCAAGACCCAATTTTAAAAAACAAAACGGGCTTTTTAAGTTTCCTTTTTCATTTATATGGCCGTGGCAATCTCCCAATAAATGAGTATCTGATAAGATAAAAATGTACAAAATCCTTTATTTTGGAGGTACTTACATGTAAGGCTAACTGGCAAGGTCTCCCTGGCTTTTCATCTCGGGATTTTACTTTTAAACTTTCCTGATAGGGAGCTAGTCATCTATCTAATTCTTCAAAAATATTTAAGTGAGAGATTCCACAAATTCCCTTGATAATACATGCCAAGCTCCCATGATCCTTAGGAATTATAAAGTCCTAACTCAGCCTAACCCCCTATCCCTTTCTTTGGTGTAAAAACAAAATCCCTATCACAGTACCATTCCTAAAGACATACACAATAACTTTTAATGAATGCTCCTTGAATGAAAATTTATATGCGTGCTCACAGCATATTTCTGACTAGAGACCTGTTTGCCTCTGCAGTAACTCTGTGGTTCCCGAAAATCAGCAGCTTTGGAAGACACAGGCTCCATTTCTCCCCTCAATTTTTTCCAACTGCAGCTTCTAGCCAACCTGTGGTATCTTTCTTTGGGAACTATATCAAGGACCCGATACCCCAGCAGATAGCCAAACACAGCACGAAGCAGCCTTTGCCTATTCAAGAGGTGGAGCAAACAGATGTAAAGACACAGTACAGAAAATGACCCCCGGCAAACAAACAGTAATAATAAAAGAAAGAAAGAAAATGATCCCTGGCAGGAGGATCAGAGAATTAATTTCCTCTACTAAAAATCTTACATCAACCTTAAAGACAGTGCCCACGTCAAGGGAGAATGTATATGAATTCATGTTCTAAAAACAGGAAAAGGAAGCTGGACTTGGAAGAGACTCCTGCTAATAAGCCCTCAAATACTTAAACATATCTCGGACCCTCCATGGGATTCAGGGTAAACAGCTACATGATACCACCTCAGTTTTTCCTTCTACAACAGGACTCTTTGTATCTGCACCATCCAATTACAGTTGCCATTAATCATGAATGGCTATTTAAATTCATTAAACTTCAGTATAAGAAAGGATTCAATTCTTTAGTCACACTGGCTGTATTTGTTAGTAATGTACTCCTGTGTGCTCAGCGGCCACATGTGGCTAGTGCTGCTGGGCTGGACGGTGCAGAATGGGACACTATCATCATCAGAGGGTTCAATGGACAGCACAGGCACGGTTCTAGATGGTTTTCCAACATTCAGCCCTCAACAGTGCTTTGAGAGCTTCAGAAATTATATACTAAAGGAAAGGGGTACTGCTAACATTTTAAACCTGAGACATCTAAATCAAACTTACCTTAACCCTTCAGAGAATCTTTTGAGCATTCCAGATGGCTATGAGGTACACAGGTACAGCATTCTCCCCTCCCCTCACCACCCTCAAGAAGTTAAGCTAGTTTGGGGGCTTCTAGTTACTATAACCACTAAGTACACTTTATTACATTTTCTGCTTCAAATGTGTACCCCCCAATCATAATCCTACTTCTGACCCAGACTTGTCCTTTGCATCTGGGCAAGTCACTTAACCTCTCTGCTTCAGTTTCAAGGAGAACAATGCTCCTTACCCTCTTAGGGTTTGCAAGTTTTAATGAATGCGTGGGAAATGCTTGGAGGATGAAAAGCATTCTAAGTGTTCCTATTATTCCCATGAAAAACAAGGATTCAAGCCAAACTGATACTTTCCTGACACAGGTGAGTCTGAAATTAAACAGAGCCCCAGACCTCAAAAGGGCAGTGTTTAGGTGGCTCCTTAGATCCCTAGGAGAACAGATCTGCGTTGATATCAATCTAGCATTCAGAGAACAGATACCTGACCCAATGCCAAATGAGAGTATCACCACTTGCAGCCAGGCCAAAATGTATGGCCAGCTTATTCCTCCAAGCCTGAGGTCATCGGCCAATGGTTCTGATTCTCCTGCTGCTCCAAATGTAACCCACCAATGTTATAGATCAGCCCTGGGCGGTTTCCTTGCTGGATGACTTTCAAAGCTCGGACACCACTACCACCATCCAGTGAGAAGCCCTGGCACCAGCCCGGCATGCCTTCAGGATGAATCCCCCTTCCGATTCTCATCGTGCAGCTGTGGGGCAGAAAAGCAGAGATATATGTATTCATCTGTAAGAAAGTCTTACTTATCTGCTCTAATCAGGAAACACGATCACCCAAAACCAGAACTCTGACACTGACTCTTCCTCACTTTCGTGTGATTCCCCAACACAGAAGGGCAATCAGCTAGTGGTCAAGACTCTTACCTTTGAGGCAGCCACAGTTACTCAATGTGTGAAATGTATGGACATCTACACCTGGACACGTTCAGAGAAAACATTAGGATTCTGTGGGCATAAATCATGAGGAAAGGACTACGATACTTTATTCCTCTGAGAAACAAGGATTCGAATCTGATCCTTTACTATCTCAGGTGTTTCAAGGATTCATGAAATAACTTGACTGTATGAGACAAGTGCGCACACGACTCCGTGCACACCAGGAAACTATGTACAGAAGGCACAACCTTCTTTCTCAGGCCTGGTACTCTTACAACGGCGAAGCGCTGTCTGGTTGGCCAATGTCTTGTCATGAATCCTGGATACAGAACTCCTGAATGTGTGTACCGGCTCTACTACTAACAAGCCACATAACCCAGGACGGGTAGTTTGTTCGGAACCTCAGTTTCCTCACTGTAAAATAAAACACTTTCCTGCCCTGCCTAATCCACGGGGATGTGATGGGCGAGGGGAAATGCTTTGTGAACTGTGAGTTCCCTAAATAAGTCAAGCTGCATCACCAGTGTCAAGTCCTTGATCTAAAACTGTCAGAATTGTCTCAGGAAAGGCGTGACACTGTGTCAGATGGTTGGTTGTCTGTATCTCCTGCCATGTCCAGTAAGTCCCCAGTCAACCTGAGACCACTCCTTCCTAGGAAGGCTGCGGCCCACAAGAACTACGCAGCAGGGGTTGGCACTGGAACGTTATCAGATGCGCTCCCCTTGAGGAAGGCTCCAAATGAGAAGACTCCTATAAAAAGCAGAACATCAAAACCAAGAACAAAAGGGAATTCATGCTTCTACCACATGCACAAAGGCCAGGTCACCTAAATCTCACCACCGTTGCTCCTTCCTGCCTTTAAACACGCGAGTGCTCTGAATCTTGAAGTGGTGCCATTTATTTCAAGGGTAAAAGAGATGGACTCTAAAACCTCACACAAAACGACCTAGGCTGGGTTGGCGCGGCAGACATTTTACCAAAGGGCCAGGCTAAGTCCCCTTGGATGCCAGCTCTGCTGCCCCGCTGACGGCTCTGCGCAGGGGAAAACCGTGCAGTGGAGGAAGGGAACACGTGGGTGCTCCTCATTGGCAGGGTTATGAATAGCACTACTTCAAAACATGTAAAATAAAACTAGCTTTCATTATAAACCCACCAAATGGTTTATTTTCAATATCAAGTGACACAGAAATTAGATCCGAAAAAATCCCATTAGGTCATGGTCCTATTCCCCTGCCAAGTCAGGATTGTTATCTACAGTATATTTCGACTTACACGGATATACTATAGCCTTTGCTAATTTTTTCCCTCGCCTAGGAGCTTATTTCCCCCTTCCATAAATAACTGTACTCACAGGTTTGGCTGCTCTTTGTCAGCGTAGCAGAATAAGAGAGGGCTCAGGCTCCGGGCCAGCTCGTGTTCCTCAAACTGACCTGCAGCATCTGTCTTTGTGTTGTCCTGTCTGAAGATCAGTGGTAACCCTTTAGGAAGGAGGGGGACAGCTTACATCAGTCCCACCCAGTCTATGCAAGACAGATGTAGATGGTAAAGGGAAAAATTGTCAAGGGGGAGAATCGTGAAAATTGAATTTATTTGCTGGGCTCAGTCTGTTGTCTGAAAGGACAGTTCTGACCATGATGAAGCACTTATTATGGAAGCAGGAGAGTTTCAGCAGCTTAGACTGTTGAAGTCATCTATTTGCATTGGCTCCATTCGGTTGGCTGAGCAAATAAATCTGAATTCCCATGACCAACGCCAAAGGCCTACTTGAGCGGCCTCTGTACATACCTGTTTTGTTAATCAACCAATATGGAGCAGAAATGAAGATCTTTAAGGATCCTTCTGCTCGACACACAATCCGGATGGTGAGGTTCAGCTGCCGACGGTTGATGTCATAGAGTCGCATTCTTACCATGTAGTTTTGGGTTCCCGGTGGAATGAGCAATTCTTTACAGAGTGGGAAATTCTCCAGTGATACCCCTAAAGAAGATACAAGCTACTGTCTGCCTGGGTTCTCACTGTAGTTTATCAAAATAGCCCACAGCCAAACAAAATTGGATTCCTTTTGGAAAAATCAGTAACTACATATGTAACTGGCAAAAATCTTATTGGAATGGCCATTTTCCTTTAGCTGGGGCAAGAGTAAGTATGAAGCAAATCAGATGGCCTGGAAGGAACACGGGAGTTTAAACTCCATTATCAAAAGGATGAAAATATCAAAAAGCTATCAATGATCCCCATGAGCTTACTACTCAACAGGCCCTGAGCTGGGCAGGTACCTCAAACCCAGGAAAGGCAAGGACAGGCTAACAGGTAAGGTCTTCTGCAGTCCCACTGCCCAAGACCCAGTCTTGGCAATTCCAATTCCAATTCCCGGTCTGTCCTTGCCAGCTGTGTGCTGGGCGGCAAGCTAACCTCGTGGTATATCCTCTGCCAAATGAGGAGAATACTGGTAGGTGTGTGGCCGCGTGGTTATTAAAAGTGACCATCACATGGAGCGTGACTGGGAAGAGAGGAGTGCTGTGTGTGCGTGCAGTGGTGGTGGGGTGGGGGTGGGGACATGTCCACATTACAGGGCTCCAGGAAAATTTGTTAAAGACATATTTAAATGTCAGAGCAGGGATCTGCTTTCTTAGAACAGACCACTAGCACTGCACTGTTTTTGCTCTTCTACATCAAGCTCAAGGATTTATATATTCACTGAAATGTAAACTCGTCACCGCTGAACACACTGCTTAAGTCCAGTAAGTCTGAGGCTCCTCATCTGTAAAATGGGGCCAACAGCTGTCAGCCTGTGACAGGAGTTGTGTGAAGATTGAATGAGAGGACACAATGAGGTCACTCACGCAGCTGTAGCAACAAAAATACTTCCATCATCATTATTTCAATGTGTCTACAACAGACTTAAAACAACATATGTCCTGCCCAAACTCTAAATTCCTCACTTTGCCTTAAGTGCTGCAAATTTAGGACTGATTCATCCCTGTGGCTGAAAATTACCTGCTAGATAAAACAACCCAAACCTCAATTTCTTCATCAGTAAACAGGATATAAACAACTACTGCTATAACGGTTACATGAGATCACGTGTGAAAACACCTGATTTAACGTCTGGAGTACAGTGTGTGCCGAGTACACGTTTTCTCCCTTCTGGAAAAAAGGAGAGACCTACAATTTTGCTCATTTTACAGCTAGGAATAAAGCATGGTTTCAAAAGATGAAATGACTTCCGATAGTCACACATCAAATGAGCAACGTAAGAAAACAGGCTCTGTTGAGTACTTCCTCTATATATCTTTTGGATTTGTTGTTTTTTCTTTTGATAATTGTCTAAGAAGTTTTTTTTTTTTTAACCGTAATAAATCCCTTGAGCAGGGTTACTGACACATCATATGTGCTGTAATTTCTCTAAAATCTTTATCAAATGATCACAAAACATTTAGTGACATTCCCATAGAATTACCACCCAATGATTCTTTGACTAAACCCTCACCCAGTTCAATGTTCTGGGATGTATCAGCTGTGTGGAGGGCCACCTCTTTGCCAGGTTTCAGAGTCCCATTAATTGGCATCCCTTTAACATAAAAGTCAAGTTCACAAGGTAGCAAGTTGCAGATGACCACAGTTGGCAGGAGATATATGGTATGCCCAGGTTGTCTGAAGATCTGTTTTGCACTGTCAGAAAATATGTTTGAGGGCATATAATCCGGGTAATTCTCCTTCTTTATGGCCACACAAAACCTATGAAGACAAAATACTGTAAAAACCATTGGCCTAAATAAAGAACTTGAATTTTTTCTTAGTGGAGTATGAGAAAGCATAATGTAAACATGGTTCAGTAATTCAGTTAAGATATTTGCAATTTTCAATCCAAACACATATACTGAGGTATAATTAAATCACAATAAAATGGATAATTTTAAATGTTCAGTTTGGTGAGTTTTGACAAATATGTATACCTAACTGCTACCCAAAACCAGTTATACAATTTTTCACTCCAGAAAGTACCCTCCCATCCCTTTCCAGTCCATATCCTCTCCCAACAAAGACGCAACCACTGTCTGACACTTACCACACTTATAGATTGGTTGAACCTGTTCTTGAACTGCACGTAAATAGAACAATACAGTATATACCACTCTCTGTCTGGTTTTTTTGTGTCACATGGAGTTTCTACAAGATACAGTTGAGCTGTTGTATGCATCAGTAATTTGATCCACATGCCAATGGATGAATATACCGCTTTTTATTTATTCATCATCCTGTTGATGGCTAATTGGGTTGCAGATAGCCAACTGGGTTGTATCTTCATATCAATTTAGTGAGCATGGAAATCCTAACAATATCGAGTCTTCCAATCCATGAACTTGGTTATCTTTCCACTTAGTTATTGGGTTTTCTTTACTATCTCTTGACAAGGTTTTGTCATTTCTGGCATAGAGAACTGGTACATAATTCCTTAGATTGAGTTCTGGGTAATTATGATTTTTGATGCTACTGTAAGTAGCATTATTTTAATTTCCAATTGTTCATGGCTAGAATATAAGAATACAATTGAGGAGCGCCTGGGTGGCTCAGGCAGTTGAGCGTCTGCCTTTGGATCAGGTCATGACCCCAGAGTCCTGGGATGGAACCCTGTGTTGGATTTCCTGCTCAGCTGGGAGTCTGCTTCTCCCTCTCCTCCTAGCTTGTACTCTTTCTGTCACTATCTCTGTCTCTCTCAAATAAATAAAAATCCTAAAAAAAAAAAAAAAAAAAGAAAGAAAAAGAAAAAAAAAGAATACAATTGATTTCTGTAGGTTGATCTCAAATCCTGAAATCTTGATAAATTTATGAAGCCTCATAATTTTCCTATGTAGTCTATGGTTCTCTATATATATGTGTCATTTGCATATATTGTTTTAGTTCTTTTCAGATCTTTAAGCTTTCTCAATTTCCTGTTTATCCTTATTGCAACAGCTAGGACTACTATGGCAATATCATATGGAGTGGCTGGTTCTCAATCTCAAGGAAAAAAAGTTTAAGGTTTCACCATTAAGTATGACGGTAGCTGTAGGTTTCTGTAGGTTTATAACAGATGTCCTTAAACAAACTGAAAAAATTCTTTTCGGTTCCTCATTTGCCGAGTACAGCTGCCTGTACTGGGTGTTGAATTTTATCAAGTGCTTTTTGTTTGTTTGTTTGTTTGTTTGTTTGTTTGGCATTTAATGAGATAATCTGATGGGTTTTTTCTTTTAGTCTTTTTGGGTTAATATGGGAAGTTACATTTATCAATTTTCAAATGTTAATATAATCTTACATTCCTAAAATAAACCTCACTTGCTGGATTTCTATTTGGTAATATTTTGTTAAGAATTTTTGTATCTCGGGCAGCCCCGGTGGCTCAGCGGTTTAGCACTGCCTTCAGCCCAGGGCGTGATCCTGAACACCCGGGATCAAGTCCCACGCTGGGCTCCCTGCATGGAGCCTGCTTCTCCCTCTGCCTGTGTCTCTGCCTTTCTCTCTGTGTCTCTCATGAATAAATAAAATCTTAAAAAAAAAAAAAAAACAGAATTTTTGTATCTCTTGGGGAAATATTGGTTTATAGTTCCCTCTCTCTCTTTATTCAATAATATATATGTCAGTTTTGGTATCAGGTATATGTGGCCTCATAAAATGAATAGGAACTGTTTCCTCCTGCTCTGCTTTCCAAAAGACTTGAACTGGTGCTATTTCTTCTTAAAATGTCTGGCGAACTCACTGGTGGAGCCATGTGGACCTAGAGTCTTTATTCTGGGAAGGCTTTTTATTGAAAAATTGATTTCTTTTTTTTTTAATTTTTTTTTCATTTATTTATGATAGTCACACAGAGAGAGAGAGAGAGGCAGAGACATAGGCAGAGGGAGAAGCAGGCTCCATGCACTGGGAGCCTGACGTGGGATTCAATACCGGGTCTCCAGGATCACGCCCTGGGCCAAAGGCAGGCGCTAAACCGCTGTGCCACCCAGGGATCCCCGAAAAATTAATTTCTTTAAGAGATATTGGACTATTTGGATTTTCTGTTTCTTCATTGGGTCAGTTTTGATCATCTTTTTTAAGAAATCTGTCATTCCAGAGTGGAATTTGTATAAAATTATTCGTAGAGTCTCCTTTTAATGTCTATAGAATCTATAATAATGTCTCCTCTTTTCATTCCTTCTATCAGTAATCTGTATGTTCTCTTTTCTCCTTGATCAATCTTATTATTTATCAAATTTATTAATCTTTTCAAAAGGCCAACTTGACACTGCTAATTTTTCTCTATTGTTTGTTTTCTATTTCATTGATTTCCACATTTACTTTTATCAGGTTCTTTCTCTATTTGTTTGTTTTAATGTGCTCTTCCTTTTCTACCTTAAGGCAGAAGCTTAGACCAGTGATTTTCCATCTTCCTTATTTTCTTATAAGAGCATTAAAAGCTACACATTTCTCAAAAAAACCACAAAACACAAAACCTATACATTCCTCTATAGAACAGCTTTTGCTGCTTCCCCCACATTTTAATGTCTAGTTGTTATTATTGTTCAGTTCAAAATATTTTTAATTTCCTTTGTGATTTCTTTTTTGACCCTTGGGTTATTTAGAAATCTAATGTTTCATTTCCAAATATTTAGGGATTTTACAGGCATCTTACTGTTACTGATGCCCAGTTTAATCCTATTGTGATGAGATTTATTGTGTATGGTTTCAATTCTTTTAATATTTATTGATCTTTGTGTTATGGCCCAGTAGACGGTCTCTCTTGATAATTATTCCATATATACTTGAAGTGAGTATACGATCTGGAGTTGTTAAAGTGCTTTATAAATGCCAATTATGACATACACTGATGGACAGCACTATTCAAATCTTTGATGTTTGTTTTTATAAATCATTGATAGGAAACTGTTAAACACTCCATTATGGCTGCGTATTTATTCATTTCTCCCTTCAGTCCATTAACCACTGGCCAATCAGGGTAAAGGGCATACTAGAATTCTTTACATTATTCTTGCACCTCTTCTAGAAGTTTAAAGTAAATGAATGCCTGTCTTCACTAAAGAGAAAACTAAAGCTGATAGTCTCTGATCTAAGTAAGTTTAAAGTCTAAGTTTAGAAGGATTGAACAATACCAATCCAGTGTTTTTTCCAACATTGAATCTAGAAATGTACTACCTATATGCTTCAGAAGGGGAAAACAAGAGTCTCAATGATTAGATAATTTTGTTAAGGTCCCCAAGGCAAGTCAGTACTAGGTGCATGAGCCTTCCTCCAAATTCCTTTGAAATCTGTCATTTGAAAAACTTCCACCCCCAAGATTCTGAGTCTCAATTTAGAAATAGGTACTGGCTAATACTTTTTACTTCCCTCTCTGCATGTCCTCTTTTTATGCTGATGCACACATACAAGTTTCTTATCTTGTGAGTAGTGTGCTTGCTGGTTGCTTCTCCCATAAATATCAGATGATAAGCAACAGTCGCATACCCACCAAAGATTAACCCTCGAAGCCTTATTAGCTCTAACATAAGAACTTAAGGAATAAGAACTTTAGGGTTTTAAACGAGCACAACTGAATCACTAAGAGTCCTCAGAGAGAGAATGAATATCTTTTTAAAAAGGAAAATTTACACGCCATTGCAGTGTTGTGCATACCTGAAGAATCGGCTTTTGTCCAAGTCCATAGAGTGGCATTCTCGTTTGCTGCTGCTAACCTCTGCAGCCTTCACTACATTGGTCCAGTGAATAGGAGCCTTACAGAAAAATACACCCAATCCTTTAGGCCGGGCCTGTAGCCGCCAAGAAGTGAGATGTAAAGGTACAGCAAATGAATCCCCGGGCATGATCGCGGGAAGCACCACAGGCTCTGCCACAGAAAAAAGGGTCAGCATCTTTAGGGAATGGTCTTCCACCCAAAAGTTTGACCCTCTCAAGATAAAGGAAGACCATGGCAAAACTCACTGTCTGGAGCTGATGGGCTATCCAGTCTTAGTTCCATTGGTGTCTCAAGCCTGTTCTTCACAATGAGGGCAGATCGGACAGTGATTACTTTCCGAGCACTGCCCTCCATTGTCACAGCAAAGACCACCCGGACAGGTGGGAGTGAAGAGAACTGCAAAAAACACAGGAATAAAAGTGTCATAGCTGTGCTCTTGAAAAAACACACAAAATACAACAATACCAACCAGAGTGCCTAAATCAAAAGCATCTTATTATTACTAGAACCCTTCAGTGAAATTAGTCATTAAGCCCTAAAACCATTCATCTTTAATAGAAGTGAATATGCTATAGATACACACTGTTAAAACAGCCAATTCTAAACATTTCTAGAAAAACAGATACTCTACTCAGATGTGGTATCACAAAATGTGTCACAAAGAAAAATCAGTCTTAGGCCTCTAGACACATTATAAAGTAACTAAGACCCATAATAACCTATTAAATCTTCCAAACTTCCTGCAATTTGATAAGAAACTGTCTGCTGGAAATTACCCTTCATTCACAATGCCCTTGGGTTCCTACACATCAGCCCTTATATGGAAACTGTGAACGAGGCTTGTTTTCAACTCTACTGGAGGGGAATAAAGATCATCCAAAGCAACTAAACGTTTAGAAACACTGGGGTAGGACTTTGCAGAACATAAAATGATTTACCTTCTGTGGTATTTCTCTCCCAGATTAACATTAAAGTGAGAAACACTCCTTGAACGCTAACAATGGGCTGGATACTGCCCAACACACACAGAAAAACAGAAGGAAGTCTTCTGAGGTTAGAACTTGTCTTTGTAAAATCCAGAGAGTGTGTAAGAAAGAGCTGTCTGTACTGGTATGCCTTTCACAGGAACAATAATTACTTTTTCCCCCTAAATGTCATAAAAATTACTCTCTAGACCCATACACCGCTCGTTGACACGCCTGCAGAAAAAACAACATTTGTTTTTCAAAGGACTTTAAAAATCAAACTTCTCTTTCTCTGCAACTTTTTCAGCTTTGTTCAGTAATTGCTCTTTCACAAACAGGACACCGAGGCTCCAAAACTTAACAGAGTGGAGGGAAATAATTTATTTTTGGTCTTGGGCTACAGCCACTACTTTCTGTTTCCACATGTTCATTCAGACATTCAACACACGTTTCATTCTACTAGCAAATGCCAGGGAAGTTTTTTTTTGTTTTTTAAGTATCAAACTCCACATCAGGTACTCCAAAGAGAAGGTTTCTGCAATTATCATTCTTTGAATGTGTTCAGAACATACTGACAATGCTGTTTTTATTGGAGAAACAAATGACACCACATCCAAGCTTTTCCTACTACCAACATTTTTATTAAAACAAACAGTATGTGGAAACCGACCTAATGCACAATAAAACGAAGAGCTCGTTTTGAATCAAGACGTCCATGAAATCCCAGTGAAAAGGCAAACTGTCATTTTCTGGAGGGTATTTAGAGGGACACAATCCCAGCACAAATATCAAAGCTCCCACTGACCTAGCCTAGTAAATCCCCAAGAGAGCCAAAGCCCAAGAATGATTTTAAATCTTGACACTGCTGTCTCTAAGCTTACTTAAAAATCTCACATTTCAAAACTTACTACCATCAGAAAGAAGAAACTATAAGCAAAATTCTGAAGACAGTTTTTTAATATCATCCTCTGCTGAGGTTTCTAAAGCTAAATGGAAATAAAACTTACTATTTTTCATTCTTATTTACTTTTACAATCTTGGGACCAAAATCCGGGAAATGCACATAGCTGCATAGGGTTCATTTATATTTTAACTTAAAAGAAAAAACGGGGGAGCCTGGGTGGCTCAGACAGTTTAGCGTCCAACTCTCAATTTTGGTTCAGGTCTTGATCTCCAGGTTGTGAGATCAAGCCCTGCTTTGGGCTCCGCACTAGGTGTGGAGCCTGCTTAAGATGCTCTCTCCCCCTCTCCCTCTGTCCCTCCCCACTTCACCCCTCCCCCCACATACTCGCATGCTGTCTCTTTCTCAAAAAAAAAAAAAAAAAAAAAAAAGAAAGAAAGAAAGAAAGAAAAGAAAAAGGAAATAAGAGAAGGGAAACCTGGACCACAACATTTGCATTTTCTCCTCCTCCCCGTAACAGTCTAATATACCAAGTTAGTGAAAATATTTCTTTGAAAGTTCTTATAAAAGGAAGGTAAATTGTTAATAGGAAAGGACAAAGATCAATTCCAATCACACACAGGTCATAAAGTCCTGTGATCACTAGGACATCAATGTATGGTTCAAGTGCAGTGTATATACTCAGTAGACACAGGAAAATCATACTCACATAAACCTGCGGATGAATAATATTCGTTCTGCTGCTTGGGCTGCCAATCTAAGAAAGAATCCAAAAGTCAGAGTCAGCACAGACCTAAGATTACAGGCATCATTAAATTCAATGACAACGTAATTTGCTTGTAAGAATAGGATTTATAAATAATCTTAGTAAAGTATGGTCTGCCATGAAAAGAAAACATCTTATCTTAGAGGATACGAGAAATGTAATACTGATTTTTCAATCATTCCAAATATACAGAATTTCTCCATGACACAACAATACAACAGAAAGGTATCTATCTCTGGGGAGAATTAGTCCTTTCATGACTAGACATAAATTTAGGCAGGAACGTAATCTGGAAAGAAAGTCTCCTTTTCTACGAAACTTAGGGTCCAAGAGAAGAAGAGGAAGGAACAGCGTTCTCTGAGGATATTTTTCATCAATAAAGGGAACACAAGGAAAGCTACGATGTCTTTGCCAATCTGCACTTTCTGACGCATCACTGGCTCCCCAGTAAGGAATGTAATCCTACAAAGTATGGCTAAGCAGTGGGTGAGAGCGCCCATGACCACTACAGCAGCCAGGATGCCAGCCTCCACCTGCGCGTTCCAGACAGGGAGGCCGCCTGCGTCTCTCCTCAGGTAGGCCCTCAACCCCTAACTGCAGGCTGGGGTAACATTAGGGCAAGGGTGTGTGAAAGGGTGTGTGATCAGAAAATGAGTAACAGTGGACATTGGTCTTTATGCCAGAAAGCAGAATTTGGAGACAAGAGCTAGAAGGATCAAGGAACAGCATTACAAGAAATATAAAGAATATCGTATACAAAGGAAGCATGACAATATGCGGAAGTAGAGCCAACACATGTTTGGCAGATTAGTAAACTGCCAATTGGGCCAACTGAGTATGAAATGGGTCTGCACAGATGAGGTAGTATGTGTTAACACTAATTTTCTATCTTTTTTTCTACTGAAATTAACCACTGGTGGCTGACCTATGTAGCAACTATGAATCCCTATGCCTGACCCCAAATAATCTTGTGTCTTCTTCCTAGAGCCAGGGGAAATGAGGAACAAGACAATTTCACCAGAGCGAGGTTACAGGCTGAAGTGTCCTAGTCTCTGGCTTTAAGGGCACATGGCTGGGGCAAGATTGTGCCCTAAAACACCAATTTTAGAGCCACACACCGTAGAGGAAGATGAATTCTTATCGGGTGCTGCATAGCGGAAAAATGTCCCCACTTTGTCCACGGACACCGGGCTCACTTGCTCCCAGCCGTTCACTCTCACTTGCAGCTGATGAATCCGGAGGTCGTGGGTGTGTCTATGAGGCAGAACAGGGGAAAGGATGTTAAGCATGATCTTAAAAAGGGAAGGAAAGTAGAAGCAAAGAGTCAAATCTGATTTACTATATAACGATATAAAAATCCCCTTGGCTAAGCCTTTTGGTGGTTACCTAATGCAAGAAAAATCAAGAGAATATTTTAACTGGGTGTTATACTTAAAACAAACGTGCAAGATCTGTAAAGCCCGAGCAAGACTGGCATTTACCCTCCCTTTGTACAAACTCTGCAAATCCTGCGCACATGCCGGGGTCCTTTCCGCACGCCACCCCCACCCCCACCTCTATAAAATAATGACGTCAGCTAAAAGCATTCCAGTGGGCCAGTAAAAGTGTTGTACCAGCAATTTCATCATATAACCACACTCTCGGAAATGCATAAAATGACATTTTCTTCTTGGTTCCCTTGTTGAAAATCCTACATCTCTCAGAACCCCACTCGGTTGTTTGGCTTCAGTCCTATACGCCTACAGACAGGTTATGAGAGACGAAGCCCTCAGAGCTTTAGGGCTGAAGTGCTCGGCTGAAATTGGAGCAGAAGGCAGCGGGCAGAACGGGAGGAACAGGAGGAAATTGCACATTTAATTCTATTTTAGATTTTGCCTAATTCAAGCCAGAAGCCCAAAATGGGGAACTGGATTTAAGGCTGACAGGAAAGGGGGAGGGAAGGAGTGGGGCACCGTGTGCCAAGGAGGGAAAAGCCAGAGAAGGCATTTATTTTGATGAATTCAAGCAGAACAGTGGGACTTAAAATGGGTTACTAGACATGTATGCTAAAACGGAAATGACAAAGAGGTCAAACCCTTCCTGACGCAACGGAGGCAGTGCTGATGAAGAAATACAGCCAGCAGTTCTATAATTAGCTTCTCCAGGAACTTTGTGGAACAGGAACACGCTTACCACTCATCCCTGGAAATTCTGTTGTGGCTCCAGGTACGTGTGCCCAGCACGGTGACTGTATAAACTATTCTTCCTATGTAATCACTGGGAGGCCCACAAGTGCGGGACGCTGGCCACTAGAGAATCATGTGTGCTGGTCCGAGCTGTGCGCAAGGAAGAGCTGTTTCACTTGGGAGCAGCTTTGCACACAAAGACTTAAAGCGTCATGAAAGCATAAGGCCAGACGGCCGAAGCCGAGCTCTGATACTTCAGCTCTGCTTGACAATGGATAGGAGGCTCACATGCAAGTGTCTCACCCTATCGCCATCCACTGGATTGCCCTTCCCCTTAAACATGTCTGCAAAAAAGGCATTTTAGGACCTCTCATAACCAGACAGACCTTCTTTCGTGTTTAGTCCAATCCTTTGCCTGGCTGTTTCAACAGTGACCAACTGGCAGTCTCCCTCGATGAGTCACTGTTATCCTCTTAGAATCAGAATTTCTTAGCATGACTGGCCCTGCTGCCTGAACCCACCTGCTTGCTGAAAGTGCTATGTAGCACACGCACATCTTAAAACCAAAATCAACATGCTTTGACAACCTTTTAAGAATAGCATGTCATTCCAGTTATGAGGTGAGCAAGTCACGAGGAGAAAAGGTACAGCATGAGGAATACAGTCGGTGGCACTGTAATAGTGCCGCAGGGTGACAGGCAGTAGTCACACTTGCAGCAAACATAGGATAATGTAGAGCTGCCACACCACTATGTTGTATACCTGAAACTAATGTAACATTGTGTGTCAACCATAGTAACGTTCAAATAAAGTAAAAACATAAGAAACCATGTCGCCACTACATCCTGAAAACCAGGCTTGTATACAACTTGAGTGAACTTGAGTGTCGTCATCTGCACATCCCTCAAATTAGGGGCAACACACTGGCCATCATCCCTCATGTCAAATAAAGGGACTGTTAATGAAAGAAGTGTATTCCCAAGATAGCAGAAGGAAACACGGGTTTTCTAAATAGCTTTTCAAAACCAAACATTAAAATCATTAACAAAGGCAAGGGAAAGGGCAAAATACTAGGGACAATCTCTTGTAATAGAGAGATCTACCCAGTATATTTTGGGGGGAGGAAAAGAATGAACCACACCTTACCTGTGTCTTAGCTTTCCTCTTGCTTCGAATTCAAAGGGAATCTCTTCGCCCGTGAGAACTTCCCGCCACTCACTAACATTGTGAGCATCATCAAGAAATGTTCCATTCCCTTCTGGGACGAGCCCTGGACTCCCACTGTGGGACAGCGCAGCCCTGGAACCAAATCACACAACACCAGCTTGGCCGTCTTTCTCTCTCAACTCCCTCTCACCCGGAGCTCCATGCTGGGGGTGCAGAAGCCCCTCCTGGACCTCAATCCCCATCAGAAGCCCAGGGAGCCTGGCTACCAGGATGACCTAAGAGGTAACTGCAGTCATCTCTGGGACAATCACAGCCTCAGTAAAGCTTGAGAAACAGCTGAAAGCTAACACTGCTCCACCACTTACTCCAGCAAGCGAGTGAGTCCAGTACATATCGGGACGTAAATACAGGTAAACACAGTCAGGAGTTTTAAAAAGTAGTTTTTAAGTTACTATCTGGAATGTAACAGACCTAAACTGCTTTAAAAAAAAAAAAACAAACACCTCCTCAGGGGCATTACCATACTTAGTGGAAGCAGGAGAAATGTGGCTTCAAATTGGCCAATTCTGTTATTTACTTCATGCACCTCTCATTCCCTAAACTGGAAAGATCAGCATGTACCCCGAGGGTAGAGCCAAGGTCTAGGCAGGCAGGCAGCTGATAGAGAACATCCTCACTAGGCCCAGGTAAATGCTCTTTTGTTCTCCAAACTCCACCCACTTCCATCTGCCATGAACTGTTTTAGGTTTGAAGATAATTCTTGGTGAGGATAATATGGGAGGTGTTTTCAAAGCTGTCTTGGAAGAAAAGTGCAGGATGTTTGGTTTAACTACCACATACAGCTTCTTTTAAAAGGGGGTAGTGGTGAGAACGGAGGAGAAAAGATGGGATGACTTTTCCTTCCCACTTCCTACTCACATCCTTAATTTGCTTGACTTTTAGCTTAAACATAATGTGACCCCAGGGTCAGGGTCATAATTGGGACATTTCAGACTTGAGATCTACTTCTCTGGCTGCAGATTCCACCTCTGTCATAAATTTCAACAAGACGGCAAGTTATTAATTCAACTATAATCCTAAGAGCTTCTTGAAGGGGCCCACCTTGTGCTGGGCTGGCACTCAGGAGCCTTTGGTGGCAGAGACGGCTCAGGGTGACCTATTCGGCGTGCCTTACCTGGTGGGTGTGGTGGTCAGGGTGGCAAACCACAAAGTGCAGCCCGTGTGGTTCCTCAGAGCAAAAGGGACGAATGGTTGCCGGCGCTTGGGGGTCTTCACCTCTGCTACAGGCAAACAGAGGAAGGCTGTTAGCACAGGCCTCTCCGTGCGTGGCAGAGACCCTCCCCAGACCCACGCGCAGTGCCCCGACTGCCTCTCCTGCAGAGGGGCGGATGGTGGCGGCCACAGACACGGCGCCGCCACAGGTGTCAGTGGGACATATGGGATCTCCAAGTTGTCTGCTGTCTGCTACATGGTGGCGGTCCCTGCACCAGCTAGCTGTGATGTGGGACTACTCCCAGCCCCCAATCCTCCCACGATTCTAGTGAACCTTACCTCAGGAGAGCTAACCTCAACCAGGCCCTAACTGGCTGCTATCAGCAGAGGGAGATGGACCCCCACAAGCCCCGAGGAATATATTCTCAGCGAGTGACCCCAACCATAGCAAGATACAGTGCACATACACACTCACACTTTGTCCAAAACGCCTGCCCGTTAACAGCCTCCCTTTCCATAAAAGCTATACTTCTGTCATGTTATGCATATTTTAACAAAAGAAAGAACACGTTTTTCAGGAACACGTGGTGGGCTCAGTGGTTGAGCATCTGCCTTCAGCCCAGGGCGTGATCCTGGAATCCTAGGATCCCCGCAGGGAGCCTGCTCCTCTCTGCCTGTGTCTCTGCATCTCTCATTCTGTGTCTCTCATAAATAAATAATAAAATCTTTAAAAAACCACTCTTTTTTATTCTCTTAAACTAATACTTTCTTCCCCTTCCCTGGAGGATCAGAAGTATAGTATCCAAAAACTTTTTAAATGAAATTTTAAGCTCATTTTTTAACATAGATACCACCACTGTCTGCTACTAGGTAGGAACTAGGGCTTCTACAAAAGGGGCATAAAGTAGGGTTTCTTTTCATAAAATCGCTTCTAATCAGGGAAACTGGAAAGAAACACTGACTGATCCAAAACTGCAAGTAACCAAATCCCAGAGACCTGACTATAACCATTCTAAGAAAACAGAGAAGCAAGAGACCATGCGGCCAGAAATGGGTTTCCAGCATCCAGGCTGCCTTGAGATCCTTCTGCCGGCACCACTGCCCGGCCATGAGGTATGACACGGCTCCTCTTACCAAGGTCCCGTGGGTCGGTGGGTCACACTGAGAGCAGGTGGAGACAGAACCCCAAAGGCACCGGCCATGCGCTCACGCCTCACGGGCACCACCCACAAACTGTGCGCCCAGCTTTAAAGCGCAAGGACAGGCTGAGCAACACCGGGACCCAGTGGTCCACAGCCATGCAAAATGACATCTAAAGGTGACCACAACTGCCCGACGAGAACTCTAGAGCAAAATTAAACACACCTTACAGGTCCACATGTTTCCTGTCAGCAAAACAAGAAGGTAAACTGCAACAGACCCTGCCTTCTCCCACCGCCAGAATAAGGCCTGGGCCAGGACCATAAAAGTCAGGAATTGCTACTGGCTTTTAAAAAGTAATCACTTTCTTTTCTTCTCCTTTGTGCCTCCTAAAGTTTTCAGAAGCTAGTACTATAAATGCTGCAAAAACAAGCAATTTCAAGCTAAGGCAAGTTCTGTTTTGCTAAGGACAATGGCTCAAGGGAATCTGAGAAATGGTGATCCGATAAAACAAACATGTGATCTGCAGGGTGTCCCTACAATTCTGTGGTTAGTCTTTAGAGATACCCCACATACTTCCGATGATAATCTCCTAGAACATCTCATGGAAAACCACCTAGAATAGACCCATTTCTCATGCCAATGACTTCACTTGGTTCGCAAGGTTGGCTTTTAAAAAAAAAAAATGACATCAAGTACAAAATCAAGGAGTAGCTGTGAGGCTGGTGACAAGAGCAGAGGGGGAGTAAAAGATTTAAGAGCTGTCTGCAGGGTAAACAGGGCTTATTGTGCCACCTTGAAAGGCACCTCCCTCTCCAGGAGTGCATGAGAAAGCTGCTTTATTACAGCAGATAAAGGACCCAGGAGGAAAAGAAGCCAGATGTGCTTTCATATCCCACTGTGAGCCAGACTGTAAGTTTCCATTTGCAAATTAGATTTAAAAAGAACAGGTGGCAAATTGCTTTGATCACACTGCAATACAGGAGAAAGTGCTAGGCGTCCATATAAAGACAGTCACAAGTATGTCACTCTGGAATGAAGCAGCCGGGGTCAGCACACTGCTTAGGTCCCCAAGCTTCGTGGGTTGATCACACCCACCAGCACAGACCGCAGCAGCGCGCGCCTCTGAGAATAACTAACATGCAGTGCTCACGAATCCAAACCCGACACCAGGGGACAAATCCGACATCTCCCACACTGGAGCCCGAGTCAACTGCATACTTGTCTTTGGCACAGCACCAGGGAACAACATTCCCAAGTCCATCCAAGAGAGCAGTATTCCCTGGTGGCCCCAGAAAATCTGCCTCTAGTGAGCAGACCTCATTCCTTGATAGGCCAAGAGAATAGAGGGCTCCTCAAGTCCAACTTGGGTTTCAGACAGCTGAGGGAATTGCTACCCTGCTGGGCTGGTTTCACAGAGCAATGTGGCCCTTATAAACAGTGCAGGTCTCCACGCCATGTAAGCGTCCAGTCTATCAGAAAGGACCTGGTTTGTAAATCATAAGAAACAGATTAAAGTCCCAGGCCTGCTACCAGCTGGTCATGTGAACAAAGGCAAATTACTCCGTCTCCCTCATCAGGAAGACGCCCAGGCTACTTAGCCTGAAAGATTAAATAACAGATGCAGAAAAGCTGAGCGTCTAAATCTATTAATAAATGAAGATGGGATCACAGGCTTCCTTTGTGAACCCTCCCCCTCCACATCCATCTTGGTAAAACCTTGCAGGAAAGACCCTTGTACTGCCTCCATGTATGAACATCCCTGTTCCAAACTCCTGGTAGAGGAAGCTCAAACGGTCTTTTTTACACAATATATCATGACCCTGGCAGGACCTGGTGTTTGCCAAGTACAGACATAAATCATTCCGATTAAATCACACTCCTTCAAACAAGTGAAGGAATGAACATCGTGGGATTCCCATTCCTGGAGGTTTAAGGTGTTCTCTATCATATTGACTTCTTAGTCAAATTCTTGGAAACTTAAAGGGTCAGAGACAGAAATGAGGCACATTTCATTTCCTATCTCTGAAGCACTTCAATTTATAGCTAAAGAAACCAAGGTTTGTGTCTTTGCAAATATTTACTGGTAAATTTTTTCTTAGCTCAATTCCTGGTCACGGCAGCTTCTACTCCACAGAGCCCCTTGCATCGCTGTAAGAATAAATGTTCACTAAGGATTCTATAAACAAAGACCTGCAGCACTGCCTGAGGGAGGGTGGCTTTCCTCCATTTTCTTATTTTTCAAAAAGAGAAATCACCCCAGACACTGGGTATTTCTGCACCATATACCATGGAGTTGATTCCACAGCGTGGAGAGTTAGGAGAGAGGGAAGACGCACATCACCTGCTCCTGATAAAAGGTGTCACTCTATTCATCAGTCTGAAGTGGTCTTCCTTGCTATTAAAGCAGAGTACTAGATCCCTGGGTGGCGCAGCGGTTTGGCGCCTGCCTTTGGCCCAGGGCGCGATCCTGGAGACCCGGGATCAAATCCCACGTCAGGCTCCCGGTGCATGGAGCGTGCTTCTCCCTCTGCCTATGTCTCTGCCTCTCTCTCTCTCTATGTGACTATCATAA
This sequence comes from Canis lupus familiaris, assembly GCF_011100685.1. Lineage (NCBI taxonomy): Eukaryota > Metazoa > Chordata > Mammalia > Carnivora > Canidae > Canis > Canis lupus. The sequence continues at coordinate 83,520,960 of NC_049223.1, forward strand.
ATAAATAAAATAAAATAAATTAAAAAAAAAATAAAGCAGAGTACTCAAACCTGGGATATCCCATTCAGCTCCCATTCACAGAAATTTAGTGTACAAGGCAGTTCTTCAAATAGGAAAATAAAACAAGCCCTCGCTTGGCTATACTGTACCTCTAGCATAGATCTGGTGCTCTAGGTTAGTCAGACTGGCTGTACTCCTAGTTCTAAGGTAGACAAGGGGGAGGCCTGGTAGACAGGAAAGACAAAGTTAGAGGGTAAGAATAAATAAAGCGAATAAGAAGACCCACTTCCAAAACATAAGCACAAAAAGAGTACATTATAAAAATAGCGAGCATCATGCAGTTACAGGATCGTTCCCTTCACTGATTGCTAAGAGCTAAGAAAGTATTGACAAAGTGAGCAAGATATTTTTATGCTGGCTTTTACTGTGGAGGATGTGTCACAGTAGCATGCTCCTGTTTTTCTGGACTAGGGAAAGAAAACATCGTCAAGATTCTCTTTAACAGAAATGACAAGCCTTTTGAGGACTTTTCACTTAAAGTATGTATGCTCTTAAATGGCATGGAAAAGTTACCAAGACCGACCAGCACAGACGAGGGTGGCAGTGGCTCCATCCCAATTTGGAAAGGCAGTGGCAGCAGAATGCTAATCCCCCAGAGGTTTCGAAATTTCAAGGGAAAGAGTCAATGTGCATTCCAAGTTTAAACAGTCTCCACCAAGGGGTTACCTCATAGTATTACTTAGATTATAAATTAAACATGGAAGTTTTTAGAACACTTACATTTGGTATTTCCATTAAATGTCCTTTGAGTACAAAACTACTGAACTTTCTAAGGTGCTGTGCCACCCAGCGGTTGAACGTCTGCCTCCGGCTCAGGGCGTGACCCTGGGTCCTGGGATAGAGTCCCACATCGGGCTCCCTGCAGGGAGCCTGCCTCTCAAAAAAAAAAAAAAGAATCTCTCTTTCAAGGGATCATTTTGAAGCTGGCCTGAATGAAATGCACAAATTTGTGGGGACTGTAACTAAATGTTCATCAACAGGAACTGAAAGATGTGATCGGTTCAACAAGGTGCAAGTCTACTGACTTTCGAAACAAATTCCCCACAGTTAATTTAGTAGACCTGTTAAAAGAATACAATCTCATCTGTCACATGTGGTGTTGCCCAGGAACATTCAACAGGAAAGGAGATTTGGAAATTCAGGTATATTCACTTATGTCTAATTTAAAAGATATACCCCTGCAGCCTAGGTAACCATAAAAATCTATAGGTAAATAAAAATCCAGCTTTAATTTGGTATTGGCATTCAACACAGATAAGGCAGCTTATTAACTACAAAGAAAGAGGAGAAAATTTTTTTTTTAAAGGTGGAGGGGTGGAGACAAAGAAAATCCTTCAGCAGAATCCTGAAGATTAGGCCTTCCTTATGTTTACACTGAGTCTGTATCTCAATCCCCTTGTATGCAACATACTCTCTAGGACACACTGCATATTACAAAGGTTATACAGAGTCTTCTGGGTAGACTGTACATTCTTTTAACACACAAATTGGGAAGGTTAGAGGAGGAGCCAGAATTGAAGCTGATGATATCTGAAAAGCCCTGGCTCCTGAGCAATGACCTGGAGACTCAGAAGCAACGGCCTGGGAATACAGAGAACAAACGTAGCTGACATTTCCTTGTCCTCCTTCTGGAAGTGCAAGGCAGACGGTCCACTTCTACACCCTGAGGACAGACGCACCAGTTCAAATACTTCATAAACTCAGAAAATCCATCTTCCCGTGACATGTTTGCAGACCAGAGGGAATATTTAAGCATTTGTGAGCTATGTGAAGTCCAGCCAAGACTCCCCAAAGAAACCACCCGGACAGAGCTAGGCTGAGTTGAATTTGGAGGACAATGGCTTGTGGAGAAATGAAGGGCCACATGGTTAGCCGCCACAGTACCCCCTGCTCTAAGGAAATCAGAGCTCCATGGTAGGGCATTAAATAAGGAAAGAAAACATCGTTAAGAGAGAACAAACGGACTGCTCATTCTTCAAAAGGCTGGGCATTCAATTCTTTTCTGCTTTATGAACAATACGGAGCCCTCCTTTTAACAATTTCTTCCATATGGGCTCCTGCCGGTCCTCCCTTCAAGAATATATCCACACTCTGCACCTCTAGATTTAGAAAGCTGAAAAGACAGTTTGTAATATCCAATCAGAAAGTCCAAATCAACTGGGAAGTTTTGCCAAGTTAAACACACCAACCAGTGGCTGATCTTGCTGTGTTTCAGAAGTACCAGCTCGTATGCAATGTTACTAGAATTTAGAAAACTATCGCAGATCTTTTCTCTCCCACAAAGGGGGAATTAGAGCCCATATTAAAAGTTCAGTACCTTGTGCCAGAAAAGTGTCTCCTGCAAAGATTAGAATAGAACTACACAAGACAGAATATCCTACAGGTTGCTTTTTGTTTTGTTTTGTTTTCACAGAAAATGATGATTCTATTTGGATTTCTCAATGAAACATGGCTGTGTTGGTCAACTGTGATTTAGTCAGACATTTGTAGAGAAAAATCTTACTTTGTCCAAAGCATGGAGGATCCACTGAAGAGCCCATCCAGTCTTCTGCTGAGGTTGAATCTATTTCCTTGTCCTGTTTACAGTAATCTGCCATCCACGATTCCTTGGTACTTACATACTGGTCTAGAAAGAATTCCCCAAAGATATTAAGAACGGAAATAGAAAAGATTGAGGGTTTGAGTCAAATAATTTCAATTCAGCAAAACAAGCTTTTGTTGAATGCCTTACTGCGTGCTCGGCGCTATGCTAGGTTCTCAGAAAGTCTGTCCCCTGGAGAACTCATGCTCCACTGAAAGAAATCAATGTTAGCCAAACAACTATCACCACAAAACCATAAAGTGGAAGGAGCTAAAATAAAGACATAAATAAAATTCTACGGGAGCACAGAACAGGGGAAGATTTATTCTGCTTTGACAGAAGTGGGAGAGTCCACACCAAGGTCCACGGGAATCTTCCGAGATATGGGGACTTTTGTTCTGGGTCGAGAGGAATGAGCAGAGGTTAGAGATCAAAAGTTTACCAATGGGATTAGGGATACGGGGACATTCCAGGCCAAGAGAACAGCATATGCAAAGATTTTAAAGACATGAAAGTACATAGCCCTTTTAGGGAACAATGAATAATGTAGTGTGACTCTGGCCCAACATACTGGGATAGGGACACAGCAAAGCAGTCTAGAAAAGGGAAGTAGTTTGTGAAGGGTTTGCTATGCTATGCTATGCTATGCTATGCTAAGGGGGCAGAGTTTCAAGACAGAAAAACCAGTGAGGAGGCTATTAAAGACTACCAATATCAGGGATCCCTGGGTGGCTCAGCGGTTTAGAGCCTGCTTTTGGACCAAGGTGTGATCTTGGAGTCCCATGATCGAGTCCCACATCCGGCTCCCTGCATGGAGCCTGCTTCTCCCTCTGCCTGTGTCTCTGCCTCTCTGTGTCTCTCATGAATAAATAAATAAAATCTTAAAAAAAAAAAAAAAAAAAAGACTACGAATATCTCAGGAAGCGGAAATCCAGTGGACAGTTCTCCAGGAGTGGTTCTACTATTTTTAGAAGGGAAATATAATGGGAAGGGCAGGTTAACAAAATAATTGATGCACCATCCCTGGAGAAAGACCTTTTCTACTAGTTAAGGTAAGATACTTTGTAGAACAAAACTTGTTGATCTCCAGTTTGCGGTTCCAATAGTTGGCTATATGTAAGACTTATTTAAACGCTAAGGGGTCACAGTAATATTTCTGGGTTTCAGCACAGCATTAGGAATAGGGAATTGGACGGGACACCTGGGGAGCTCAGCAGTTAAACGTCTACCTTTGGCTCAGGGCGTGATCTGGGATCCGGAATCAAGTCCCACATGGAGCCTGCTTCTCCCTCTGCCTGTGTCTCTGCCTCTCTCTCATGAATAAATAAACAAAATCTTTCAAAAAGAAAAAAGAAAGAAATAAGGAATTGGAGATTTTAAAAAAAAACAGCTTTACTACAGAAAAGAATGCCTTTTGGAAGACATTTTCTTTTTTTTTTTTTTTTTTGGAAGACATTTTTAAATAGATGCTCATCAGAAATATCAATAAACCTCTTTTAAGGTCTTGTTTATTACAGCTTTCCAAAAAGCTATGCTAAACTTTATCTAAATTTCCAGATGAACACATTATATAAGAAATAACATAGTATCAAAATAATACAGTACAGAACGATCATGAGGTTAATTGGGCAAATTTAATGAATGAAATCCGTTAATGTCAAACAGTGGTTTTAAAACTTTGGAATCAGGGATCCCTGGGTGGCGCAGCGGTTTGGCGCCTGCCTTTGGCCCAGGGCGCGATCCTGGAGACCCAGGATCGAATCCCACGTCGGGCTCCCGGTGCATGGAGCCTGCTTCTCCCTCTGCCTGTGTCTCTGCCTGCCTCTCTCTCTCTCTCTCTCTCTCTCTGTGACTATCATAAATAAAAATTAAAAAAATAAAAAAAAATAAAACGAAAAAAAAAAATAAAACTTTGGAATCAATAAACTTACCATCTCATTTCACTATACGTTTTCTGCATCTTATTATGACACAAAATAAGCCAATGGATATCCTATGAGCCTCAATCACATCCACTAAAGAAAGTTCACAGATTTGCAGTAGTGTTATCACTCAGATAACCCAGTATTACCAAAAATCAGACCATGTAGATCAATGATTCAAATAGAGTGGGTTTTCACAGCAAAGGCAGGCAACACCTGACTGTTATGAGAATGTTACTTTTCTCTTAGATGATATAAATACAAGCACAGAGTGGTTCCGACTCACTACAGTGAATCCAGGAATGTACGTTTCAGTGTTTTCAAAAAACATTAAGAACACACACCATTAGCTTGGCAACCCTTCAACCCAGTGATTTTCAGAGTCAGGTCAACATGATGACTTGATAGGAAATAGTACAGGCAATTTATCCTACTGTAAAGACAAGGTCAAAATTATACCTTTTAAGAATTATTCTGTGTAGGAGTAGCCTGAAAGAAGGGAATCTATACTCACTTCTCAGATATTTAAGAAAAACCTGTGACCAAGCATCATCAGGGAGAAGATTCATCCCAAACAGAGAGAGAGTTATGTTTCCCAACAGTCTCAGCTCTTGGTTGATCACTAACAGCATTAATACAAGATGCCAACTCTGGAGCAATGGGATGAAAAGAACCATGAGCTAGGCTGGGGTTTATCAGGAGAGCAGCCCCGGTGAATGGGTGATGTCCAATGTGGGCTCAGATATCTGCTAAACCAGGGTCAACAGTCTTCTAGACAAAAGACTGCAGTACAGAAAGGTATCAGTCTTCTAGACACAACTTTCCACTCACCAATCAGTACAGAAGTGATGTTGATATCCAAGCGGGGTTTGGCCTTGGCTTCCAGCTTCAGTCGGGGAGGGTGGAGGCGACTAGCTGCCTGTTGTTGCCAGGATACAGAGCATGGCCATGGCTCGATAAATGGCTCCCAGCCTACAAGAACACAGGAAGGAAGACATCTGTTAGGCAGATATCAAGAGTTTAGAGGGGAACGCTGTTCACAAATGCTCAGCAAGGACAAACTCTGGCTTAATAGCTTTCTATTTCCAACGTGATTCACAGCGAAAGCACCATCTTTAGCTACAGGTCACCCCACAGATGTCTGTGCTGTCTAGAGGATGTGAGTGGAAGGACAGACACATGCCCCAGGGTCTCCAAGGTGGGAGGAAGAAAGGCACAGAGGATATATACCCTCGCTATTAAAGAGCAGGGAGGACCTGCTTTTGATCCACTCAAAATAGAAAAAGGAGTCTCAGACTCAGGATGGAAAAGTGCTCTCAGTGGCTGAAGTAACCATTAAATTCCATTAAATTTGATTCTCCTGCTTATGTTAAGAACCCACTGGTTGAATAAATAGGTAGAGCATAATTGGAAATTCATTCACTTAAGTTTTTCAAGTTTCTAATCTTCAAATATCCTGTGTACAAAAAAGAATGAAAACAACACATATGTATGGTTTAAAGAATAAAATTACTACAAGCACTCATGTAGCCACTATTCAGCTTAAGAAATAGAAAATCCTTAGTTCCTCTGAAGTCCCTGAGTGCCACTCTCCCATGTCAGCTCCCTTCCCACCAACCCTCTTCCACCCAACTCCAAGTAAACATTAGTTTGGAGTTTTATTCATTTCCTTGCTCTTTTTTTATAGTTTTACCACACAGATACATGCGTGTCTCCAGAACATAGTGGTGAGTCTGTCCTATGGGGGATCTTTATGTAAATGGAATCCTGCCATACATGTTCTTCTGCAAGTTTCTTTTTTTTTTTCTTCTGCAAGTTTCTATTTTTGCCCGACCACGTGCCTCTGAGACTCACTCGTATCGCTGCCACATAGCTGTGGCACATTTATTTTCCCCAGTGAATTGTAATCTGCTTATGACCACACCACAATCTGTATTCATTCTACTTCTGTGAAATATTCCCTTGAGCCTACAGATTTATAGCTATAGGAAGAATACTACCACGGGGGCTTGGGATCCTCTGGGGTACAGACCTAGAAGTATACTGCTGGGCTGTGGAGTATGCTTATACTTAACCCTGCTGCACATCAGATTGTTTTCCAAAGTGCTTGTACCAACTTACAGTTCTAATGGCAAGCAGTTAGAGTTCTGTGGCTCATAGTAGAGTCACACTTAATTTCTGCCAGCGTGCTAGGTGAGAAAAATGGTACCTCTCCATGGTTTTAAAGACTCAACTTTTCAAGACAGTTCATTTTTAAGTTTTCTAACTATAATACTCCATCAGTCACAGATCAGCCTCTTGACCAACAGAAATCCAACCCAATATGTAGCAATAAGTAGATACATTCGTCCCTTCGCACTACTTGACCTTTAGTGACCTAAAAGTGTTCATAGGACTTTAAAAGTAAGATTTGCTCTGGGAAAATGAATGATTCTCAGAAAAATGGCTTCCATATGCCCCATAAGAGTCTCCCTCAACTAGTAAGACTTCGGTCAGTATTCTCAAGTTAAACATGTTCAACAGTTAAAAAAATGCTAACTAACATACACTCTAGAACCATCTGCAGCAGCACAACTGATGACACTTCATTCTCCACTGAAATCAGAGGGAGCAGTCACTCTGGGGTCTAAGCCTCAGGCCGTATGGCTCTATTCTGTCCACACCTACTAAGAAATATCTTAAGGCAAAGTTCACACTCAAACTGCTCAGCCCTGGTTTATGATGCCTCCTGAATGTCCGTGTGTATGGGCCCTTACCTTGATCCTTCCAGTGGAAGGAAAGAAACCTGAAAACGTTTTTGCATTATTATCCAGATTCCATAATCACCTGCTCTGATCAACTGTATTTTGCTTGAGCGAGTAGGGCATGGCAGGTTGTACATTATCACTGATTCAGTATGCTTTTAATGAAACAGGTCCAGCAAGGAGGAAGGAGGCTTGAAGTTTAAAATGCTTATGGGCAGAAATCTCCCTTGAAATTTAGCTTCTGTCAGGGCCAAATGATTCTTTGCTCCTGAGCAATCTCATGTTCTAGAATGACCCAAACTCTAGCACTGAAAAGAACTAACTAGGAAAACTTGTTTTTAAATAACTCAGTTGCAACATATCAGATATGTTAGGGGAAAAAAAAATCTGTATCTTTTGTGCCTATGCAGTCACTTGTGTTTCACCTTTCCCTGCCTGGCCCCGCCTCCCTCCCCTCATGCAAAATTTATGTAGAGGTAGACCCAGGCAAATAATTAAAGTGTGGGTTTTAAATCCCACGATCACTTATGTTAGGTACTGACCTGACAGGGCACGGTTGTAATAATCTCCGGAGAGGGTGAAGTGGGCGTACCCTTCAGGGCTAGTTCTTACATGCTGCAGAAAAGTCAGACCTGCAAAGGAAGCATATGTTATAGCAGCTGCCAGGCAAGAACAACCAGAACTTTCTTTCTTGGATTAAGTCTCAGCAAAGAGACAGACACTAATCCTACCTGATACTAATGACCTCATAGGAAAGCACACAAAATTTTGATATTTTGTTCATCATGGGTTTTCTCCATGAACTGTGATTTAAAAAAAAAAAAAAAAAAAAACAACACTGTGTTAAAGTGTTATTTGTCTTCATTCCTGAGTCTCTTGGCACCCCTTTCCATGTCGTGCCTGAGGCAAAGGCCTCCTCTGCCTCCTTCCCTTCCCAGCCCAGCCCCGGCACCCAGGCACCTCGGTGCATCTGAAGTGTGCAGGAACATAAAAAAACATATTTTGCCCTGAATATCTGAAAATCAGGAGGCAGGCTGGTAAGAGCAGTTATGTCCTGAGGAATATTAGCTCAAAATTTTAAGGTTACCATAGAAAAATAAGAAGTAATTATTCCCTGCAGAAGACACTCGGGCAAAATTCCAGCTATTACTCTCAATCAAGTGGCCCTTGTGGGGCTTGAAGCACAGGGAACAGGAAGCTTCTCCCGTGGACAGAAGGTCAAACTTAATCCCCAGGACAGATCTTTCCTTGAAGTAAAAAGAGGCCAGCAAGGTTGAAAAAGTGGAAAATTGAAAGTGAACCCAGTGGTGAGATTTCCTGTACTCTCCACAGAAGCCCCATCTAACACTGCCTGTGATGACATGGCTGAGGGAGAGGTCCTCGTCCTCTTGCCCCACTACTGACGGACGGCTCTCAGGGCCCTTACGGACAGCTCTCTGAGGTGAACAGTCTAAGATTCTGTGCACTTCCTTTTCAAACATAGAGCAGAGCATTTTCTGAGCTTATCTTTTAAACACCTCTAATAACAGGACTCATTACAGTCTTTAGATACATACAAAGATAAACAAAAAGGAGACATCAGGAATTATTTAGCTAGAGCTGTTAATATAACAGAAATTTCATCAATGACAATGTCTATTATTTCCAAACTGGAGGCTGAAGGCCACATATGGCAAATACATAGACATTTCTTTAAAATACAAATAATGAAAAACATATGTAAAACAATTAACTAAATTTCACCCATAGTACTACTAAGTGGGGAGCATGAACATCACACACACACACACACACACACACACACCCAAAAGAAAAATGAAAAAGAAGAAAAAGAAGACGGGCCCCCAAATAACTCGGCAATAACCGCAAATCTTCAAGATGAATGTGAACATTCGGAAAACACTCACGGGAAAAGGTGAGCTCAGCCAGAGGGACGTCACAATCCATGCAGTCGTCGATGAAGCAGATGCACACGCTTTCGGCTTTCACCTCCACTCCAGAAATGAGCCGCGCCGCCATAGGCCCCTGGCTCTCGCGGCCACTCGTACCCAGAGAAAGAGATTTCAGAGGTTCGGCATTCTTAAACAACCAACTTGCCGCCTTTTTCAGTTGGCCTTCAAGAAAATTTAAAGGTGATCAGTTCAGCCAGTTTTTACAGACACTGAAGCAGCTCATAGGGGAAATAAAGTGTTAAGGGACCTACTGGACAGCCCAAGAGAACCCTGCTCCCAGATGTACTCTTAAACTTAAAAAAGAAGAAAAAACCTGGCATCATATAGGAAGTCTACTTCTAAGCAAAAAGAATGAAGACCCCTTGCACACACATTCCACTCAAGTTCACCATCCTTCATGATTTAGTTCAAAATGCCTCCAGGAGCCATCCCTCCACTAGTATGACATCTGACGAAGGAGAGGAGAGGAGAAGATAGGGTCCAAATTCTAGATGTCACTGAGTAGGGAAGTATGTAATTGTTGCTGTGTAGTTTTGTACTTTGTACGTACTGATGTGCTACTTTGTGACTGTTCTCAAATGTCTTAATCTGTACATACTTCCTCTTCTCAACTGGTCACAAATTCCTTGAGAACAGACAGCAATGAGAAGTGCATGTGTGTAATATACAACAGTTAAAATAATAGTCCCCTGAACACTACCAGACTGCTAAAGCTAAAAAAGCAAAGGAAAACAATGCAATCCCATATTTATAAATTACCAGAATCCAGTGCACCGCACAGGGGTAAATGGTTAAGGGCACAGGCTCTAGAGAAAGATGGTGTGGCTTCTGATTCCAGCACCTAGAAGATGTTGGATCTTGAGCAATTTACACAGTGCCTCTATGCCTGACAGCATGCACTCACAGGGCTGCCACAAGGAGGAAACAGACAAGTACAAGTAAAGTTCTCCTACAAGCAGAGCCTGGAACATATAGAGGCTCTACTAACTTTAGTTCTTGTTATCATTTTTGTGACTAATGGAATGACTTAAGAAGTACTAAAGAAATAAAAATTAACAAAAACCATAAAAGCTCTTAGAAATTAAAAAGAAATGTTGTGTTAAAGAGATAAAAGAATAGAAAATGTAAACACCATGGGGTATTGAGATAATTAAACTAACAGTGACACCTAGGTAAAAACAAAGCTAAGGAATGCAAGATAACTAGATCCGCCTTTCTTTTTTTCCAGAAGGAAAAAGGTAATAGTTAATGTGAACAACTGTGTGATAGGACTAGTATTTTCACACATAACTGGTTAGAGTTTGACCTGGTACAACATTTTAGAAGATCTGCCAAGTTGAGTAAAAAGTCTAAAAAATCTATCTATACCCTTTGAGCCAATATTTATACTACTAGGTCTGGCCATCAAGGAAATTTTTTTTTTTTAATACTTTATTTATTCATGAGAAACACAGAGAGAGAGAGAGGCAGAGACACAGGCAGAGGGAGAAGCAGGCTCCATGCAGGGAGCCTGACGTGGGACTCAATCCTGGGTCTTCAGGATCAGGCCCTGGGCCAAAGGTGGCGCTAAACCACTGAGCCACCAGGCTGCCCTCCACCAAGGAAATTCTAAAAGATACAGACAGAAGTTCGTACCAGAAAATATTTGTTACAGAATAGTGTATAATATTTAATGAATGAAAAACAAAGAATAGTTAAATCATTAGGTCAATATAAAACAATTCAGTATTTATAAACAATTTTAACGACATGGGAAGACTCTGGTATTGTAATTATAATTCAACAAAATTGTACTGTAAAAGAGGTTATAAAATTGTATTTGCAGTATAATCTGCCAACATACACACAATATTATATGTACATGTGTCTTTATATGTATGGATTTACATAGTATGTAAAGAGGTAGAGAAATGTACATGCAAGCGCAGACTAGAAATGACACAGCTTTTGCTCTATCTTCCTGTTTTAAGAGAAAGGGCAATATGGAGGGAGGCGGAAAGGGGGTACTCTGCAGCAGAGAGAACAGCGGCAGACTTGGCTTTCAGCCCATCTTAGCCTCTCACTAATGGGGGATCTCAGATCAGTTTACTTAACCTATGTGCGCCAGTTTCCTTACCTGGAGCTGGGACAATAATGCCCACCTTTAAGGGCTACAAAGATTCAATCAGGAAACTCAGGCTGAGGCATATGGGAGCTCAGTGGGCACAACTACCAGTATCACCACCACTACCACTACCCCCGAACACTGGCTAACAGCATAAAGCACCTGCTGTGTGCCAGGCACTTTGCCTAAGTGCTTTGTCTATAGTGCCTATTTATATCAAACCTCCAGGGGAAGTCCTCTCATTCTCTTTTTCCAGATAAGGAAGCACTGGTACAGAGAGGCTAAGTGACTTGCCCAAGTCACTAATAAGTAATCAAAAAGCAGCAAAGACCTGAACCCCAGCATCGGCCCCAGGGCCCCATTATCATCCACTATGAAATACCGCTGCTTGTTATTATGCCCAGTCCAAGATCATGTTCAGCCCACAGACAACCACAGAGGGCCTTCAAAACACAGTCCGGTTCTCAGTCAACTTGTGGGAGCGGGTTGGGTGGGGGTGGGGGCGGCATATGAGAAGCAAGCCTATCATCAAGATAGACAACAAGTCAAGGAAACCCTTGTGCAAATTACCTTGGCACACCAAAAGGGCTTTGCGACAATCATCCATGCTGAATCCCAGTTCCTGCAGTCTAGCCAGCTGTAACTCTAGAAAAAAACGTACATAATTTTTATAAGTAAGTTTACATAAGTTAGTCCACTGCGTAACTGAAGAAAAAAGAAAAGAAATTCAGAAACTGCTGGCTAAAACATTTCTCTAGACAAAAATGGGCTCCTATCTGGAGACATACCAAAGTGTACACTGAATTTTTTAAGAATCTTTTCCCAATACTGATTGTGTTTATAAAAGCTGAAAACTGAAATTTAGTGTTATTCACATTACACTGGCAGAAAACTCAAGTTTAAAACAACTTTAGCATTATTCATAGAACTCTGGAAGAAATGGTAAAAGGAAAACTAGTGTAGGCTAGAGCCATCAGTTTGGGGTGTTGTATTTGTTCTTAAATTTTTAAAAATTACAGCATCATACTTATAATTACACTTAATGACATACAATTATACTCTGAACAATTTAATTGTGCAAAAGAAAATCTTAACAGTTAACCAGAAGGGGAGCTATTAGGCAACCTGAGTAGGTTTCATAGTTCCACACCTACCCAAGACAGGATCTAAGGTATGTCTTGTCCCCTCTCTGATCTCTCCAGCTCTAGATGTGCCGGGAAGGTAACTGCTAACGGAGCTGGCCTCCAAGGCCACTGAGTCTGGCGCTGCAGCATTAGCTTGCTCTGGGATGGATTTTGCAATGGCAAGAAATAGCTGAACATCGTTGTAGGAGAGTCTGATATCCAGGGCTTGTAACTGAATCTAACAAAATTGAAAAGGCAGCAGTTTTTTCAAGTTGCATTCACTTTTACACCCATACCTCTTTCTTACGTGTATGTATAGTTCCCAATTCAAATTCTAGAAGTCCACAGACACTATATTCATTTTTTTCATTTTGAAGACTGAGAGGATCTTAAAATTAAGCACTAAGAGTCATGAAGTAAGACATCTCTACTATGAGGTCAAATGTTCACAAAGTTGCATCAAATAAAAAATAAAAAGCTAGAATATTTACTATAGCAATGAATATTTCAGTCAGATGATTTCCTTACAAGTATATTAATTACCAAAGCAGAGAATAAGAAAACGGCTCTAGAAGGAATGAGATCGCCTATTAGCATTCTGTGAATCCATTTTGCTTTGATTCATTTAATTTTTTTAAATCTCTGAAACCAACTGCCCACTCAACAAAAATTACCTCTTCTTTCTCCAAACATAACCATAAGTAAGTCCAGTGCCACACTAGTATTTCCCCAATCCTGTCTCCGACATTAGCAAGACACCAGCACAAGACCACTTAAAACTGGGGTGACTGGTGGAAAGTCTGGGGGTGGCACTTGGTTTATTACTTATTTTGTCCTTATAGATTAAAAAATCAACATAGCTTTTCTCTCTCTTTCAATCTCCCACAGTTCAAACGGATTAACTATTCCTCCTCGGCCCAAGAATCCTTACAAATCCTTACACCTTCCTTGCTTGGCTTCACCTTCCCCGTCTTCACCTTGTGGCCTCCATACTGCCTACACACAACTTTGTTCTGGCAAGACCTCCTCTGTTTCATGTCAGCTGGGCCCCTTCCACCCGACTTAGCTACTTCCTAACATGGACTACTCTACCCCTGCGCACCTGTTCCCACATTGACATCCTGTCCCTCCGCTTAGACTCACTCTACCTTCGGTTATACCCACAATCCAAATTCCTCCCTATGTTGCATTCTGCGTTCTGTAAACTTTCACAGAACTTCAAGATTATATCAATCAACATGTCTTTTATTCTTCAGAAGACTGAAACAACTTTCTAGGACTGAGACAATGTTGTATTTCTTTTGCATTTGCTGAAGTGATGAAAATGTTGAGCTCAGCAGAGTAGGTAAGTCATTCAGGCACCGGGCAGTGTTTGAGAGTGTATCAATGTGTCTACACATTTTTCATCATTACCTCTAAGATCGGTGGGAAATCTTCACTATTGAATGCATCCATCAATCCTGAACTATTCTGATAAGAAGAATTCCCCACCAGTTCCACTTGAATTTGAACTGGATCAACAATTGAAAGAGCTGTATCATGTTCATTTCCTAGTCGGCACGAAAACACCTAGAGAATGAAATACAGTATAGGATAAATTAATGTTTGATTTAGAAGTCTAACTATCAGTAGAAAAAAAAAATCACTATCTTGGTAGCAATCAGCCCCGTATTATCAAAAGACCCATATAACTGATGAAATAAATACTGCCAAGAGGGAGGCTGGCATTCTTGCCTATGGCTAAGAGTGTGGACAGTGGTTCTCCCTACCCCCTCCATAAAAGATAGCTCACCGACACATGGCAAAAGGCTTAAAAATCTCACATCCTTTATTCAATAATCCTATTTCTTTCTATAAATTAGCCTATTTCTAATTTAATTTATGCAAAGTTTTCTAATTTAAACAATTTCTAATTCTAAATAATTTCTAATTTAAATAATGCAAAATACAGGGGGAAAATCACTTGTTATTTAATAGTTAATAAAAAATTTAAGATCAATCCAGGTTATATCATATCTATTCAATGGAATCTTTTGTAATCATTAAAGTGACAATTAAAAAGATCACATGGAATGTAGGACAGTTACAACATGGATCATGTGAACAAGCAGCCCCATCAAAATAATATTAGGCCATGACTTTAGGAAAAAGAAACACACCAAAATGTCAATAGAGATTCCAGACAAAGGGATGGGTAATTCTTCCCTCCCCTAATTCGATGTAATATAATTGTTACTTTCATAATTGAAAATAAATATATTAATTACTGAAGCTGGGTGACAGGTATATAGGGATTCATTATATTCATCTGTATATTTGTATATGTTTGAAATGTTCTACAATAAAAAGTTCAACAAGAAATATATTTATGGGGAGAGGAGAAGGGAGAAAAGACTCCCATTCTACAATCAAATTTTCATCGTACTTCAAGAATAGTACAAAAGACCAAAATCTATAAGGAACTTCTCAAACTCAAGACTCAAAAAACAAATAATCCAGTTAAGAAATGAGCAGAAGAATAGACATTTTCCCAAAGACGTCCAAATAGCTAACAGACAAATGAAAAGATGCTCAACATCACTCATCTATCAGGGAAATGCAAATCAAAACTGTGATACCAGATACTATCTCACACCTGTCAAAATGGCTAAAATTAACAATGCAACAAACAACAGGTATTGGTGAGGATGTAGAGAAAGGGGAACCCTCTTGCACTGTTGGTGGGAATGTAAAGTGGTACAGCCACTCTGGAGAACCGTATGGAGGTTCCTCAAGAAGTTAAAAATAGAACTACCCTACGATCCAGCAATTACACTAAGTATTTACCCGAAGGATAAAAAAACATAGATTCAAGGAGGTATTTGCACCCCGATGTTCATAGAAGCTTTATCAACAATAGCCAGGGGCACCTGTGTGGCTCAGTGGGTTGTGCAGCTGACTCTTGATTTCAGTTCAGGTCATGGTCTCCAGGTTCTGGGGTCGAAGCCCAAGTCAGGCTCCATGTTCAGCATGGAGTCTGTTTAAGGAGTCTCTCCCTCCCCCCTCACCCTTTCCCCTGCTCACCCTCTAAAATAAATAAATCTTAAAAACAAAAAATAGCCAAACAATGGAAAGCCTAAGTGTCCATCGACAGATGAATGGAATGGGGAAGATCTGGTATATATGTATATGCAATGGAATATTACTTGAGCCATCAAAAGAAGGAAGTCTTGCCATTTGCAATCACATGGATGCAGCTAGAATGTATTATGCTAACAGAAATAAGTCAATCAGAGAAAGACAAATACCTTATGATCTCACTCATATGTGGAATTTAAAAAACAAAACAGATGAACATATGGGGTGGGGGGTTAAAGAGAAAGGGAAACAAACCATAAGAGACTCTTAACAATGGAGAACTGAAGGTTGCAGAGGGAAGTGGGTAGGGGATGGGCTAGATGGGTGATGGGCATTAAGGAGGGCACATGTGATAAGCACTGAGTGCTCTATGTGAATGATGAACCACCAAATTCTACTCCTGAAACTAATATTGCACTGTATGCTACCTAGAATTTAAATAAAAGAGAGAGAAAAAAAAACCCTATACATTAGAAAGCATTCCTGTTGGTCTCCCTTGCTTTTTTCCCCTTTTTTGGAGGGTGGGAGCATTTTCCAGTGCTGTTGGAAAACATGTAAAACTAAGCTCCTATGCTATATTCAAAATCAACTCATTTGGCTTCCTTTATAAATTCTCCCCCAATGATGTACAAGAGGGATCTTAAAATTCAGATCCAATGGTGCTGCCTTAGAAACAAGAACTTCCAGGAATGTCAAATATTTTGCCTATAGTTTTTCTAAAACTTTAGAGCAAAAAAAGTTTCGTTTTCTTTTTTGTTTCAGGGCCTTCTGCTACACAAAACCCAATTGTACCTGACAGTTCATTAATCAATCACCAACATTTTCCATTCAAAGCTGGTACTGGAGTGGTTTGCAAAGCAGATGAACTACAATTTCATGATCGACTCACATCACACCAGCACGTAAACCCTTCCTCTCAAACTAAGGTTTCTTTATATGGGAGAAACAAGTAATCAAGAAGTGAAATCTCTACAGGCTTTATTTAGCTATATCTGATGAAAAGGGGGGAAAAAAAAGTGCCATATGGCTGCTGACAGTGAAAATAAATTCTACTTCTGAAATACCACTGGAAAGAACGGGTTATGAAAAGTTCGATCATAAAGGGAAAGGAAATGATGAGTAACCTGGATGAAAGACTCTAATATTATAACAAGAGGAACATTAGTGGATATCAATGAATTAAGAACACTTGATAGAAATAATAATCTGCCTCATTTCTCCTTCCCTCTCCACAACCCCCAGCTTTAAAAGAAACAGAGCAGCTTATACTTAATATTGCATAATGTAATTTTCAGGCCACAAAGGCTACTCTAGTGCAAAGTATCTCCTTTATGAGATTAAATTAGAGCCTCAAGCAGCACTATTAGAGACTCACTCTGTTAGGTTATGCATGACTCTCTAGAGACATTCTTTTACAGATTAGATATTTCTAAAAGGACAATACATAAAATCCTTCACACCTCTTATAAACAAGTTTCCGTGACCACAAAGCCTTAGGTCTTCAGAGTCAACAACTTAACGTTGGGAAGGGGGCGTGGGAAAATGTGGACCACTTCCCTACCCTGACTAATTTGCCCAGGACTAGACCGGTTAAAGTTGATGGCACAGCAGGGGCCTGACACTGTAATGGGGACTAGAAGGGTCTCCCTGAACTTCTTAAGGAAGGGAAGATGTAAGAGAAAAAGGTTTAGGCTCTTGGTATGTTTACAGCCTGACACTGAGGGACTGAATTCACACATAAGGATAACCTGGTAGATCTGAAGACAAACAAAGAGGGGCGGGGCTGGAGTCTACCAATTCCATCAATTATTTCCCCTAATGAAAGCTAAAGAGGTAAAATTCTCTTCCAAATGCTTTTCTTTTAAGCCAATCGTTCAGTGTTTTGATTGACACATAGACTTCTTACCTCGATGCCAAACAAACTCCCTGAAAAGGGGCGATCAACAAATCGGGGCTTATAGGTGAGAACTGTGGTGCCTTTGAGAATAATGGCATTGGTATCGAAGCAGGACACATCTTCAACGACCACAAACTCCGTGCCTGGAAAGGACAGCATTGTCAACCAAGCCAAGGCTGGAGGCTGGAAAAAACAGGCTGTTGCAAATGAGGCAATGCATTTACTCTGGGGACATCAGCCAGCAAGATTTGTTCTCCAGGATGTTTGTCGACACTCTGCTTCACTGCCACCCTGAACAAATTCTCTATATCTGGCCGGGCACAGCTGAGCCAACAGAGCACTGTACACACAGAAAAGACTGGCATGCTGTTTCTCTTCTCTCTTTAGAATGTATGTATTTTTAAGCTACGTCTCCTGGGGGCCTATGAGATATTCAGAAGCCCAGGAAAGCATCCCTTCTCCAAGCAATGACCTGTTTTAAAATCCCCAGAAAGAGACACCTGGATGGCTCAGCGGTTGACCTCTGCTTTCAGCTCAGGGTATGATCCTGGAGTTCAGGGATCAAGTCCCACAATGGGCTCCCTGAGAGGAGCCTGCTTCTCCCTCTGCCTGTGTCTCTGCCTCTCTCTCTCTCTCTCTCTCTCTCTCTCTCATGAATAAATAAAATTTTAAAATCCCAGGAAGTAGATTCACATACTAATGTTAGTCGGGCAGTGGAAGGCACGACACATCTGCATAGCTGTTTAAGTTGTTTACAAAGAACATATACTAATTTAAAGTAGATTTTTTTGAAATTACTAAATGCAGACAGTTTTATACTCACCTGTACGTGGCATATTTCCTTTTCATTTTCATCAAAAACCATGTTTAGGCTGAACTTTTTTTTTTTTTTAGTCTAATTTTTGAAAGCAAATCCATTTAAAGTGCACTGTGCTAGCCAGCTTCTTCCAAACCACTGAGCAGTAGTTGGGGTATATCACAAACACAATAGATACACAAATATATACAGATATACTAGGAGAGTTTGCTAGTTAACAAAAACTACAGTAAATCTGTTTATAAAGAACATATTCTTTCTGTAAAGAAAAAAATAATCCCCCCACTTATTTAACTTTAACACTGAGATCTTCACACATCAGATTTGCCAAAACTCAGTAAAGCATATCTGTTGGAGCCCTATAGATCAAACAGAAAATTGAAGCCAGATTTAACACTGAGGGAAAAGACCACTGGCCAGACGGTGCTCAAGCTGGGCATGTGCCATGGGCAAGCAGAGCGGAGGACCCAGAGCCCTGCAGCCTTGAGTGTGAGCCAGCAGTTCACACCAGAAAATGGAGATCAAGAACTGTGACACTTGCTGGTCCGTTGGTCTGTATGCAAATGTTTAAGTGCTCACACGAAAATACAGAGATGATAGAAGAGTCATCCTAATAAGACACATATCAGTCCTAACATTCAGACCGAGACTCAATGTCTCACATCTACATATGCTCACCTGTTACATTGACCTTGACTTCAAGGTGCCTTTCAGAGGACACGGGAAGAGAAGACCGCTTGGTAACTACTCCACTTTTCACAGTTTTGGGGACTACAGCAGATTCGCTGCTAGAGTTACGGTGGCGAGAAGGAGTAACATTAGTCTGTTTCTTAATATCACTGGGAGTGTGAAGAAAATCATGGACTAGCAGCAGCCAGTCAAATATGAGGAACACTCGCAGATTGTTGAGGACTACTGTAAAACACGAGGAATCCTTTGTAGATCTGCAAGGAAAAAGATATTTTAAAAAATAAGACAGGAAAGGAGAAAAGTATTTTACTAACTTGCACAGACAGGTGTTTTTCCACAATTTTTTAAATTGACCACTCTGAGTATCAATAAACTCTGAACACTGATTTAATAAGATATTCAATGTGTGTTTTCAAAAGCTAATCATATTTTTATGCTATAAGAAAGCAGTATAGTGACATGCAGCAGTTCACAACCAGGGATGATTTTGTTCCCCAGGAGACTTTTGGCAACGTCTGGAGACACATGTGACAGTCACAACATGGGGTGGGGGCATGGTTTGCTATGGGCATCTCGTGGGCAGAGGCCAGGGATGCTACTAAACATCCCGCAATGAACAGGACAGCCCCACAACAAGGAACTGTCTAACCTAAAACACCAACATTGCTGAGGCTGAGAAAACCTGGTGCAGTAGAAAGAGCACAGGCTTAAATCCAGTCACAAGTTGTGTTATCCTGCGTAAGCCACCTACCTTCTCTGAGCCTGTCTGCTCACTTAGAAAATGAACATTTTGCAAATACAAACACTGCAAAAAGTAAAGCACCAGGCATGTAACAGGCTTTTGTTTGGTAAATGTCGGTTGCCTTCCCTACAGGCTATTTCAAGAAGATCAGTGAAACATTCTCTCTCTGATATCTGGGATCACTTCTTTACCAACACCAAATGTACATACTAGTACTAATTCTCCAGCTGGACCTGACCAGAGAGCCCAGATCTTTTAGTCTGAGAAGGAAGAAAAATAAGATGATATTTATATGTGGGCATAAACCCAAGCACCTTGGAAGTAGAGCTGGGGGAGAGAGACAGACAATACTGGTTTTATAGTATTACTCCAAATTCTCTATTTGAGGTGAAAGCCCAAGGAGGACCCCAAACCTAGTCTCAAACCCTGGTGCGGCCTACCAGATTATGAGTAGGCAGAGATGGGTAGAGCAGAAGGGAAAGTGGGCTTGGGACACCTTTCTACAGTTTTCTGGGTTGAACTTTGTTCTGTGAGCCCAAAAGTGACTCTGGAGCTCCAGCTACTATTCATATATGGTTACCTCCCCTAAAAGGGGTTCCTATTCAGGAAAAGCTGATTCTGAGATGTTTTTAAGTCTGGCATCTCTAGTCTCTTGTTTCTCCTAAACCTGGCTCACTGCCTCTAGAAAAAGGGCATAAACGAAGCATGTCTCCCTCACACAAACACAGCATTTTTCACAGAAACACTTTACTCTTTTGTAATAGAGAAAAAATGTTGCCCTCAGTAAAATTTTTCCACCCCATTTCGAACATAGATCGTCAGAGTTATGCACTAACTGAAAAGTCAAAGTATGTCTGATACCCTTTTCTGGAAAATATTTCAAGCCTTTAAACACTGTGAAGTGATTTATATTTGACACACAAAATCCCAACAGAAGAGCAATTCTTCTTGAGACACAGAAAGCGTTCAAAAGTTCCAATCAAGAGAACATGTTAACCCCCTTTCACTCACAATAGTACCTCTGTTCACAAGAGCCAAGGTAAGACTTTACTATTTGACTCCAAGAAATTATACACCTTTGGTATATAAACAGAGTAACATTTCAAGGCTCCTTGTGTATTAAAAATATGATTGGTGTGACAACTAGCTGACAGATTAGGTCACTATATCAATAATAACATAGCAAATCCCCCCAAAAATTGTTTCTGCAGAAGGGCCAAATATATGGAAGGCTCCTGATCAGATAATTATCCTTAAACCAAAGAACCACAAATCACAGCCAGCTTAGCATCTGACCAAGGTCAGTCAGATCACCAGACATGCAGTGGCCACACCTGATGACTACCAGAAGGGGCATGGGCACTGCGATCAGCGGCCCCAGTGTGAGCCCTGATCCCTTCACTCACTCACCATGTGACCTTGAAGGGGGTACTCAATGCCCTCCTAGCTTCTACTGCTGCACCTGTAAGATGGGGCAAATGTCACCCACTTTGCCAGGAGAATTTCGGTATAAAGGTAGGGACAATGCCTGGCTCCTGCAAAGGCTTAATTAGTAAGAGGCAATGAGCACTTCCATTTCTGAACATCCAAAAAGTTCAGGCAAAAGTCTGTCTACTTTGCTAGACTTCCTAAAAGCATATGGAAAGTGACCATGACCTCTCCCTAAAAGAAATCTCAACCCTGAGAACCCACTGCACAGCACATTGAAATGTCAAGTACATTGAAGCATATGAATACAAGAATAATCTCAATGATCTTTTTTTTCCCATGAAGCTGTTCCCAGCCCCTTTATTTACTAATTTGTATTTACAGCATAGCTGATAAACCTTAAGCACTAATAGAATAGAACTAACATTACTTCCAAAGGTCTCCTTTTGGATTTGCATTGGAGGATTTTAGCTCAAACCTTATTTTTCAGTTTTCAGGCCTATCCTCACTTAGCCATAAAATCTGCCAGTAGTATATGATAAAATTAACACCAGCTACATCAGTATAATAATAATAATAAGACCTGCCACCTGTGCCAAGCAGCAGGCCAGAATTACTTGTTTAATTACTGCCTCCACCCTTTGAGGTGGGTATGGTCATCCTCCTCTATCTTATAGAGGACAAAACTGCAGCTCAAAGTGCTTGAACTTGTCCTAGGGCGCACAGCTAGAAAGTGTTAGATGAAGGTTTTGAGCCCAGATCTGTACGACCCCAAAACATACATTCATTCTACACACATCACTGCCTAGCATAATACTAGGCAGAAAAACATAATCTAGTCCAAAGAGGCTAAAGCCCTTTTAAATGGAAAAGTGGGTAAGACTTGCACAGATAAAACAATAATGCAAGGCAAAACCACCTTCCTGCCTATAATTTCCATAGACCAAAAGTCTTCTTTCCCCTTAAACTAGAATAATTTCTTCTTTTCTCAATTCAGTTTTCCTATTAGAACAGACTACAAGGGAGGTTTTTTTTAAGATTCTGGGCTCTCAACTTTTTTTTTTAAGGCAACAGAGACATCTTTTGGCCAATTACTGCAACTGCATGGTGATAGTAATGCAAAGTTAATACACTATGAGCTGCATTGGTGAGCCATTTTCTATGATCTGTTCAGTGATTCCTCAGTCCCGTGACGTTTCAAAGCTGATACAGCATTGGCCCACTGACCACAATAGGAAGTTTTTCTGATAAAGAAAGGCAAGAGTCAGGATCTGGATCCACTACCTGAAATGCAGTTCGATCTGAATGGATCCTTGGGTGGTGCTGCTGTTCCTGGAAGGCTGAAAAATACAGCTGAATACGTTTGTCGTGCCAGGACTGGCCTTCTGCCCAGCATAGCGGGTGTCAAAAGCCATCATGGAATGGGAAACCAAGTTAATGGACTTGGTTTGGTTGGAAAAGCTTTCATAGAGCAGTTTACATTTCTTGAAGTCGAATCTAAAAGGGAGACATGGTATTAAACTCTGTTTTCAAAATTATCTAAATTCGAGACAACAGAACAAAATCCTACATGTACCTGAGTTTTATGAAGAATAACTTTCATTGATTTTGTTAACAGACTCCTCACAAAGGATTCAGTGTCATTGTGCCCTATCTCTTACTTTTCATTTCCAGGAAGATGATCTTGTCCACAAGAACTCCATGAGGAGTAACATTGTCTAGTATGCTCTGGGTGCATTAGCATTCTTGTTTCTCATCTCAAGTCTGGGAAGGCTATAAACATGTAACAATCCCTGAGGGATGTCAGGGTCCCTTTAGACCCTTCATCTGTCGATTCCTAGCATGCCTGCAGGATTCTCTCTCCAAAGTCTGCCAAAGTTTTATATAACCACGATAGCTTCCTGGAAACCACCAAAACAAATACTACTCTTCATACAGAGAAATAATGCAACTGATCCACCAAGAGAAAGTGCATTTAATGCCCACCCCCTTTTTTTAATGACAGAGAAAGCTACAATGTGCAATACATAATTTATTCAGTACCATCATGATATTCCATACAGAATTACTTCATTTTGTAAAAAATAAATAAATAAATAAATAAACTATGGGCATACCCAATTATCAGAAAAAAAACCACTGGCTCACAAGACAATGTGGGACCCAGGGCTCATTATACCATGATTTATTCGACTGAGTTAGATATAGGCCAGGATGGATTCTCAAGGGGAAGATAAGAAGAAAAAAAAAAAGAGTGTTTCAGTAGGGAAATCTCTAGACTGGAAGTCCTGTTTTCAAATACTGAACCACTTTTCTAGCATATCATCTTAGGCTAGATAAAAATTCCATCTGAAAGATAGAAGTCACATCCACCCAACCTCATATGGTTGTCAAAACATCAAAATGAAAAGATGCTCAAGTGTGAAACACAATGCAGTCTCAAAGACTCCCCATCAATAATCACAAATTCTTGGTCCAGCCAGACCATGCAAGTGACACACTAAGTGAATCAACAGGCAAAACATGCCCTATATGAAGGCAGCCCAAGTTGCTCCTCGGTTTCCCAATGCTTCCAAGTGAAAACACAGGCCCAGTATTGTCAAAGCCTTCAACTTCTCAAAAGAGGCTGAAATCCAAACTCTTTACGTGAAGTCCCCAACTTTTAAATGTTGGCAAGGGAAGCAGTCATCATCGCCGCTCACCAATCAGCTCTGGGTCTCCCCTATGGCAGACACACCAGAGCCTGTACTTCTGAATCCTCTGCACTTTGTGGGACCTCTTCTAAAGCCACAAGGTTTGCGGCACATTTAAGTATTCGGGATCCCTCCAGGGCTCTTGCTTTTCTCGCTGGCACATCAGGACACTGGCTGCTCAGCCAGCCACAGCGACTGTGTAGCAGAGCAGCCTGAGGACCACAGTGGACACATCAGGAAAAAAGTCTTCATTTTTTCCAAATCACTGCTGTCTGCATGTCTGGCACCTACTTTTTGTCCCCTGTGGCAGCTTTTATTTAGTATTATTTTATAAGCTGCTGATGACTTAGCATGGCAGCAAGATTACATTAGGAATGTACTGTAATACAACTTTTTCCATTGAAGCCTTACACTTCACTACACCCTAGGCTATTTGGAATGTCTCCCCCTCTCCTTGCAACTGAAGTACAACTGCGGTGGCTCTTTTGTCTCTCCTAGTGTTTATACAAATACGGCATTCCATCAAAGTTGTATTCTACAGATACCATTAGCAGCTTTACAAGCTTTCCATACCTGGTTCTAGAGCTCAATACTTTTAAAATACTGGTCAATTTGGGGCAGGGAGGGGAAGAGGTGAAGGGATGTAGGAGGTACAGGTTTCCAGTTTGGGAGTGAAGACGTCACAGGGATCAAGAGTACAACACAAGGAATATAGTTATGGTATTGTAATAATGTCCTACGTTGATAGGTGGCAGCTGCACTTGTGATGAGCACAGCATAATGTACAGAGAAGATGAATCATTGTTGTACATGTTAAACTAACATAACCTTGTGTGTCAACTATACAATTTTTTAAACAGTGCTGACATTAAAAAAACAACAGGGCAGCCCGGGTGGCTCAGCGGTTTGGCGCCTGCTGTCCGCCCGGGGCATGATCCTGGAGACCCGGGATTGGGTCCCGCGTCGGGGTCCCTGCAGGGAGCCTGCTTCTCCCTCTGCCTGTGTCTCTGCCTCTCTCTCCCTCTCTGTATTTCATGAATGGATGAAAAAAATCTTTTAAAAAACAACAACAACAACAACAAAAAACACGACCGAACACCAGTCAATTCTTAGGAAACTGAAGTTTCATATTATTTCTGCAGCTCTTTCAAATCCATTAGTTTCGGCACCAGGTACAGAGGTCACTGAAACATCCTAACAACCTATCTTTACTGATAAAGCAGCGAATGTAAACTTTTAAAAAGCACTGTGTTAGCCAACCAAAAAGCACTGTGTAGACCACCTCTAGCCACAAACCACCAATCTGCAACCTCTGCTCTATGCTAAAGCAAAATATGTGTACCGTTGGCAATACTGTTACTGTGATGCCCGTCACGAGGAGTAAAATAGTACCATTAAAGCCATACCTGGCTAAGGAACCAGGACTTTCTTTTCCTTTTGGATCTTTCAGCTCCAGACTTACATTCACCATATCGATGAGGAAGCACATGCACGTGTACACTTCTCCACTTAGAATAGTCTGCAAAATGAAAATGCCAAGCTGAGAAGGCGGTTCATAGGTCAAGATGTTAATCTGTTTGCTGCTCTACCTTCTCTCCGCAGATGAGCTGGAAGGACCCATGAGCGAGGTGGCCATTGGCAGTGACTGCAAGAGTTAAGAGTTACAGGATAGCACGAGGTCTCACTCACGTGAATTCTTGGGTCTTGTAAATCGTAAGGCCGCATAAATTCCTCTATGGGCTCTCCAAGGTTGTTCTCCAATAAACCACGGATCAGCTTGTATTTGTACAAATCCAGGGAGCAGTGGACTGAGGAGAGATTGCCATGGATAGATATGTCTGGCACAGTATGACTTATTTCTCTGAGAAAAGAAAAATAAGTCACTTTGGCAAATAAGTCGGGAATTTAACACTGACAAAGCTCACACCCAAATGTAAGAAAGAGCTAAAATGTACCCCTACATTATCAATCAGTTCATTTCTAACTTCCAATAATAAAAAGTTCATGTGGCTCCAAATGAAGCACAACAGCACAACTGAGCATCATGCTTCAGCTACCAAAAGCCCCCTTTCTCTGAAAATATGTACTTATGAAGTCCCCAAATCTGAGCTAGCTAAATAATCTATTAATAAAGAAAAAT
This sequence comes from Canis lupus familiaris, assembly GCF_011100685.1. NCBI lineage: Eukaryota > Metazoa > Chordata > Mammalia > Carnivora > Canidae > Canis > Canis lupus. Next base: position 83,546,971 of record NC_049223.1, read on the forward strand.
CTCATGAGACTCAGAAAGAGCTTAAACACTACAATTGGGAGGGCAATAAAGAAATGGCAACCTCTTCATTTAACTCTTCAGATTTCATGATAACTAAAGACAGACACCAGAGTTTCATGCTGAATCCAGATGAGGCATCAGGATAAAATCTGAATCTGTTACTGGTCTCTGCCGAGATGGGCAAGAGTACGGTTGAGACGTTCGGGTCAGGGGGTGGTATACTTCATCCCAACACTGAAGAGCTCTTCCCTCACCCTCTTGGGGTGAAGGGGGCAACATGGATCCTGCAGACACCACATTCTGAGTATGTACAGTAGAGGACTGGGATTGAAAGTAGAAGAGGACTATAAAAAAAATTATTTTGTCTGCAGAGAAAAACCTATATATGATCAAGTAAAGAAAGAACAGTGATGCAAGGCACAAAGAAAGGCTGGGCAGGACTACCCAGTGCCCTCTCGGCTTCCTGTTTCTGTGGTGAGAGGGTACCTCATACTGAGTTATCATCGCCTATCAGGGCTAACAGTATAATCACCTGCACATCAAAACTGATGGAAGCGAAGCCAGTCAAGTTTACAGTATCAGGGTAACAAAGCACATTTTTTGAAGGGGAAAGCATTACTTGAAAAGACAACAAAGTGTTCCATTTCTAAAGAACGAAGCTCCTCCTAAGACTGCTAGGCCAGTGAAGCTAGAGAGAGCCCATGCCAAGCATAACTGAGTGCCAGCCAGGGAGCACTCGAATAACAAGAATGAAATGCAAAAATCCCAGAGAGAGCAGCAACACAGTGTCGTTAATCCAGAGAGAAACAAAAAGGTGGCATTAAATGGCTCACCCAAACCCAAGAACCGCGAAGGGAGTGGCCAAAGAGGGATTAAAACTACACTCCCCACAAATAAGGAGACTGCTTGTCAAAATGCTGCAAATGAGAACCTCTTTCATTACTCGACAGCCACATCCCGCCTCTGGCTATAGTTGAAACGCAAGCATTGCTGCTTTCTCCAAAATTAATGTCCCAAATGGACAGACATTACACACTGTGTATGGGCTGGGCCAACATAAGTACCACCAAGGGCCCTTGCTCACATGACCCGAGCCTGGGCCTTGAGAGTCAGGTTCTGGTGGTCTCAGGTGGGGTCTGGGATTATTTCTTTTCGAGACATTTCCCAGATGATCCCACAGAAGTAATGACAACTGCAGCAATGCTCTAAACCTGCAAAATGGGTGTCCTGTGTTTGAGGCCAATGAAAAAGTAAATTAGAGTCAGTTCATTAGCCTTTATGGAGTACTTTCAGATTGCTTAATAGAGCAAGGTGGGCAAAGCTGCATCTCAATAGTTACTCTGATTAAATGGAGCTCCAGCATATGTAGCAACACCAGGTCCAGAATCTATTGTGCTTGAAACATAGAATCCAATTGTCACCTCTTCCAAAATACGCCCCCCCCAATGCCATCACCACCTCCCTGCGTCTACCGTCATGCCCGTTGGTCTTTGTTTCCCAAGGGGCAATCCTGTAACAGAGTTTATAACACTGAAACTCTAAATTAGAATCACTTTCTAATTTGCCTTCTTATATCCCTGTATCATCAAAATGTAAGCTCCAAAAAGACATAAGGTTTTCTTCCCATCATAGTAGCCTTCATGTCTAGCACACAGTTGGGACTCAATAAACATTGCTACCTAGAAAAAATAACAGAACACCCATTCTCTTCCAGACTTACCTTCACAGCACTGATTTCCAAGTTATTAAGATTCTACCTAAGATAGACACCTATCCAGACATAAACCACTCACTTGTCCAAATTCCTTTCCACCTGCAATTTCAGCCGACAAGGCTCAGTTAGAAGACTCCCTCCCGTCTGACGCACGAAATAGGAAGGGAATATCAGATCTCCACTGCTGTCATCAGAGGCCTTAGAATACTCTCGTGGACGTCTCTCTGCAGCAAAGATATCCATGTCTTGCAGATCCACAACAATGCAATCCAGCAGGCAGACATGATCTTCTACATGGACCCAAGGAAAGAGAGAGAATGAAGAAAGTAAGACCCAAAAAGGAATGACCCCGAACAAAACTAAAAAGCTAAACAAAGTTCATTCTGTCTTTGGAAAACGTTCAGAACTGCCTGCTTCAAAAATCTGAGTATCCAAAAGTCTCCACTCTGGCACCAAGGCCTCCCTCTGCGATGCTCCCGTGCTAGACACTTCCTGTCTGCTCCTCTTCTATGCCACACACATACTGTGCCACATCCCTTCAGTGTCTCACTACTGTCCTCAGATATGAGCTGAACCTAAAGGATTTATGACCAAAATGGTTTGACAGCCATCCCTCCCAAGAATATCCTACAGGGGTCTCATGTAGAGATGATGTAACCCAAAGGCTTATAAAGTTTTCCAGCAACAAAACTCTTTTCCTGAACAAATATGTAATCATTTCCGCTACTACTGATCTCATCCAAACCACCATCATTCCCTCCTGGCCCACCAGAAATTCCCTTCCAATATACCTACGTATTCCCATCTGGCCCTCACAAAACCGTACTGCCCACAAAATACCTGTGTAATCCTTAAAAAAATAAATGAGGCCATAACATTCTCTTCCTTCTACGCTTTAATGATTATGCTTAATCCAAAGTTGTTTCTGTAAAACTCCCCCTAAACCCCTATAAAACCCTGCATAAGCCCACTGCCTACTTTTCCAACTTTATCTCAAGCCATTCTCCACCCTGCTCCTGAAGCCTCACTCACGGGCCTCTGTCTCCCCAAAACTGCCAAGTCCTTTGCTATCTGAACAGCCTTACCTACAGCATCACCCTCCCCTCTTGATCTCAGCTAGGGCCTCTCTGTTCTTTCCTCCTGCACCATGCCATCCTTCCTGTAACATCTCACTCTGGCCATAATGTAGGGGCCCACGTAGTGCCTCTCTCATCTCCTCCACAGAGCGGCAGAGCCAATGTCTAACAGCATGCTCATACACAGGATAGCCAAATTACAACACCAGCATTCAGCCCACACTAAATATATCAGTTCTTCAGACTTAAAATTCATCTGTACAAATATTCTTAAAACACCTCCTCTCTGCCAGCTATTTTTCTAAAGTCCAGGACACTATTCTAGGATACAGCAGTGAATAAAACATACAAATATCTTTCCCCCTATGAAGCTTATATTCTAATATAAAATTGTAAATACAATGGAACATTATTCAGCCATAGAAAAGAATGAAATCTTGCCATCTACAATGACATGGATGCAGCTAGAGGTTACTATGCTAAATGAAATGTCAAGCAGAGAAAAACAAATACCATATGATTTTACTCATATGTGGAATTTAAGAAACAAAACAAACAAGCAAAGGAAAAAAGAGAGAGGGAGAGAGATAAGCCAAAAACCAGATTTTTAACTACAGAGAACAAACTGATGGTTATCAGGAGGGAGGTGGTAGGGGGATAGGTGAAATGGTGATGAGGATTAAGGAGAACACTTGTCCTGATGAGCACAGGGTGATTATGAAGTGCTGAATCACTGTATTGTACACATGAAACTAATATAACACTGTTAACACACTGGAATTAAAATAAAATTAAAAATTAAACTTAATTAAATTTTTAAAAACCCAAAAGGCTAAAATCAGGTTCTTATCTGGAATGACTAATGCTTAAAGAACACCAATAACTGGATGCTTCCTGTCTTTGCAAAATTGTTACTTATAGTATCTCTATTGTGACCTAATTCACACTAATATTTCTTAAAAGTTCTTTGATTTTTTTTTTTTAGAGTTATACAGAACAATAATTAAGTAGAAAAAGGATAGTGTCTAGACAGAAACTTGCAAGGATATGTCTAAGGATGCAGGAATCATTCTACTTATATTAACTCTATCTTGGGGCAACGGCCTTCACCTAAAGGAAAAAGTCCTAAGAGACCATCTAAATCCCTTTATTCACACTGTGTCTTGCTCATTTAACTGGACTTTAGAAGTCACCCACTGCTAAAATCAACATGCTAAGATTCTTAAGCTTTCTAAAAGCAATATCAAAATCAGACTATCACTAAAGACTCACTACCGCTCTGATGCATCCCCCCGAGGCACCCACCAGTCTCATGAACTCCCCACCTTTCTCCTCTTTTACCTGGACTACTGGAAACCTGGCTAGCAGAGGGCGTGGCTTGCTGCCCTTGCTGCTTGGTCGAGGTACTTGGCACAAACTCACTCCTCAGGCTGCCTGGACTCATTCCAACAGGAGGCATCATGAACAGCCCCTCAGAACGCGTTCCCTTCGGGTCCTCTGTGCTTGTCATTTTCCTCATACTGTGTTTGGGGGTACCCGTTGGGGAAGCTGAAGGCACAGATTCCTGGGAAGAAATAAAATAAAACTAGAAGGCAGAATGGAGGTGACTGCATCTTTACTCTCCTGCAAGTCCTAACCCAGTCCTTAGACTCTTCAAAGACTCTATGGTACTTGGTACTTCCCAAGCCTCCCAAATTCCATAAACAAAAGGGTAACGGAATCATGACATTTCCTGTCACATGTAATTATTTGCAGAGATGTGACTTTTAATTCAACACCTGTTGAAAACTACAGCGATCTTGCAGGAATATATTATCTGTTGGCTTAAGATGCTATTGGTGGTTTAGTCTAGGTCAAACACAGCAAAAGCAGACCTCTGGGCCATAGGATATAGGTTGTTGCTTTGCTGGAAGGGAGGGGCTTATTATTCTAAGAAAATGTATCTGTAACAATATGGTTCCAACAGAATCAAGTCATGGTACTGTGTCTATACTTCCTAGAAGTCACTTCTTCTGGGTTTACATTTCTCATCTCTTTAAGTAACTGCAAATGAAAACAAAATGGAAAAGCACAGGAGGCTGACTATTCCTATTATGTTTCTGTTCAAGGGCATAAAAATTAAGGGCAAATACAGAATAACATAAATTCTGCAGTTCTAGGGATCCTTGGGTGGCTCAGCGGTTTAGCGCCTGCCTTTGGGCCCAGGGCATGATCCTGAAGTCCTGGGATCAAGTCCTACGTCGGGCTCCCTGCATGGAGCCTGCTTCCCCTCCGCCTGTGTCTCTGCCTCTCTCTCTCTCTGTGTCTCTCATGAATAAATAAATAAAATCTTAAAAAAAAAAATTCTGCAGTTCTATTGAAAACACTACACACTTTTCTTACATATTTAGTACCTTCAGTTCATTGCTAATGGGGTAAATCTTTGTCACCAGAATGATTCATTAATTGACTTTTAAACTTCACCCATAAAAAAATAAAAAAATAAATAAATTTCACCCATGCCTCCATGTTATGTATTTGCAGGGCTTCTGCACCACTGACCCACTTTCACAGGCATGTTGGGGGGTAAGAGGAAGAATGGGTTTCCTGCTAGTACTGTCCTAAATGTTGATTTGTCTCAGCATTTGAAAAAGAAATGGTAATACTGTTCTTCCCAGTACCTGGAGTACAGTGATTTACAAGTAATGGGGGGGGGGGGGGGGGGACAGTTCTTACTTTCCGCATTTTTTTTTTTTTGGAAGGCAAATTGCTAGGTAACTGCTCTTATTTAGATACTTCGACATTAAAAACCTTCCCCTTTGCTTAGTTTATTTAAATTCTAGAGAGTAGTTGTTGGTCTTTCACTTGATTCATCTTTACATCCTCTCTGTAGTTGGTTTAAATAAATCAATGGCTTGAGGAGATTAACTCAAAGCTTTTGAAAGGCTGACTTAGAAATTATGGTTTAAACGTAAGCTGTGGTTGAGAAGAATGAAAGGAAAGCATATGTAAAAAATCCAAGCCTGCACTCATTAAGACATGGATTTGTGTAAAACAATCCCAAACACACTGGAATAGTGGAACTCAAAGGCAAATAACCCCTCTGCAAGCTTTGATTTCAGGAGTATTTCCTGTTCTTTAACCACTGGAATACATATTAAACAAACCTCACACATGCAAATACATCAAAGGGAAAATGTAAATGCAAAGTGATTTTTGGTGAAGAAAGTGATTCTTCATCTTGGCCTAGATCAACTAAGCCTGACTGTGCCCCTGCAGAGAGGTAAGCTCCACAGACATGTTTATCTGATTACAAAGACTTTACCAAGCTACACACTCCAAGCGGCCCTTATGGAATTCTCCAGAACAATCACTGGCATGTAACAAAATAAAGTTTTCCTGGGATTTAAGGGAATCAGATCATCAAGAAATTACTGCCTAGAGCCAAAAAAAGAAAAAATTCCTTTATTGGTCCTTAAGAAAGCCTTCTCTACAAGGGAAGGAAGTGACTCATCAAAGGGACAAAAAAGTGATAAGCAGGCTTTCCCAAATAATGTGGTACTTAAAGAGTTAGTTTTTAAAGTTTTCTTTTTAAAGCATATGAATGTGAATTGTCTGATGAATCCCATAAGGTTTTTGAGAATAGCCAGAAGGCAAAAAGTCTATTATACCTTGAAGAAAAAGCGATCCTTGTATGCACTGCCACTTAAAATCAAATCCTCAAAAACAAATACAGGAAAAGTCTTTCATTAAAATGCTACAGACTATGTGCTGTTATTTGGCTTATTTAACAAAACAGAAACTCATATGCAAAAATTTCTTCAAATATTCTGCAATTCTTTAGAGGCCAACTTCCGAGTTAGCTCATGAGCCCATGTATAGATAAAACCAATACAGAGCATCAGCCCTTCACCTTTTTAGGAAGGGCAGAGAAACGACGGTGCTATTCCAACCTGATCACCCATCCTGGTTCTAGCAGATCTCTTCCTAAAAAATTTAGTCCTCAAAACAAAGATTTACCACAAAGATATCCTACTAAAGAACTTACTGTGGGCTCAAAAGACAGCTCCAAAGGAGAGATTCACTCCTCCTTGGGCAGTGATGGCAGCAGAGCTGGAGTGGCAGTGGGCAGTGATGGCAGCAGAGCTGGAGTTCTTCCCTCTAATTATTTTAATGAACTCAGCCACACCCTTTAGAAAATTCGAAAGAGCTACAGCTACACAGGCCAGGGTCAGTAAGGCACATCACAGGGACAGCCTTCCCCAGTTAATTCTCCCCACACAGATCTAAACCTAATAGCGGGAGGTAAAAGTGTATCACAGTTAGAGCATATGGAAGGCAGACACACCAAGTCTGAGGCCCACGCTGTACTTGTGACTACCTGAATTATCCAAAAGGAATGATTCACCCTATCTAAGTCTCAATATCTTTAGCTCAAAAAATGGGATTAATAAAACTAGATACCCCCTCAGGGTTGCTAAGGAGGAAAAACTAGACAAATATGTAAAGAGCTTATCACTGGTTTATGTATGAGAAGCATCCAATGAATATTGGTTATTTATCGCTATTATTGCCAGTCCTAAGATCTCATAATGAAATCTTGTGTACCTCCTCTTTCAAAGGTTCTCTCACTATTGATTAGCTATCAGACTAAAGATGGGCATAACCAGCTAGGAATTTCAGTGCTTTTCTGACAAGCTAACATGAATTTGTTCTTAATAAGCAAATATACTACAAAGCTGCCATGGAAACCAGCAAGGTTCCGTTAAAATGCACACCTAGAACAAGACCCCCTCCCAAGTTCCAGCAGCAGTAGTCTCCTGGACTGTGGAAATGGGTGGGAGGGGCTCATTAGACCAACTCTGGTACCAAGTCTGGGTTTTACTACATGAATGTAAAATGAAAGCAACAATCTTCAGCCCAGTTACCTCTAAATACTGTCCTAAGAAATAGTTAAGTGCTAAAGTAGCTTTAAATTGTAAAGCCAAATACTGTATAAGGTGTTATTAGGAAGATATTCTTGAACAGGTTCAGATAAACCATGGGCCAAATCCCATCCTCTGAAAACAGGCAGGTCATGTAAAAAGTTGATCACTTATAAGGTCAGCCTGTGAGAAAAGCATCATACAGACAGGTTGGTCCCATTGGTTTGCTTGCATACAATTGGTGAAGGTTATAATTTTCACTATTTCTATTAAAAGGTTAATTTAAATGTCAAACAAAATGTCAAAAAAAAATTGTTCAAGTCACATATACCACAAAAGTAACAGCAGTTACAAGTCATCTTATGACAACATACGAAATCTTCAAATGACGCTCAAATACTAGTTGGACTGAAAAGGTAATGGATACGGATTGCTCACCTTATCTTGTAAGGAAAATGTCCCAGGAAAACCAGCAAAGAGAAACTTGTTCTTAACTTTCAACTTCCCCAAGTTTGCTACAATCAGATTATTTGATCTGGAACTTTCGGGGATAAGGAGAACAGGAGCACCCGCCTCAATGTCCAAGAGAACCCGTGAACAGCGCTGGGCTTGATCTCTCACCTGAAACAGGAAGAAGAATGGACTCAGAGACTCAATCAATGCCCTAATTTTATAATCAAAAAGCCTCCAGTTCCCCAAAGTTCCATGAATTCATAATTCCAAAACAATTAAAATCAGAGTATAGTCCATGAGCAATATGGAGTCACATTAGAAATCGGTAACAAGATAATGGAAAACCCCAATTATTTGGAAAGTAGACTCTACACTTCTTGATAACCCAAGGTTCAAAAAAGAAATCACAAGAGAAATAGAAAAATATTTTGGGGGGATCCCTGGGTAGCTCAGCGGTTTAGCTCCTGCCTTTGGCCCAGGGCGTGATCCTAGAGTCCCAGGATCAAGTCCCGCATCGGGCTCCCAGCATGGAGCTTCTCCCTCCCCCTGTGTCTCTGCCTCTCTCTCTCTCTCTCTCTCTCTCTCTCTCTCTCGGTCTATAACAAATAAATAAATCTTAAAAAAAAAAAAAAGAAAAGAAAAATATTTTGGCCTGATAAAGAAAATGTAACATATTCAAATTTGTGGGACACACTTAAAACAATACTTAATGAAGAATTTATATTAAATAAGTGTTTTATAATATACATGAATAAAGATTAAATCAGTGATCAAAAAGCTTCTATTGTAAGAAGCTAGAAAAAGGAAAAGCAAAATGAACCTGAGTAAGTAAAAGGGAAAAAAATATAAAGCAGAAATCAGTTATTTAGAAAACAGATAATTTTTAAAAATCAAACATTAATACAATACCCAAGAACTACAGAATATACATTCTTTCCAAGTGTACATGGCATACTCATTGAGAATATGCCTCAGTCATAATACAAGCCTCAATAAGTTAATTATTTGAAAAGACTGATAAAACAGACAAACCTCCAGCTATATGAATCAAGAAAATATGAAGAAGAGCAGCCCTGGTGGCCCAGCGGTTTAGCGCCGCCTTCAGCCCAGGGTGTGATCTTGGACACCCAGGATCGAGTCCCATGTCCGGCTCCCTGCACGGAGCCTGCTTCTCCCTCTGCTTGTGTCTCTGCCTCTCCCTCTCTCTCTCTCTCTCTGTCTGTCATGAATAAAGAAAATCTTTAAAAAAAAAAAAAAAAGAAGAAGAAGAAAATACGAAGAAAACAAAAATTGTCACTATCAGGAAGGATTGCAGGACATTGCTACAAAAGAACTTACAAAATTTTGTTTTGAAGATTTTATTTATTCATTTAAGAGAGAGAGGAAGAGAGCACGAGTGAGTGGGAGCAGGCAGAGGGAAAGGGAGGAAGAGACTCCCGGGTTAGCAGGGAGCCTGATATGGGGGCTCAATCCCCAAGGCAGATAGATGCTTAACCGACTGAGCCACTCAGGCACCCCCAGAATTTACAAATATTGAAAAGATAAGGGAACCTATGAACAACTTTATGCCAATCAATTGACTATTTATTTATTTATTTATTTATTTTCAAACTGACAATTTAGATGAATGGACAGAGTCCTTAAACAACAAATGCACAAACGATCTACAGCTAGCATCATATTTATAGAATGTTTTCTCCCTAAGATAAGGAACAAAGCAAGGGCAACCCCTCTCACCACTTCTATTCAACATTATGCTGAAGTCCTAGTCTGTGCAAAAAGACTTATAGGTTGGAGAGGAAAACATGTAACTCCCTTATTCAACTCCCTTATTCAATCCCTTATTATGATTAGATGATTCATAATCATCTATGTAGAAAACCCTAATGAATCAAAAGGAATTAGGCTAAGTTTAGCAAGATTGAAGGATAAGAGGTCAACGTGTCAATATATGAAAGTTATATTTCTTATACTTTGAATAAAAAATTGGACATTGAAATTTTTAAAAATTGGTATCATTTATAATAGCATCAAAATTTCAAATACCTAGGGGATCAATTTAACAAAAGATGTGTAAGACCAGTATAACCAAAACTACAACACAATACTGAGAGGAACTGAAGACCTAACTAAATGGAGAGATATGCCATAGCTGAGGACCAAAGACTCAGTATTATTATTAAGATGTTGATTCTCCAGACACATAGATTCAATGTAATCAAAATAAAAATCCCAGCAGATTTTATTGTAGAAAGACAAGCTGATTCTAAAATTTGTATGGAAAAACAAAGGTCCTGAAGTAGCCAAAACAACTTTGAAAAAGAACAAAGTTGGAGGACCTACGCTAGGATTTCAAGACACACTATGAAGCGGCAATGGTTAAGACAAGATGGTACTGACACATAATTAAATATAAATCAGTAGAACAGAATAGAAAGTGAAAAAAAGACACACATGCCTATATGGTTGATTGCTTCTCAATAGAAGTGCCAAGATAATACAATGGGAAATGGAACAGGCTAGCTATATATATGGAAAAAAAAAAAAAAAAAAAAAACTCAGCCCTCACTTCACAAAATATACAAAAATTAACTCAAGGGGTAGCTGGATGGCTCAGTCAGTAAAACATGCAATTCTTGATCTCAGGGTCGTGAGTTCAAGCCCCAGGTTGGGTGCAGAGATTACTTTAAAAATCTTTAAAAATAATTAGCTCAGGGATGCCTGGGTAGCTCAGCGGTTGAGCGTCTGCCCTTCAGCTCAGGGAGTGATCCCAGGGTCCTGGGATCGAGTCCCACATCAAGCTCCCTGTAAGGAGCCTGCTTCTCCCTCTGCCTGTGTCTCTGCCTCTCTCTGTGTGTCTCTCATGAATAAATAAATAAATAAATAATCTTTTAAAAAAACTAAAAATAATCAACTCAAAAAAGCTTCTAATAGAGAACAGAAGAGAAAATTTTCGCCACCTTATGGTAGACAAAAATTTCTTTGACAAGAGACAAACATTGTGAGAGAAAAAAATTGGACTTCATCAAAATGAAAAACTTCTGCTTTTCAAAGAATAGTGTTAGGAAAGTGGGGGGAAAGCCAAAGACTGGGAGAAAATATTCACAACACATATATCAAAGGGCTTGTATCCACAATACACAAAGAAATAGTATCAATTCTACAGAAATTTTCTCAAAATAGAAAAGGGCACACTTCCAGTTCATTCCACAAGGATAGCACTGCCTGGTTACCAAAACCAGAAAAGGCATTATTTTCTATTCCCGAACACTACAAACTAATATTCCTCAGGAACACAGATACAAAAATCTGTAACAAATCAAGAAAACTGTGTAAATATCCACAGATAGTACATAGGTAAGTAAACATGGCTGTATTCCAATAAAACTTTATGAGTGTATATATATATATATATATGTATATTCTCATGGGCCATAGTTTGCCAACCCTAAAATAACTGAATTCTTTTCCCCTACGATTGGAAACAGGCGAGGATGTCTGCTGTCACTCCTTCTATTTAACATTGTACTGGAAGTGTAGTGAAGGAAGAAAAAGAGACGAAAGGCATACAGATTGAAAAGGAAAAAGTAAAGTTCACAGACAACATTATCATTTATGTAAAAAAATCCTAAAGAACCTCCAAAAAGCAGCTGGAAGTGGTAAGTATATCTAGCAAAGTTGCAGGGTGCAAGGTCAGTGTATAAAAATCAACTGCATTTCTATATACAGTCTACAGAAAACTGGAAATTGAAACTTGAAATATCACTTATAACAGTATCAAAAATATAAAAGATCTAGGGATCAATTTAATAAAAGATACATAAGACCAGTAAACTCAAAGCTACAAACACTGCTGAGGGAAACTAAGGACCTAAATAAATGGAGAAATATGCCATACTCAAAAGACAAACGGAGGGGATCCCTGGATGGCTCAGCAGTTTGGCGCCTGCCTTCCTGGAGTCCCGGGATCGAGTCCCGCATCGGGCTCCCTGCATGGGGCCTACTTCTCCTCTGTCTGTGTCTCTGCCTCTCTCTCTCTGTGTGTGTCTCTCGTGGGTAAATAAATTAAATCTTTAAAAAAAAAAAAAAAAAAGACAAACGGATAGTATGAAGATGTCATTTCTCTAAAAGCTGACCTACAGATTCAACACAATCCCAATCTAAATTTCAACAGACTTTACTGTAGACACTGACAAGCTGATTCTAAAATCCATGAAAGAGCAAAGAATCTAGAAAAGCAAAAATAATTATTTTTTAAACTTTTTTTTAATGATTTTTTTTTTTTTTTTAAGGAGGCTCCATGCCCAAATGTGGGGCTCGAACTCAAAATGTGGAGATCAAGAGTCATATGTCATACCAAGTGAGCCAGCCAGGGACCTCTTAGCCAAAAGAATTCTGAAGACAGTTCCTTATAATGTTAACCACACAGTTACCATGTAATGCAGCAATTCCTCTCTTAGGTATTTATTTAAGAGAAATGAAAACGTACATCCACACAAAGATTTCAATGCAAATGTTCACAGTAGTGTTATTCATAATAGCCAAAAACTTGAAACTACCTAAATGGATATAAAGTGGGTGAATGGATAACAAACTGTATTACATTCAATGAATGAATACTACTTGGCAATAAAAAGAAATCACATTGCTATTGCAGTATGCATCCACGGATGGATCTCAAGAGCATTACGCTAAGTGAAAAAAGCCAGACAGAGCTACGCTGTACGATTTCACTTACAGAGGAGGGGAGGGGAGGGGAGGGGAGGGGAGGGGAGGGAAGGGAAGGGAAGGGAAGGGAAGGGAAGGGAAGGGAAGGGAAGGGAAGGGATCCCTGGGTGGCGCAGCAGTTTAGCACCTGCCTTTGTTTGGCCCAGGGCGCGATCCTGGAGACCCGGGATCAAATCCCACATCGGGTTCCCAGTGCATGGAGCCTGCTTCTCCCTCTGCCTGTGTCTCTGCCTCTCTCTCTCTCTCTCACTGTGTACCTATCATTAATAAGTAAAATAAAATAAAAAAAATAAAAAATAAAAAAAGAAAGGGAAGAAAGAAAGAAAGAAAGAAAGAAAGAAAGAAAGAAAGAAAGAAAGAAAGAAAGAAAGAAAGAAAGGCAAAACTATTCTGATGGAAAGCAAACCAATGGCTGCCAGGACACAAGGATTAGGAGACTGCCTGGGGAAACAAGGAAACTTTGTAGATAACAGAAATGTTCTAAAAATCTGGATGTGACTATGCTTACAAGACTATACAATTGCTAAAACTCACTGAACTGTACTCTTAAAATTGCTTAATTTTACTATAAATTATACCATAATAAAGAGGACCAAAAGTACAATACACTAATATAATGAAATGTTTCTCATCTATTGATCAGTGAAAAATACAGATTACAAAACAGAATCAATTTTAATTTTCTACTTCTTCATAGTTTTATTAACTTTTTTGAAATAACCTCTAAAACACATTTATTACTTTCTAAACAGAAAAAATATAGCCTTTATTACATAAAAAAAGCTTTTCTTTCTTCTGGTGTTAAGTACATAAGTCAGGAGAATTTGCAACACAGTAACTAGCTACCTTTTTCACTTTCTAACTGTACTTGAATTGTTGGTATTGTCTATCAGCCCATGACTGCTTCCTGTTTGCTTTGTTGAGTAAATTTTAGAATTAAAAATTAACTCATATTCACTGTAGCAAACTTAGAAGGGAAAGACAAACAAATAGAAGGAATCTGATATCTTCACAACCTCACCTCCAGAAATAAAAGACTGTGACCATTTCGTCAGGTTAGTGTAAGAATTCAGAATGGGAACTCTGAAGCCTGGCTCCCTGAGTGGGAATCCCCACTCTGGCCACTCAGTAGCCTGGTGAGCCTGGGTAACTTGTTAGATCTCTGAGTCTTACTTTCCTTATCTCTAAAACGGGAGGAATCATAGGCCCTACCTTCAAGAGCTGTCGTAAGGACGAAATGGCACCATACCCTTGGAGCACGTAGAAGAAATCATCTAGTAGCATATGACTCTATTTTATGAAGTTCAGTGCATGAAGGGGCAGACTCAAAACTAATACACTAATACCACATAGCTCTTACTTCTCTAACAGCCTTAACAGTTACATGTTACACGTTCCCCCATTAAGGGAAAAGCACAAAGCTAACTCTGTGAGTTAGCTAGAGTCCCAGACAAGCAGAGTAAAGAATTACTGTTTCCTCCCTGATAAAATGGCAATAACACACCTGCCCACCACTCCCTCACTGACTACAATCATAACTAATTATATTTTTTCCTGGGTTATATCATCTCACTAAAACATGAGCTCCATTAGGGCAATGACCCTGTCTTTCTTGCTTTCCATTATGTTCCTAGCACCTGGCAGACTGTATGACACAACATTTGTCAATGAACATTCACTAAATAATTCACAGAAATGAACAAACAAGGTTGTCATAAGGATCAAATGAGATCGTATATGTGAAAGCACTCTGAAAACTACAAAGCATCGTTAATATATTGTTAAGCGAATGTACAGCATATTTATTTTTTGTATCTCCATTTTCCTCCAATAATTGAGAGAGAATTGAGCAAGAAAAATAACTTGCTGCTGGTGACACAGCTTATACTGGCAACACCCAGACTCCAGATTCTTGTACTAAGATTTCAAAACTGCAATACATCTTAGCTCCACCAAAAATCTGTACTCCCAGTTGCTCAGTGAATAAAAGTTTAACAAATAAAAGAAAAACAGGTAAAGCAGAAGACACAGGAAAACCATATCACACTTCTGGGGTAAAAAATATTTGGCCCAATCGAGGAACATGATGCTCTTATAATTTCAAATATCAAGATTAAAAAGAAATGTCAAGTCCTACTGGATCATTATTTACAGACACTAGAAAATACAGGAATAAAAATCCAGCTACAAGTCACAGGTAGAGGATACTACCTGTCACCTGTACAATAGTAGGAGAAAGCAATTTTAAGTTTCAAAATAGCCTCAATTTTATCAGCAAAATAGGTCTTTAGCACTCTCCATAAATCTAAGTAATGCAAAATCTTACACCTAAGTATTTTAAACAACTAGGATTAAAGATCCTTGAGAAAATCAGCTTTTCTTTAGAGCTCACACACTTAGCACTGTTCAAAACAGAAAATCATTCCTTTACCATCTACTTGTCTTACTTAACTCGATATAACAAAAACTTCAAAGACTATCCTGTTTAATTTCTACTTAACCCAGGAAGTTAAGCCCAGTTACACAGTAACGCACATTGTCTCATTTCCTACTGCTAGGGATTCCTCACAGTAAAACTGCTGCTTAAACTGCATAGGTGAAAATAATCATTTTAAGGGTACTTAATCCTAATAGACAACATTTATTAGAAGTATTGAACTGAAAAAAACAAAAAAAAAAAAAAACAAAAAAAAAAAGAAGTATTGAACTGAGAGTCACAAAAATGTTCATCACTTTGACCAAACAATATCATTTACAAGATTCAATACTATAAAAATAATTCAAAAAATGGAAGAAAAAAAAAAAAAACCTAGGCATACAATGCTATTCATAGAAGTATTACTCACAAAAATGAAAAACTGGAAGCAATTTAAATGTTAAAAAACAAGGAAATGGTTAAGTAAACTGACTTGATGGATTATACAGCTATAAAATAGGATTGCTATGAAAAATGCAAAGCAAAATGAAAACAGGTTATGAAAAAAGGTTAACATGCTGGCTTTCAAAATTGAATGCATAAAATTAACACACTTTACAGTACATTACTGTATGTACTGTATGCTATTCCTCAATTTATGTTTCTTTTTTTTAATTTTTTTCAATTTATGTTTCTTTTAAAAAGCATAGGTAGGTGGAATTAAATTTTTTTTAATTCTTTTTAAAATAAGTAAAAATAACACAAAAAAGCATAGGTAGAACATAAATGTAATAATGCCATTACACCACTGTTGGCCCAAAATAAAGATATAACTAAAGAATATTAATTCATAAAAGGATATGAATTAAAAGGAATTCTTCTACATTGCCAGTGGGAGTGCATAATGGTTTCAGAGAACAATCTGGCGCGGTCTTCTATTTTTTTTTTTTTTATGATAGTCACAGAGAGAGAGAGAGAGAGGCAGAGACACAGGCAGAGGGAGAAGCAGGCTCCATGCACCGGGAGCCCGACGTGGGATTCGATCCCGGGTCTCCAGGATCGCGCCCTGGGCCAAAGGCAGGCGCCAAACCGCTGCGCCACCCAGGGATCCCTGGCGCGGTCTTTTAAAGATAAACGTGCATATACCCCACGGCCCAGAAATCCTGCTCAGAGAGACTCTTAACACATGTGCACCAGGAGACATAGTACACAACAGCAAAACACTCTAAACAACCAAATGTTCAACAGGAAAATGGATAAATCTATTTTATCTATTTTATTGTTACACGCAATAAACTACAACAGTGAAATTAAATGAAAGGCAATCACGTGTAGCAACCTGAATGTATCTAAATGAAAATGGGAGGGGGGGGGAAGCAAGTAAAAGAACATTAAACACGGCTTAATACCATTTTTATAAAGATCAGAACAAATGAAGCAAAAAATATTATATGGGAACTTTTTTTTTAAGGGACCACAAGACCCAAAAATCTGGAGAGCAGTTACCAAAGGAGTTGACAGGAATGAGATGGGATGGGGTACGAACACATGCAGCAGCCTTAGCGATGTTTTAATTTTTATTTTGGTTGTAGGTTCACATATGTTCATTTTATTATCATACTTTGAAAATGACATGCTGTAGGTACTCTTTTATACGTGTCAAATAAGTTTATTTTAAAAGTTTCTGGAGAGAAAATAAAAGGTCATATACTCTATGATTACAACCATGGAAACATGCATTGGGAGAAATTTAAAAAACAATGAAAACAAATTAAAACATACCTGGGATACTAGGACACAGTAAGATCCTCTTTTCCCACATTCCTTATAATTTGACTCTGCTTTTATAAATAAGTACATATTTATACATATATATGTATATCTTTTCTCAACTAAGTAGGCTCCACGCCCAATGTGGAGCCCAATGAGGGCTTGAACCTACAGCCCTGAGATCAAGACCTGAGCTGAGATCAAAAGTCGGAGGCCTAACCAACTAAGCCACCCAAGTGCCCCTGTGCTTTTATATTTTTAAAAAAATATATTCTCTCAAAGATACACAGGAAACTAGTAACATGATTACCTCCATAGAGAGAAACTGGCTGGTTAAGGAAAAGTAATTGAGAAGGAAACTTTTCATCAAATGTCCTTTTACTTTGATTCTGTACTAAATCAATATGGAACATATTCAAAAATTTAAATTAAAGACTTTAAATGTTGTCACTAAAGACTGTTATCGATTTAATTATAATCTTTTACCTAATGAAGCTTAAAAATAAGTTTTACAAAGGACTACGCCGTAAACGTTTTCTATGGTTCCCAAACTCTGTGAAGATACCAGAAGACACCGCCACACACTCACATGTGTGCTGTCAGGACATTTTAAGTTTGGGGGGCAAACATATCATCTGTCGGACAATGCATATTCTAGACTGAGATAGTTCACGTTCAATGTTAGATCACGCTACATTCCTTTCATGTTACATCTTCGTGAAGCCAGGTCTCCAGCAGTTGCTGAAAAAGCCAGTGCCATGAGACAATGAATGTGGGACAGGAAATGAGGGCTGCCGTGTCCAGCCTGGTCCCAAGTCTGACAAGCTGTACAGTGCCAAGGGGCACTTACGTCCCTATTAGCAAGTAATTTATTTACAAATGAAATAAAAATACAAGTCTTTCACTTCTGTGTCATTTTTTTTTAAAGAGCTACTGAGTCGTTAGGACACATGTACTGCCCAAGTTGTTTAGACTGAACTATTTTTTAAATGGAAAGACCTTGAGGTGTGTCTTTTGGCTAAGGACGTGCCATGGAAATATTTCCAAAACACTAAGAGACCCACGAATGAAGAAGTTAGGAACTGTGAATCTATTTGGAAAAAACTCTCTTTATATAATCGGTATGTTCTTTGGAAACATTTTTGAAAAAAAAAAAAAAAAAAGGAAACATTTTTGAAGAGAAGTATCTCCACTAAAATACCAAAAGGGACCAAAAGTGTTAGCCACCAACTTCATCTATCTTCTTTAGAGGAAGCTAAAGCTAAACCTTAAAGGCCATTAAAACACGACACAATGAAGAAGGGATGTAAGCTCTCCAATTACGGTAGGACTCCTGCAGGTAGTTGGCTACATGGACCACACTAGCAAGCAGGTAAATACCTAAAGACCTTTCCCTTTTGCAGTGAAATTTTCCAGACTTTTCTCTAGAGGCTTAAAAGTTCTATGGATAAAATCAGAAAAGCAACCCAGGGTAATGAGCCTTCCTACCGTCTGCCCCTCGATAGCAGCTCGCTGGCGCCCTAAGACATCTTGCAGCTGAGTGAAATGCTGAATGAAGGCCACCACCTCTGCCTGAAAGCGCTGTGTGTGGACATACTGCACGGACGCCATCTGGAGGCTCACTCGGACATCGTGTTCTCTCCGGAGCAGAGGGTCAGGCCGGCCGTATCTGGGAATAAGCGCAGAAGTGTGATTTGGGAGCCAGATACCAGTCAGCATTGGAAGAAAACGGGCTCATTTAGGGGTTTCCCTAGAAAACAGCTTTAGCTTTTGAAATGCAAATCCACACTCAGGTTGGACAAAGTGAACTCCAATACTTAACTCCTTCTCTAAGCTGTGGCAACCATGTTAAATAAAGTCTGGTGTGATGGCTATGGCTATGAACAGACGGGCAGTCCTGGTGCTAGATTCCCCCCCCCTCTTTTTTTTAAGATTTTATTTATTTGAGAGAGAGTGAGAGAGAGCATGAATGAAGGGGATATGGACAGAGAGGGAGAAGCAGCAGACTCCCGGCTGAGCAGGGAGCCTGGGGCTCAATCTCAGGACCCTGAGATCATGAACTAAAGCCCAAGACAGATGCTTAATCAAGTGAGCCACCCAGGCGCCCCTAGACTCCCTCTCGATTCCAGAACTCACACAGAAGCCACCTGTGGCTCATGCCTCTTTCCCCGCCTTTACGGAAAAGTGAAGAATCACTCAAAGACTGTAACAACATGGGACTCAAAAGAGGACAAAAATAAGTCCATGAACCAATGGGTAAAGAACATTAGGCAACAGAATCAATGTTTCTAGGGAAAACTGTCTCCTGGAGGTAGAAAGAAGTCTTCTTTTTACTTCAGGGCAATGTAGGCCAAAGAGGTTTAGCATCTACATTCCAAGTAAAAATTAGAAAACTTTTATGATGGGTTTTCATTTTAAAGGACATGGTATCATAATAGTAAATTATATGGGACACAGTCACAGGGGAAAGAAACTCAGAGTTGCTTAAGCACCTATTGTGTGCCAGGTAGATAGTTAGGACTTTTATATTAATTATCTCATTTGGGATCCCTGGGTGGCGCAGCGGTTTAGCGCCTGCCTTTGGCCCAGGGCACAATCCTGGAGACCCGGGATCGAATCCCACGTCGGGCTCCCGGTACATGGAGCCTGCTTCTCCCTCTGCCTGTGTCTCTGCCTCTCTCTCTCTCTGTGTGTGACTATCAAAAATAAATAAAAATTTTAAAAATTTTAAAAAAATAATAATTATCTCATTTATCAGGGCACCTGAGTGGCTCAGTTAAGTAGCTATTGTTGGCTCAGGTCATGATCCCAGGTTCCTAGGATGAAGCCCCACTCGGGCTCCCTGATGGATGGGCAGCCTGCTTCTCCTTCTCCAATGCTTGTGCTCTCCTGCTCTCTCTCCCTCTCAAATAAATAAAAATCTTTAAAAAATTATCTCATTTGGGCAGCCCTGATGGTCCAGCGGTTTGGCACCTCCTTCAGCACAGGGTGTGATCCTGGAGACCCAGGATTGAGTCCCACGTCCAGCTCCCTGCATGGAGCCTGCTTCTCCCCCTGCCTGTGTCTCTGCCTCTCTCTGTGTGTCTGTCATGAATAAATAAATAAAAAATCTTTTTAAAAAAATTATCTCATTTATCATAAAATTACACCACTGTGGTAGATAGTAATATAAACACATCAATCTACATTCTCAGTAGATTATGATATACTCCCCCTAAAAATGAAAGAAAAAGTTCTCAGATATCTTTGGGGACAGTTTTTCTCAGCTCTAGTTAAACATGAGAATCACTTTAGCAAATCTTTAAAAAAAAAAGAAGAAAGACTGAGCACTTCCTTAGAGCAGAAAATCTGGGGGCAGAGCTGGATATCTATATTTTCTAACAGCTGCCTAAGATGTTGAAAACCCACTTTTAGCCTTCTGAAGAAACCATTCTTTAAAAACTAAAAGGCCTAAAAATGCCTTCTAAATTCTAAAACTGAAAAGATTCAATATAGATTGTCTTTATATAGAAAAAAATGCATAATATGACATCCATATCATCAACAACTTTTTCAGGCTGAAGTCATTCCAGAACATTGAGAACTAAATGAAAACTGATCTAAATTCGTACCCTCAATATTTATTATTCATTATATTTTATTTATTTATTCATGAGAATAAAGGCAGATGCTCAACCACTGAGCCACCCAGGTACCCCAAAGGTAAAAATCTTTTTAAACTTTTATTGTTTAGCCAACAAGAATTTGAAACAGCAAATATGACAAAATGTCAAATGAGAAAAATTGGTATTTTTACTTAAAAGTCTGGAAGATGAGTGCTTCTTCCCCACTTGTAGTGAACCGCTCTCTGTAGAATTCTCCATGGGCTGTAAGGTCACTCAAGGACAGGCTCCCAATGCTTCCCTGTAAGGCCAGGTCTCCATCTAGAGTTGTTAAAATTAGAACACATCCTTATGTATCTTTTTTCATACTACACCTTAAATATGTCTGGCACAAGAACTGATACACACATCTCAGACTTTTCACTATTTATCCAAATTAAATGTCAAAAGCAAATTTTCATTTTCCAATACATCCATCAAAAACATTTTCCACATTATTTCAAATGGTCTCAACGCAGAAGTCCAAAGGGAGTTGAAACAAACGGCTTATCATACTTTAACCTTTATAAAGGGGAAGAAATTAAACTGAATGCATACACAAAGGATAAAACATTTCTAAATACAGACAAAATGAGATCCTTTCTGAGATTAAGACCACTAATTAGAATTAGTGAAATAGCAAAAGGTCTATTAATTGTACTATGAATAAAAGAATCAGGGAGGAAGTGTCAGAGATATGTCAGGTATTCAGGCAACATTAAGTGGGTGTTAGTGTGATTTAATAAAAAGTGCAATTAATGAGACAGACACTGGAGACAGATCTAAAACTACTCTGGTATTTATTACAAGAATGAAACCCCTTGAAGGTGGAAAAGAACAAAGAAGGATGTTAAGACATGCGCACCTAGGATGTGAACTTATGATGAATCATTCTTTACATGGTGTGGATATTAAAAAGTGATACTGTGAACTGCTGCTTCCATAAAACAAGTTCTATCATCATAATTAGCTCTACAAAGCAATGACTTAGGTGTTTATATTTGCCATGCTAGTTCAGCTCTCAATGAACTTAAGATGTTATATATATGACCCTTATATCTCTAACTAACTTATCCCAATTTTAAAGGCCTATCTCTTCTGAGCTTTTATAAATTAATTTAATCTACACCAGGCATGAAATCTCAATTCCGGGTCATTCCCTTCTCAAAAGACATTCTTGTTTATACCACAAAGTCAACATTTGAGCTCTGTGATCTTCCATATTTCACTATCTGTTCCTTAAGGAAGGAACAGTGTTTTATTCACACTTTATAAACCTCTACTATTTAGAACTTGATGTGTCTGATCACTTGTGTTTAACAATTTCAACCTGCAGAGTCCTATTAGAATGCCAGCTGTGCCACGTCCTCCTACCTAAAATCACACCGCCTACTGGCGGCTCTATTTATGGCAATAGATTAAATATATACCCTGGTTTCCCAGGTGTAATTATTAATTATGTCCCCTTTCACTCTCAAAATGTCACAATTTGGACAAAAAATTATATATAGTCACCCTAGACAGAGTGTGTTAAAAACACAAGATAGATGCCACCGCCCCATCCCAACCAAACGAACCACATTTTGGGGATGGGGCAGGAAGTGGGCAAACACTTCTATTTTTAACAAGCTGTCCACATGATTCTTATCCATAAGGCAGTATCTGGGAACCACTATCAGCAATCATAGCTAGACCAAGAACTTTTTGGTCTAAGCCACTGATCCCCCACCTTACTTTGCACGTGAGGACAATTAGATTTGTCGAGCAGGAGGCTCAAGTTTTTACCAGATTTTGCAAGTTTGATTTCTCTCCACTTACCAATCATTTCCAGGTGTGCCACTAATTTGGACACACTCGCTTTAGCAAGCTCACTGGTGGTCTTATTCAGCACAAGAGAGAGTGAATGAACCTAAGAACATGGGAAATAAAGCAAGACAGATCTTATTGGGAGAGAAAAGATACATGTCAGGCAAACAGAAACAAATTGAGGAAGATACAGAAAGGCTCAGCGAATTTGAAGTAAACACTTTTGTGGATGCCAATTTCATTTTTGCTTTCTTTTTCAGTCACATATAATCCGAAGAGAAAGCTGATGAGAAAGAGGCTCAACTGAACAGCCTAAAACCATGGGCCTCTGGTGTCGTCTCTGTGCTCACCTCATCTACACTTCGTTAGTGAAACATGTTATATTATAAAACAATTTTTCTCACTTTTGCATGTTTTTAATATTGCATTATTCTGTAATTACTCATAGAGATTCTTTACATCTTACCTTAAGAAATCCATCCAAGCAAAATGATAAATAGGACTTAGAATTCTGTTTACTGACTAGACAAATATTTAATAGAAGTCTCTGGTGATCAACTGGGACTTCACCTAGGAACTACCATCAAAGATTTTCTTTTCAAGGGATACACAGAAATAGGAACACCAAAATTCTGTCTTAGGAACCACAATCCTTGTAACAAATCCTGTATTGTAACACTGTCATTTCAAATATCAAAGGACTTCTATATATAGGACGTGTTGAGACAGGTACCTTAGCGTCATCAGTGGGGATAAGAGAGCAGTTGGAGAGAAGGAAGGTGAAAGTCGAAAAGATGGGACCTCAATTCACATTCACTGCTTCCAAGTACCAGACTCACCCCTGTATTTTCAGTGCCTGCCACTAAGCAGGTGCTCAGTAAAAGTTTGATGAATCCACAATAAGGAGGAAAAAAGACGGAAGAAGGCAGAAAGAAAAGAAGAAGAAGAAAAGAAGAGGGAAGAACATTTGTAGAGGAAGGCAGAGAAAAAAGGAGGGGATTGTTGTGGGTGCAGTGGCCTTGGAGACTGCAGAAAGCTTCCTAACAGACACACAAGTCTCAAGGAAACGAGATTATCATGAAAGAGGGAAACAGAAAGCTTCTAGTCACTTACGTAATCACCCAAATAACAAATACAGTGAGGCTAAAAACGCTTTGATTAGAGGAATCCAGCTGTCACAACCACACCCTGTTCTTAACGTGAATCCTAACATCACTAAAAGTGGGACAGATGTTGCATTCCCCGGGCGTGACTCAACAAGAAGCACCCAGCGCGACCTACGAGGTGTTCTTAACACAAAGGTGAACCTGAATCTGAGGAAGCCTCTAGAGCTAACTTCCATTTCTAAAATTAGAAGATCAAAGAAGTCAAATGGCACCAAAAGGAAACCAAAAGAAAAATCCAGAATGTGGGACACTCTGCAGGATACTAACCCTGTGTCCACAAGGTTTCCACAAGCCAATGGCATGGGGGGAATGAAGACTGGTTTTCTTTAATTAACAGAGATTTAGGAGATATGACAGCTAATGACAGCTAACATAACATGTGAACCTTACTTGAACTCCCAACCAAAGGAGTCACATGGTATTTTATTTAATTCTCCCCCTTTTGTAGACGGAGAAACTACAGTTCAGAAAAGTAAAGTATTCCAATGAATTGCAGAGATCACAGAGAAGACATGAAGTTTCTTAACCATTCATTTCTCTCTATATAATCCACTAGTAAAAGGGCTACTCTGAGATAATCAGAAAGATCTGATTATGGATTGAGTAGTGTTACAGAATACCAAGAAATTCTCATTAATTTAGTTAGATGTGGGTATGTAAGAACATGTTCACATTTTTTAGAAATGAATACTGAAGCATCAAGAGGTAAAATCATGTATCTGGAATTCTGCTTTCTTCAGCAAAAAGAAAAAAGGAATAAAGTAAATGTGATGAATCTTAAAGGAACAGAGTAAATGGAAGTTCATTAAACTATTTGTGTTATGTTTGAAATTTTTCACAATAAAAATGTTTTCAAAAATTCTTATTCTAAAATAGCCCATTGCTGAAGGGCATTATCTGGTGGTGTTCTTGTGTGAAGCCAGCTATGTCTATCTGTGCAAAGGCCTCTGGAGCTCTTCCACACCCAACACCAAAGGGTTCCTGAGGCCATTCATGACTGGTACCCCAGGATGAAAGTCACGGCTACATAAAAAATGAGGTCCAAAACAATGACTGAAGCCTCTCCAGTTGCCATTCATCTGGCTAAACAAGGTTCCAGAGGTCTCAGAGTGCCGCAGAGGCACTCATCCACAAACAGAGATGGGAGAGATGACACTGATGCATGCCCAACTCTGCCCCGAAAGCTCTTCCATTTCTAGAGGAATGCAGCCTCTTGCCAGCTAAGGAAAGAAGACAGCAACTGGATTAAACATGACTCTCCTCCCTGACTGTTCCCCAGCAGCAAGTGCAAGTCCGCATTTGCTAAGACAAGTAGATAAAAAACTTCGCTCTCCAGGCACAGATGTCATCAGCCACTGCAGGGAGTCCCGGGCTCTGGAGGGTGCTAGTTCCGATGACATGCCCCCAAACAGTGAGTTGAGCTGCTGCTTACACATCTTACTGTGCTAAGCATACAGAACAGAATATAACCTTAAAATCAAATTCTATCTTTTTTAAGTGTTTTTAAACATTTACAATAAGAGTATCAAGGACAATTGTAAGTCTGGTAATCCACATAATAGCAAAACTATAAAAGCTATCAATCGCTGAATGCTCACTTCCTGCCAAGCACTGCGCAAAAGGCTCCCCTCGTATAATTATCTTACCTAATCTTTGCAACATTCCAATGATGGAGGCACCACTCAACACCTCCATTTCATCGATGAGAAAATTGAGAGAGAAAGAAGTTAAAAATTGTGCCCAAGGCCACACAGCTACAGGTTACAGCAAAAGTGCCAGGATTCAAACCCAGGCAGTCTGACCTGAGACTTCATTCTCAATGGCTGTCCTGTTGCCTCAGTGAAAGCCAACAATGTTCTAAGTGAGCAGGGAGAGGATCAAAGCCACATTCTAGAATAGCTACTACATCCCAGATACTCAGCTAGGTACTTTACATACATTACCCCCATTTAGTTATCTTAATTAACTGGATGACAGAAGACCAGCAAACTGAGGCTTCAAGAAAATAAGGCATTCCACCAAACTGCAGGACCAAAAGGAAACGTGGACGGTTACCTAAACCATTTATTTTTCTTGCCTCCAGATGGGATTTATGCTAAAACCTTACCTAAAATATTAACAGACATCCAGAAGACTATATATAGCTCCCCTGTCAGTAAGATCTATTTCTTAGGGTGAATGAACAAGGGAAATGATACCTTGAGATCCAGCTTAGTGTTAACTGGATCCTGAAGTTCAGACTCTGAGAGAGCATTTGATTCTGACTTCACATTTTGTAGAATGTCCTCAGGCAGCACCTTCATTGCATGGTTGTCGGCAGTGGAACCAATTCCAAAAAAATCTAGTATCACGACCCAGGTTTGTAGTGTGATCAGCACATCCAGGCAGTTAAAATCAACATCAATGTTCCGGTTAACTCGATTATAACTGGAAGTGAATTCTGGATGTTTCTTATCCACCAAGAATATATTGATATGTACCAAGGAATCATCAAATTTACTCTTTCCAGCAAGTATCTTGGGCTCATCTACTGTTGGTGAAGGAGGTGGGGTCAAGGGACAGTCCTTGTCTTGGACTTCCTTTTGCTTCTTCCGGGATGCTGAGGTGGGTCTTTGATACAGCTGGAAGACATTAGGAGCCTCTTCCATGTGGGAAGGGAGAGACCGAGGCATGTCAGGATACTCCACATTGGATACTGAAGGACAAGACTGAGAAAGATATTCTTTTTGCGCTAAACTAGATGGCTTAGGGGCTCCCCGAGACACCATCAGGTTTTTATATTTAGAATCTGGATTTTTCTCCAGTAAGTCTTCCATCAGCAGAGAGCGCAGGGCAATCTGAATAGATAAAGTCTGAGGATGGTCTTTACTGAATTCCACCTCAAAATCCTGAAACTTTAAGCTCACAAGACCCTGGGCCCCCAAAGTCAGATCTCCACTTAGCTGGACTTGAAGCTCTGATATACAAAAGTTGGCTTGAATCTGGGTAAAAGATCTGACTTCCTTCAGAGACAAGGACTTTTGAGAAGAGTTAGAAAGGCTGGAGTGGCTGAACAATCCATTCTCCTTCCTTTCAATAGAAGGTTCTCCACAGGTACTGAGGGAAGGCAGAGGAGAATTAGGGCAAGGTGAGGAGGTTGCACTGGCCGAAAACTTATTCAGATCTTCACTATACACAAGATTGTCCAGCGTTTGTAAAACCTGCTCATACACGTGCTTTGCTAACACCACCTGCAGTCAAAGAGAGAAATTCAGTTATCCCACTACCAATTATTAATTGCACTCAAATGCACCTGCCCACAAATTTCCAAAGTTGATGTTTACGGGTTTCCCCAAGATGTTACAAATTAGTTGACTGCAGGACTATCCCTTCTGTTCCTTTTCTGTCCTTAACTTGTCATGACCCATGTCTACTGATAAGGCCCTCCTCCTGCCTCCCCCAGCACCTCACAAAATAATCTTAACACAATCAATGTTCAATAAGTACTGTTGACTGTAGGCCTGAATCTGTAAAATCACTCTTTCTAACCCACAAAAACAACTGCAAAAATTGACAAGGACACTGCCAAAAGTCTAATGTGGTGATACCACAGAACAGAAAAATAAGACTCGCGGTTCTAAAACTCGCTAATCACCACCAATTAGCCTAACAACCTTTGTTTAGTTCAGCTAAACAAAGTGCTTTGTGGGCAGCCCCGGTGGCTCAGCGGTTTAGTGCTGCCTTCAGCCTGGGGTGGGATCCTGGAGACCCGGGATCGAGTCCCATGTCAGACTCCCTGTGTGGAGCCTGCTTCTTCCTCTGCCTGTGTCTCTGCCTCTCTCTGTGTGTGTCTCTCAAGGAATAAATAAATAAAATCTTTAAAAAAAAAAAAAAAAAGTGCTTCGTAATCATAATAAAAAGCCATGATCACTTATGTTTCCTCTCCCCTTATATTTTGTTTTTTTTTATAGTTTGTTTTTGATTGTAACTTAGTAAAAAAACATTTTCACACAAGTTTTTTTATATACTTATAGGCAATTTTTTAACAGAGAAATTCCAAACAAACATAGAAACGGCAGAATTGGAAAGTGCCTGTTCTAAGCCCCTACTGAACTAACGTGTACCATCAGAGGCCACCCATGGAATAAGCCCTTCTATGAAGGACTGGAGGGGAATGTTACAGTGGACGGATCCAGATCTCCAGACCTGCACAAAATCATCAATCTCAGCATCACTAACCCAGAGACAACCAAGCATTACATGCCTCTTGACATAATGCAATAGGAGGAACCAACCCCACTGCTGAAGTGTTCTAGCCAAGAAAAAAAGGAACCTGAATCCAGTTAAACCTGTAGAGTTAATGTACAGCATTATAGGAAATGTGGGAGAACAAATTGAGTGACGCCATAAACGAACAGCCAGAGCCAGACTGTGGGACAACCTACAGGACAACTCACCTACTTGTCACAATGCAGTAATAGTGTGGGGAAGAAAACGAGAGGGAAGCTAAACCAAGACCCACACAACATATCACACAAACACAATGTACAGGTCTCATTTGGATCCTGAATGAAACAAAGCAAAAGTGAAAAGACCTTTTTCTTTCAAGTAATCAAAAATGTCTCTGAAATCTGAAAATGGATTAAAATTTGTTATGTTAACCAAGGAATCCTCATTTGGACATAATAATACCATTTTAGTTATGTAAGAAAATGCACGTTGACTACAGAGATACATTCTAAATATATAGCAGTAAAAATGGTATGACTGGGATTTGCCTTAAAAATAGTTCACCAAAAGGAGTGCTTGGGTGGCTCACTCAGCTGAGCGTCTGACTCTTGATTTCAGTTCAGGTCATGATCTCAGGGTCATAAGATTAAGCCCCAAATCAGACTCTGCACTGGGCGTGGAGCCTGCTTGAGATTTTCTTTCTCCGTCTTCCCCTCCCTACCCTATCCCCACCTAAAAAATAAAAAAGAGAGAGAGAGAGAAATGAGACAAATGTGGCAAAATATTGATAACTGCTGCATCTAAATGATGGGTACGTGAGGTTCATTAAACTATTCGACTGTATGCTTTAAATTTTTCATAATAAAGTGTTTTTAAATTATTAAAAATATGAATTATTAAATAATAACTTAGACTGATTTACAATCATTTTTAGAAGATTTTCATCAAAAATCACAGTAAATGAATGGTAACCATAAGAACATTAAGTCAACATAATCCAACAGAATTCATGTTATAGGGCAGCCCAGGTGTCAATGGTTTAACACCACTTTCTGCCCAGGGCATGATCTTGGAGTCCCAGGATCGAGTCCCACATCAGACTCCCTGCATGGAGCCTGCTTCTCCCTCTGCTCTGTCTCTCTCTCTCTCTCTCTCTCTCTCTGTCTCTCATGAATAGATAAAATCTTAAAAAAAAAAAAAAAAAAAAGAATTCATGTTAAAAAATAGATTTCAGATGAAAATGTCAGTCTAGTAGCCACTACTGGTTATGCAAAAGTTTGGCCAAGATAGGAAAGCTTTGGGGAAAGTTCCCTCACCCAGGGACTCATATCCAGGAACTACTGATGTCAAAAGGTACACATGTTCTGTGAACAGCACTCCTGAGTTACTCTAGAACAGCTGCCAGATACAGACTAATGACCAAGTACTGCCCAAGGCTAGGGTCCACTGTCCTAAGATCCTGCCTGTCCCTGCTGTTTTATAACAATACGCTCTTTGCTCTCATCCCTGTGAAAGCAGGAAAACTGACACTTCTGAAGGAAAAGGGATGACAGTTGTATACACATATACTCATCACACACACAGGCGTACTCACCATATACAAGCGCATGTGCAGACACACACACACACACACACACACACACACAGAAATCCCTATCCTGGCCCATTTCATTTCAAAGAGGGCACAACTAATTCTCCCTTGAGAGGATCTGTCAACAGCTCAAATAATCAGATTGTTTCATAGGCTGAGCCAAGTATGTCAAAAGAGTGACAAGAACTATATCCTCCTGGGAAAGACAGGCTCTGATTTTTTTAAGCAGTAACTCTGTTTTTCAAAGGCAATGAAATAAAAGATCTGCCTCCTCCTTCTATAGAACTCACTGTTCCTCCACATGAAGGTGGCCAACAAGACTGACTCCACAGCGATGAAAGCACACAATGAAAAGGCGCCACTTTCACGGAACAAGTTATTGACAGTAACAGGCAGTCACAACATCTCTTTGAATCTACATATTCTCCTTCTAACATTTTATATATACAACTATATAACAAGATATGGACACATCAATGTGGTATAAATATAAATATAGGAATTAAAAAAAAATACATAGGAATTCAAGTGTCCAGACATGAAAACCAACAGGTGTTTACCTGAACTGGGTTGACAAATTTCCCCTCGATCTTCATGATGCTAGAAGTTCCCAGGTCATCTGGACTAAGGGAGAAAGTCAATTCAGATTCTCTCTCTATAGGGATCTTCTCCAGTTTAAATTGAATGGTGGTGTTGTTCAGGATATGAAAAGCTGGCATGACACAGAGAAAAAGGACAGATTGGAAATACTAATACTTATTGCACTGTTGCTGATGAAGTACAGGGTGTATAAAATAGAGTCTGTGAGTTACCATTAGAGCAAGACAGCCTTGTCTATGATGGAGTGCAAACTCATAGCAAGACCAAGACCAAAACTCATAACAAACAGAGGTACAACATAAATTCATACACAAAAAAGAAACAATATGCTCTATTTCATGGCTTCAAAGTACAATGCGATGAACATTAATCCAGACCAGGTCTCTAAACTTCCCTTAGCCTCCCATGCCAGCATTTTCCAAAGCAAACTGCTCATCCCTACCCAGCTTTCAAGTACAGATTGATCCCTCCTACCAGGCCTACATCAAAATCAAGAACAGTACCAGGTTCTAAGTGAACACCTTTATCCCAAGCAGAGAAAGCAATCTTTAGGTAGGATGTAAGTGAAAGGTGAATTAACACCTGAGAACCACAAATGAAGAAATTCTCAAAGACATGAATTTCTTTCTTCACCAGTAAGTAAAGCCAGGCTTTAGGGCTCACCTGATGTTCATGGATGCCAAGACTAATAGATTGAACTGTTTGGTTTTTAGCAGATCAGATCAAGAACACAAATATAGGCATCTTATACCCAGACCCTGAACCAATCCATTACAGAAGATGGTAGAAAACTGTTAGGAAAATATAACATCCACAGACTAAATTTTGTATTCCACTTTTGTCAATCCCTCCAGCTATCTTGGACTATAATATCTAACTAGCAAAGATCTACAGCTTAGAACTGTAAAAAATCAGATGTATTTGACTAAAGTAAATAATACTCTGACAGACTCCACCGTCTGAAGCATTCCTATAAATGGGCACTCATCCAGTGTTAAAGGGGACAACCTTAAAAAAAAGAAAAAATTCTTATTTTGCCAAATATGGTATCCAATGGGAAAAACTGAAAACATACCAACCTGGTATGAAGCATTCTATTAAAATTCTATTTTGAAAAAATAAATAAAATAAAATAAAATAAAATAAAATAAAATAAAATAAAATAAAATATAAAATAAAATAAAATAAATAAAATAAAATAAAATAAAATAAAATAATAAAATAAAATAAATAAAATAAAATAAATAAAATAAAATAAAATAAAATTCTATTTTGATTTCTTAAATACTCACTGGGGACAATTCTAAAAGAAAAGGTTTTTGTTGTTGTTTTGTTTGGTTGGTTGGGGTTTTTTTGGTTTTTGTTGTTGTTTTAAGCAAAGTACCACCACATGCACTGGGCTTGGAATCTTTAGACAAAATGAGACAAAAGATTTGCGCTCCTCACCTTGACCTCTGTGCAAAGATTCAAAGAAATCATGTCGGGTAAATTGAGCTTCCTCCTGACTACTGGCACTGACAGACCCAGAAGAACAAAACGCCCGGCTTACTTCGGATCCAGGACCCTCTCTGCCTGCCAACTGGGTACAATTCAAAGAATATAACTTAATGTCTTTAATTTCTACTCGCAGACGGTCACTTCTGGATTCATCATCTCCTGACACAAAATTCTGGATGAATATTTGTCCCAAGTGTCCCACCAACAACTCAGGACTCCCAGGCTTCCGAGGGATAGAAACAACAGGGGATTCAATGTTTATGTTCAAGATTAGCTTTACGGTGTCAGAATGAGACCCAGCGAGGCCAAACCCATACATTTCATTTTCTTCTAAGATAAAGGATTCCCGGGCCTTCCTTGGAGTTTCAAAGAGTGATACCATCTCACTGTACTCCGCCGTCTTGGTAGCTAGTACTGTAGTGACTTTGGTAGCTGCGCTTTTCAACATACTTCGAAAATTTTCTTCCAGCTCATCCATGGACAGGGTCAACTCCTTCAAAAATTTAGCAGAGTGGTTATAATGCAAGGAAGCCATCTTCAGGTTGAGAAAACACTCCTGCTTAGATTTCTCAACAAATGTGAAACTCAAAGCTTCGCTGAGGGCTGCATCTTCCAGTCTAACAAAGACAGATTCAAAGTACCCAATATCACTAACGATATTTTCATAGCCTATGGAATTCCCAATGCTGACAACATACTGGTTCTTAACATTATCTTGTGTCAAATCCATAAGCTGCAAACAGCCCAGAGAACCATTCATGTCAAATGTGCTACCCATTGAGACATTAACTTTCGTGCCACCAATACTTGCAGTTGCAATTTTTCTGCCGTATTTCTCGCCATTTGCCATTCCCACCGTCCGAAGTAGTAGTAAATTAAGCCTGTGGATTTCCACTGCAACCTCAGTGTTCTGTTCATATGTAGACTGGTAAGCTCCTTCTTCCCTAAAGCTTCTTTCAAAATCAGTCATTAAAGGCTGAGGACTCAAATCATCTTTTTCCTTAGGAAAAGATTTTTGAAGAAAACCAATCAGTTCCACAATTGTCTCCGGGTTTAGGATAATATCAAGATTATTCACCTGTAATGAAATCACCTGAAGAGTGCTGTCCAAATTCATCGACGGGCACTCTGAACTCACAAACTGATATTCCAGTTTAATGAGGGACTCCTGTTCTTTGGTGAGAATTTTGTCAAGCGAAACACCAGTAGCTGATGGGTCATTTAGTGTGGCAGCATTAGTGGGGTGGGCTGCATTGGATCCAGAGACAGGAGACTGGGCCCTGCTATCCCGGAGGCTTCCAGTTGGAATATCAAAGCTCAAGTTCTTATGTGAAGCCATCAAAAGGTCAAAATCAGCACCGTACGTCTGCATTGTGTCCACCAGGAGCAAGCCATGAACGGTCAGGGAGACCTCAACGTCGTAAGGCCTCTTCACAAAGTGAGCATTGGTCCCAAACACTTTGAGCACGGAAATGTACCGGCCATTGCTCTCCACTCCAAGCTGCATGCAGTTCACCTTAAATTCAGCCAGGAGGAGCTGCGACTCTACCAGAACCTCACGGGTGTGCTGCTCCAAGATCACAAAGCTCTGGGTTAAATTCATTACTGAGTCTTGCAAACTTCCCCGTTGCCCTCCTTGGGGAAAAATCTTCTCTTTAAACTGAGTGTCTGAAGTCTTCATTTCTGGGGTAGTCAGGAGAGCAAAGCAATTCTTTAGAGCAGATATTTTATCTTCATTGATGTGGATTTTCAAGTCTGGTAAATTGCCTGAGAGCACAGCTCCAGGGTACTTGGGATCTGATGTATAAATCAATCGACGTTCTAATTGCAGGTGAACATTGAATTTCTCAACCACGTGGGTTGGTCCCACATCAATATCCTGGACATGCTTCCAATTGTCCTTCACTCGTCCAACCATGATCTGGAGGTCCATAAATGACAGGGAGTACCTCTCATACATCTTCGTGCTCATTAAATGGGCCTGAAGCTGCTCTTCACTGAATTCAACTCCAGCAAAAGGAGGTGTTTTCCCTCCGTTACCACTGCTTTTCTCAGGAGGTGGGGTGTTAGGAGGTGTGGCAAGAGGCGTCTTATATTCATCATCACTAAACTGGTTTTCTTCAGATGCTATCCCATCTCCACTTTTCCTCTTGGAGTCATCTGCAGATAAAAAGGAAGATTAAAAGTATTATGTCTGTTCCTTCCTTACTCTTCCCTTTATTGTAATAATTAAGGAAAAAGAGAATCAACCCATTCCAATTTAAAAAAATAAATGGATGAAAACTCTATGCATAAAATTCTGATTTTACCATTTACTGGCTTTAAACTTATCTATTAATTTTGAAAGCAAAACACAAAACAGAAAAAATAGAACCCTGCTGACATAGGAACAGAGGTCAGGGAGCAGAAAAAATGACCCACTGCCCCACCACTGCCACAAGCTGCTCTCACCAGTCATTCTTACATCACTCTCCACAGTCATCTGTCTGTTTATCTTTTCCTGTATTTGTCTAGGTGTTCATTTTGCTCCCTCCACTAGAATGTTCCAGAAGAACTCAGGCCTCATGTATCTTACTCAACAATACTCCAGGTGCCAGATCAGTGCTTGCAGCAGTAACTGCTCAGCATCCCATCCCATTCCAGCCTGAATTCACAACTCAACCCTTCTCTTCTACAGACTTCTACAGTCCAGTCTTTTACCGCTCAGTGCTAAGTCAACTACAAAATCACACCACTGGTTTCTGCCACCCACGTCTGTTCCATGTTTATGGTTTACAAGTTCAAGTAGGTGCTTTCCGTGGTCTTAAGATCCTTCCCTTCAGATCTAATTCCCTTTAACATTCCCCGTAGCACCAAACTTTGCCACTCGTGTTTGAATCCTCTATCTCTTCTCTTTTGGGTCTTCTCTCTAGGTTGAGATTATTTGATAAGCTTCCTCAACCTTTTACCCCATGAATCCCCTTTCTTCCTGCCCATCTCAAGGTAAACAATAAATACTTTTTGGACCTAGTCACAGTAATGAAATAACCTTCCAGGAGTCTCTTTTTAGAATATCCCTAATATTCCTAAATAGAGTAAATCTCTATTTTTGAAATGAAGTTCAGAGAAATATTTTTAAAATACAAAATGTTGCTTGAGAAATACAAATAAAAACCACAATGAGGGCAGCCCTGGTGGCGCAGCAGTTTAGCGCCGCCTGCGGCCCGGGGTGTGATCTTGGAGACCCAGGATCGAGTCCCACATCGGGCTCCCTGCGTGGAGCCTGCTTCTCCCTCTGCCTGTGTCGCTGCCTCTGTGTGTGTGTGTGTGTGTGTCTCTATGAACAATAAATAAATAAAATCTTTAAAAAAAAAAAAAACACACAATGAAATACTACTTCATATTCATTAAAAAAAAAATGGCTATAATCCAAAAGACAGATAACAACAAGTCTTGGCAAGGATGTAGAAATTGAAACCCCCATACGCTGCTGGTAAAACAGTAAAATGGTACCACCCTTTTGCAAAACAATCTGGCAGTTCCTCAAACTGTTAAACATGAAGTCAGCATATGACCCAGCAATTCCACACTGAAATATGACCAAGATTTTGAAAACAGGTATATACAAAAGTCTACACATGAATGCTCATAGCAGCATTATTTGCAGTAGCCAAAAAGCAGAAACAACCCAAATGCTCACCAATTAATGAATGGATAAACAAAAGGTGGTATATTCACAACAAAGAATATCATTCAGCCACAAACAGAAACAAAGTACTACTACAAGCTACAAAATAGATAAATCTCAAAAATATTATGCTAACTGAAAAAAGTCAGGGGATCCCTGGGTGGCTCAGCGGTTTGGCGCCCGTCTTCAGCCCAGCGCCCGATCCTGGAGTCCCGGGATCGAGTCCCGCGTCAGGCTCCCAGCATGGAGCCTGCTTCTCCCTCTGCCTATGTCTCTGCCTCTCTCTCTCACTCTCATAAATAAAAAAACTAAAAAAAAAAAAGAAAGAAAAGAAAAAAGTGAGACATAAAGATCCATATATTGCATGACTGCATCCTTATGAAATGTTCAGAATAGTCAAATCCACAGAGATAGAAAGAATAATGGTTGGCAGGGTCTAGAAGAAGAGGTAATGGAGAGTGACAGTTGACAGGTTTGGAATGTCTTCCCAGAATGATGAAAATGTTCTGGGATTAGATAATATAGTAAATTGCACAATTCTGTCAATATCAATAATAACTAAACGGTCCATTTTAAAGCATATCCCAATATAACTATTATCAAAGAAGTAACAAGTGAACTTTGGGGTTAAAATGTCATAAAAAGCCCCCTTTTTTTTTAGAGAGAGAGAAATTGAGAGAGAACCTCAAGCAGCTCCACAATCAGCACGGAGCCCGACATGGGGCTCAATCTCACAACCCTGAGAGATCATGACCTGAGCTGAAATCAAGTCAGATGCTCAAGCTACTGAGCCACTCAGGCACCCCTAAAACTCGTTTACTAGGTTAAGCATAGACAGATCAACCCATGCAGGGTATGTCTTCACATTTATATCATACCTTGGGTATTTGTCAACAGCATTCTCCCTAGATCCACAACAACTAACACAGGATTCTTGAATTTGAAATCATCAGGAAAGATCACCTGAGGGGCAGAAATATCTAGTCGCACTGTCCACCTTTTACTCTCCTCCTGTAGAAATAAAATAAACTATAAACAACAAAACCACAACTGCAAAAACTGAACAGCATTATTAGTTGGGCTCAAGCCTTTCTTGAAAGCCACACTCAGGGTTATGGGATGACTTAAAGATCTACGGTATTACAGAAAAAGTTTAAAACAAAAGTAGATCCAAATCCTTAAGGATTTGAGACATTATCACAGGTAAATGTTTAAAGTGGGAGAAAAAAAATTAGCAAATTACCAGACGGGGGCGGGTGGTCTTTGATTATGGTGATCCATGGCTTAAGAAAGATCATGCTTCTAAATTTATAGGACTTAATATCTCACCGTATTGCAGAAATTATGGAATTCCAATAAACATCCAAATTCAAGTATTTTTACTTACAGACATTACTAACCACAAACTTTCAGGTCAAAATACCTTAGTGGAAAACATAAGCTTTGACATTTGAAATATAAAAAAACACACCAAGCCATGAGTGTGTTCACTGTTCTTCCCTGCAACTAAAATTAGCCTTGAATATATGAATGTGGTAAAAAGCTAAGATACATAAATGTCATCAGAAAGAAACCTCTTTGACTAAGATAACAAGAGGATACTACTTGTTGCATTTGTCTTGAAACACACACACTCGAAACAGAAAACAGGACTAATTCTTCATCCCATACCACCTTCGGCTCCACTTTACTTGGAACAGTTCTGCTGTCCCTTACACTTACAGGGGCTCTGCTCCCCAAAGGGAGCTGCACTTTCCCTGCTCCACCTACTGCTGCATCTAAGCAGGGCACCTCCATGCCACTGTGCTACAGACTGAGTTTTGCTGGACTCGTAAAGTATTTCTTGGCTCTCCTTTTCTATGGCGTCCTCACGTCGGCTGGTCATTTAGTAGCACAAAGTGACTATCTACCCTGGAAACAAAACTGGGGCACCATTCCAGGTGTTTTTCATCTGATAATAGTAAGTGAAGGGGAATACTCTTATGTAAAACATTTGTAAAACATCAGGTACAGAAAATGGAACATGAACGAATCTTAAGAGAGTTCTAAGACGGACACAGGGAAGAAACACGGTTTAATCCCAGCCATTTGTTTTTATTCTTGATACTCTGACTGTAAAAGCCAGGAGATTTTATTTTGGGTTAGCTATGATGGATTTCCTATGTTCAGTTAATTTACTGATTGTAGTTGAAACAAACAGGTTTAACTAGAGGAGGTGAAGAACTTGACAGAAAGAACGCCTGCACCCACCCTGCCCCTGCCCCTGCCCCTGCCCCACTTACAATGAAATCACCCACTAGCAAACGATCGAGAGTTTGTCGGATTTCTGCCTTGGTCTGCATCTTCAGTTTGTTGTACTGTCTTCGGGCAGCTTCTGCCACTCTCAGCTCAAGTTCAGACTGATAACCAAAACCTGCAAGATTAGGGATGCACAGGAGAATGAGCATTTTCAAATGGCTGGGTGGAAAAGACCACTGCAACATTGTTCTCATCACCAATTTCCATCGGAGC
Organism: Canis lupus familiaris; assembly: GCF_011100685.1. NCBI lineage: Eukaryota > Metazoa > Chordata > Mammalia > Carnivora > Canidae > Canis > Canis lupus. The sequence goes on from NC_049223.1 coordinate 83,584,720, forward strand.
TAGAAGACCATCTGCACAACAGTTCTACTCCTACTCGCCCTGCCACTGCAAAGGGTAACAAGAGTGAGGCAATGGTGGGGGACCTGGCCACGGGGGGGGGGGGTGGCACATGCGGGAAGGGCACCTAAGTTACTGGAATTTTTGAACCATTTTCTGAAAAGATCCCAGACTATTCTAAAATCCTGAAAGCATAACACTACGTTAATAGAGAAAGTGGAATTTGGAAGGAAATGCCTTCTATCAGGGACAGAGCAATAAAGCCAAGGCATTTACGGCTGTCGTTGACATGAAGACTCCAAAACTGGACCAAAAACTAAAGCAGCTCCACTGTTTTAAGAAGGGAGAGAGGGGCTACATGTAGGAAAGGACTATTGTGTTATCAATGTCCATGTCAATGAAAGTGTTTTTTCTGCTTCTACGATCTCAAATCTCTTTTGGGAACAAAGGGAAGCATGAATAAAGCAATGATGACATAGAACAGCATAAGGATGAGCTCTGCAGTATTTAACGCTGCACCAAACAAGTGGAACAGACCCTGCCATCTAGAGGGAAATTCTTGAACATTCCTCCTAAATTCACAGGCCTAAAATATCCTGGGTAGCCAAGGAAACCAAGATTCTAATAGAATGGAAAGAATTTTTTAAAGTATGACAGATGAGGGCAAAGAAAATGAAAATATTTAAGATATTGATCCCCTCTGGAAAAGTGACTTTGCAAGGACAACTACTTTGATTCCATAACTAAGGACAACACCATCCATGTGCCCTCTAGGTCATGATTCCGGCCACTACCAGGTCACTTCAATGTGTAATAACCCCTGTCCAAAGCACTAAAAATGACAAGAAAGATGTCTATAGAAAGTAACATAAGATCAAACAAACAAAAAAGTTAACCTGAGGTATGAACCTTTCCCTTGTAGAAAAAGTCTGCTACTTTTTTAATAGCCTGGGGATTATATATGATGTTCAAAGGCCTCGTGCTGACATTCAGCCGCCTCTCAAAATGGCTGTGCACTGGATTTCTCTCATACAGCATCTCAAAAACTGGGTCGTCTGGGTCCGCAGCTAAAGGGAAGAACCAGAGAAAGAATATGGAACACAGCAAAAACAATCACCTTATTCTTAATAACCCGTAAGGAATTCTGGAAAAAAAGATATTTTCTAAATTATTTTCCAATTAGTTCTCATTTATGAAAAATTCATAAAATAGAGACCCTAACGAGGACTAATTTTCAGTAGGAATCCTCAAGATTGGGGTGTTATATTCACTCTCATTATGGAAACCCAGGCCTCGGAAGCCCTGCAGGCTTACCCCTGTCACACACAGGTTAACAGAAAACATGGTCTCCATGAACAACAGAGACCCACACAACAAGCCGCTGGACAAAACAGGACACACTCCCTCTTACAACTGACCAGCACTACTGATCGATAATCTTATTTCTGAAGATTAGTTTTAAGAACATACGACAAATTACCAGGGTTATGATCACTTCTGTCTGTAGATGTTGTTTGGAGACCAAAAGACTGTGAGACTCTGCCAACTTCTTTTTGCTATTAAAACATACACAAAAGGCACAGATGTCAGGTGAGAGGGGACAATTCACTGTGCAAACACTTCCTCTAGTTTTGCCCTTTGGCATCACTCTCACTTAACACAACCACATCAAAACTCATCTGACATCGGATTAGAGGACTTGCAGACTGACCTCTCTAGTCTGTGCCTTTTTCTAACCTAATATGGACAGTATGCTACTCTGCAGTCCGCGCATTTAATGAATGACTCCTAAATGAGTATGAAGTATGCATGGCTTCTTAGATTATGCTGCATTCCTCCCACCCTCTCCACAGTCCCTCCCCTAAAAAAAAAAAAAATCACAGACAGAGCAAGTGGCTAAATGCTCAACTATTCTGACCGTATCTTTACCAACTTAACAAGATCAAAGACCTAATTGGTAAAGTATACTGAATGTAAAAAATTACACATATATAGGTAAGTTGAAGTGGTTCTCTTGTAAGTCTGGAAAAGATCTGTGACTAAGGGTCAAAATGCATGAAAATGAATTCCAGATAGAGGAGATGCAAACATTGCCCTTGAAATATGAAAACAGTGGTGCTTCTGGCATTTTCTTCCAAAACAGAGCAAACTACTCCGTAACAGCCACGACTAAGAAGAGGAAGAAGGGAAGGAGGCACTGCTTCCTTCTAATCTGCTCTCTGACCAATTAAAAAAACCTTACTGAATTCCAGTTTGTTTTTTAATCAGCCCATCTGTCTCCAGATGACCAAATGTCAGAATGAATGGAGTTAGTGCTATTTCTTGCACGCCTAAGTCGGGCACAGGTCACAGAGCCCTGGACGGAGCAGCCATCCCACTGCCGTACATACTGCATTCGGGAACACCAGAAGGGGAAACACGGTTCCTTCTGTGGCCAGGTCCCGAAGAAACAGTCCCCCCAGCCGTACTGAGAGCAGCGAGGAATTTCTTCGAGGAAGAGATTCTGCCGATAGCTTCACATCTACAAAAAGATCAACAAAGAGTGGATACTACGCCATGATACCCTCAAGTATTTTAAAGGTATCTGGACGACTAAGTATCATGAAGTCTTTTTCCTTGAAAGTAAAACAAAAAAGCCTACCTATATATCAGTATGTCTGTATAAGTCACTCTCTATAAATACATAAGGAATATTAAAAGCTTTGTAACAGAATGAATGAATTCTTAACAGAGCACCTTATAATTGAGTTCAAGCAATCTGCTAATTCACACTACGTTTGTGCTATCTCAGCTCTCAAAATTATAAAGTCAAACAAACTTTTTTTTTTGGTTGTTTACCTTTAAATTATTGAGATAAGTGGCTATTTTTTGGACCAAAATAAAAGTACGTGTGAGATGTAAAAAAAAAAAAAAATCTGCATATTCATACACCATTAATTCAAAGTCACAAAAACACATCAAACATGGTCAGTCCTCATTATTCACGGGTTTCATGTTTGTGAATTCACCTACTCACTAAAACTCATTTACAACCCCGAGATCCATCCTGGTGGTGCTTCTGAGACATGTGTAGAGCAGAAACAAATCTGAGTCACCCAACGTTCACCCTTGCAGCCAAGGGTGAACCAGGTAACATCGCTCTGCTTTCTTGGTTTGGCTTGGTTCATACTGCACACAAATGCCCCTCTCGTGGTCTATTTAGTGCCAAGCTGTTTGCATTTTTGTACAAATGCAAAATTTTTGTTGGTGATTTCACTGTTTAAAATGATCCCCACACACAGTGCTGCATTCAGACAGGAGTTACAGTGCCGCTGGCCACGAGCTCGGTATTAATGAATCCCCTATATATATTAAATGAACTGTCTTTACACACAGACACACTTGCACCAAGGTCAGGTACCGATCCATCAGTGAACGTTATGATCGGAGGCTCAGAGGCCCTCAAGCCTATGTTCCCCCAGCAGCAATGACCCAGCGTGCAATTGCTTGGTGCTCATGGCCAGTTTCTAGAACAGAACGAGCACAAATAAGGAGACTCAAGGGGATGCTGGTGCAGGCAGGGAGCAGCAGCACCAGGCCGCTCTGTGGGGCCACACCTGACAACTCAAGCTGCAGGAAGGCGCTCTCCTCCGTCTGTGGGGTGCCCTGCTCCTGGCGCAGCAGTGTCACAGAACCCCGCTGCAGCCGCAAGTGCAGTCTGGCAAAAACAAGGTCCCGCTTCGTGTACGCGCTCAGACAGGATGCATCGGTGGTCGGGTCAAAAAACTCCTCGGTGCCTGAGCAATGACAAAGGAAAGACTTTAGGAGAAAACACGAAAACCAAAAACGGCACCACCAGGCACGCTGATTACGGCGACGATATTATTTAACAAGTTTCTCCCTTTTTTTAGGGAAGAATTCCAAAGTCAGGAGTGACTGTTTCATTCCTAATGTAAAATGATCGCAGTTTTGTAGGAAAGCTTATCAACTTATTCTCCAACAAGGGAGGACGTTAAGGCTCATGACAAAGTCCAGCTTAAGCAGCGCTGCCCAAAGCAGCGAAATGTTCTACATCTGCACCGTCTGGCCCAGGCACCACCAACCACAAGTGGCTTTGAGTCCCGTGGCCAATGTGGCTAGTATAACTGAGGAAAAAAATTGTTTTTCTTTGAATTAATTTGAATTTAAAGAGCCATTGGTTTGAAAATGGGTAAACAAACCTCTGGTGTTATAAGTCAAGAAATAGATGATAACATGCGAGAGAGTGACTGCAACAAATGCACAAAGCCCTCCGGTGTGCTGATTATGTTTTATTTCTCTGCCAGCGTCCAGGTTAGACAGGAATACTCACTCTGGAAGTCACTGATCTGTAGAAGTATGGTGTGTGCACACTATATCAGTTTGCTTCAATTAAATATTTTTTTTAATAAAAATAAATAGCCATCTGTGGCTATGGCTACCATAATGGACAGCATGGGTCTAAAGAGTGGCCTTGGACTGATGCTTAAGCTTCAGAGTTTAAACCTTTCGAACTCACCTAGTCCTACAATCGCTGCCACTCAGTCCCGAAACTATGCTAATTATTCAAGTTTAGCAACAAAGTTGTAAATGAAGTATCTCTCAAAAATTTCCTCCATCTCAATCTATGAACGGGAGACAAACCGTTTTACAAATGTCTACTTCTTTTATTTGAAAATACCATGGGCCATTGCACAAACAGATGGATTTTTATGAACCAAGTGTCTCCCTTCACAACAGCCAAGGGCCGGGAAGCAAAATTCCGCTCCCACCTTACCTAGGATCTCCTCGGGAGTCCACTGTTCAGGCTGCTCTGCTGACAGTCCCTCAACCGGTCTCCCCTCAGGGGTCTGCTGCCCATACCAGCCACCCCAGCCAGGAAACCAGGATTGAAGGTACTGTAGCATCCCACTGCCTCCACTGGTCTCTGGGTCTCCAGGAGAGTCTCCTGGAGAATCAAATTGAGGCTCTCGTAGGCTCTGTGTCAACCAGAAAGGAGCAAATATGAGTCCCCAAAGACAAACAAGCTGTGACCTGCCACTGATCATTCTCTGTCCTCCCCATCCCCAAGAAGCACAGCACATCCACACGGAAGCAGTCTGAGCATGTTAGGACTGAACATATCTTCTCACAGAGGATTTCTTACCTCTGCCAGTTCTTCTTGCTTGTGAAATCGCTCATGAACCAGTTCACGCAAAATCTTCAATTCCTCAAAGCTCTGTTCCTCCTCAATCCGACGCATCTCCTCCTGTTTGGGTTAAAACAAAAACAAAAACAAAAACAAAACAGGTCTTATAGCTGCAGAGAAACCAGACACCTTCACAAACTACTCCAAGCACTGAGAGAGAACCCACCTGGCTCCCAACATTCCTGCTGAAAGCCAAGAAACAATGAAGATAACAACAATCCCCTCACCCTGTCATCTGCAGGCAGCAAGCCTCCTTTCAGCTTGCTGAAGTATTTGTCGGTGTAAGACACAGCATCGCGGGCACGGTGTAACAAGAAGTCCCAGGTACAACGCTTCCTCTCCTCTCTGATCTCGTTCAGGTTAGCATTCAGAGCAAAGTACCACCATTCTCGGCAGCTGAGAGGTGTCATAACAATGTTAATTACCTCTTACAATAAAAGCGACTAAAACATCCTCAACCCAGGACAATGTACATAAACAACCCTATTCCTCCTCTGAGACCTCTCTTCTCTTGCCCACCAATACTTCATGCCTCCAGCTCATTTCAACATTAGACTAAACCCAACATGTGAGTAAAGTCAATCTGCTGACAAAGAACATCAAATAATAGATTCTCAACTAAGACATCAATAATAATAATATAGTACTGGATTGGTTTGAATTACCCATAATAGCAGTCCTGTCTACTGACAGAGTCAACTAGTGACTACAAGGTAACGACGATCTTAAGAGAATTAGCAAGAATTTGGACACTAAAGATTTTAAAAGGCATACTTCAGAAAAGACATGAAAATACACAGATCTTTAAAATCTGTAATATACTAGACTGGTCGAGCCTATTACTGCAACAGAAAAAGATTTATTTTTGCTACAGAAATCATAAAGTGTGCTACATAAATGCTGCTCAAATAGCGTGGGAGCAGAGAGACGTAGGAAAGGAGGTACAGAGATCACTGCCAAGTATTTCCCACACGGGCAGATCCCAGTGGAGCGACACCAGTCTACCTGCTAAGTAAGACCAAGAGGACCTTAACTCTGCTGCACTCTACCTGAGAGCGAACCCACAGTGCCAACAAAACGTACAGTAAGAACGTCAACACAGATCAACCACGGAAATGACATTTTAAAGGCCAAAAATATCAACCGTAGTTTAGCTCCAGCCACGTGTAAGCGACAGTGATGCACATTTCTGACCCACAGACAAGGACAGCCACACCATACGGTGCCATTTCCAAGCACTTACTTCTCAGACACAGCCACTCGGGGCTTCCATCTTCGGAACCTGCTCTGCCTCTCCTTTCGCTCCAGCTCCTTGAGGAATGCCATCATCTGCCGGTACTGCAGCTTTTCAGCAGAGGTGGAGAGAAAAGAACTAGGTTAGAACTGACGTGTTTCTTTTACTCCATACCTCGGTCAGGCCACTAAACCGAACCCCAGTGCGCATGGAAGGCCACGTTTCAGCATCATGTGGCACTTCTCTCCAAGCGCAGACAGTGAAGTATTCGTATTTACTATATGTCCTGGACTCTGCCCAGCACTTCAAAACCAAATCAAAACTAACTTGACAGCACCCCAAGCCAACCCCAACCGTGTAACGCACAGTGGGTGCTACACTCGCCACACCTGCGGTCTCACAGGCACGCTCTTTCCCGCTGGGGTGCTGTGAGGCATCTAGACCTTCCTGTCACCATGCTTCCTTTGTCCCAGTTACTGGTTCAACAAGGAGAATATAAAGCAGCAGGAAGAAAGAGTACCTGTGAGAGTTTCAAGGGGATGGTCTCCAAATGAATATCGCATTCGATCCGGGGAGCGTGCCGAGACCTCAGCGGCTCTTTGGAGCAGTTTCTCTTCAAGAGAGCAGATGCGCACACAGGCTCCAGGATGTAGTGATGATCGCGGCTCTCCATGCTCTTGTCCATGGCCTCCTGAGTGTCACAAGAATGTCTGTCATCATGGCAAATGTTTTCGGGATCAAGTTACATGCTGGTATATTACCGAATTTACAGTTTATTACCTCAGAATACCAAACCAGGACAAAAACAGGAATCTAAAGCTTGCTAGTATTTTTTTTTTTATCTATATTTCTTATTAGTTAAAACATTCCCCTGGTTCAAAACTGAAAGGCAAAAAATGGTGAAATATCTCCTTCCAACTCCCATCCTCCAGCCACCCAATTATTCTCCCCAGAGGCAACCAATAATACCGATTGTTCTGTATCCCCCAGAGGCATTCCGTATATGTTCAGACTGATCCATGATTTTCTGGTTTTTTAACCATTCTCACACAAATGGTACACACATTGTCTTACCTCGGTTCTTTAAAATCAATACTAAATCTTGAAGACTATCCCATATTCATCATAAACATCTTATTTTTTCTAACCACATACAGTTCAACTGTATAGATGTACAGTATTTATTTAACTGTATTAGCAAAATGAAACCATTCTGTACAACAGCATGCAATCCAAAGAAAATCTTTCGTGGGGGGGGAAATGGAGTCCTTTTTTTCCATTCTACCTAAACCACCGACAATTCCTTTACCAAAAGATTAAACTCAGAATTTTTTTTTAAACCTTTATTTTTTTTAAGATTTTATTTATTCATGAGACACACACACAGAGAGAGAGATAGACAGAGACAGAGAGAGAGGCAGAGACATAGGCAGAGGGAGAAGCAGGCTCCATGCAGAAGCCTGACGTGGGACTCGATCCCAGGACTCCAGGATCACGTCCTGGGCTGAAGGCAGCGCTAAACTGCTTAGCCACCTGGGCTGCCCAAACTCAGAATTTTTTTATCCTTCACAAGCACTAATACTTTATGTCCCATGATTTTAATGACTTTCTAAGTACTTCTTAAAGGAATACCACCAAAGGTGACGTTTCAACATATATATAATAAGAAAGGTCTTCTTTAAGGATCAGATCTGGTGCTTTGTTCACTTAAAATCTAGATGTCAAATTTGTGACAGCTTAAAGAACAGGTAACTTGGGAATCCCTGGGTGGCTCAGTGGTTTAGCGCCTGCCTTCAGCCCAAGGTGTGGTCCTGGAGTCCTGGGATCAAGTCTCACATTGGGCTCCCTGCGTGGAGCCTGCTTCTCCCTCTGCCTGTGTCTCTGCCTCTCTCTCTGTGTCTCATGAACGAATAAAATATTTTAAAAAATTTTAAAAAGAATAGGTAACTATAATACAGGATGTTAGATGTATACCATGGACTACTATGCAGGAGTCAGAAGCAATGAACCAGAAATATAAATAGTGACATTAATCTTAAAAACACAGCTTTAAGTGAAAAAAAGGAAAGGAACCTAGAATGCAATACAAATGTGAAACATATCAGAACACTGTATATTGTTCAGCATTACATGCACGCAAAGTACCTCCAGCAAACTCATTTGGCATGGACACCAGTGGAGAGAGAGAGGGCTGTGGGCGCGGTGATCAGAGCCACTGAGAACAGAAACCCATGCAGCAGCCCCACACCCTTCCACCAGAATCGTACCTGTAACTCCACCTGGGGCAAATCCCCCAGGAAAGTGCAATCGACATCCCAATAGACGCTGAACTCTGCTACGTCTAGTTGCTTCTTCCGCATTAACTTCTGTACCTGAGGTAAAACAGGGAAGAACACATGAGCCTCTTTATTCACAGACTTATTCATTCAATAAACCAGGTCTGAAGAGGCCTGCATCAGCACTTTGCAAGGCACCGGGAAACAAAACTGAATTAAAACATGGCTTTGCTCTTAAAGTGTTCAAAATCTAGCTAAGTAGGAATACACACACACATCAATTTTAATGAAGCAGAAAGCAGAAGAGTACGTAAGATGCTATGAGCAAACAAAAGAGAAAATGTCACCGTGTAGATGAGCATCAAAAGCTGTATGTTTCTGGCACAAGGTAGGCAGGGTAGGAGGGAAGCATGGGGACACAGGTCCAAGTGTCCGGTCCACCATACAAAAGGCCTGGCAGCTTCAGAAGCTGGTGACTACATCTGGGTAAAAGGAGCTCTGTACTCACAGTGTGAGGGCAGCACTGGTACAGGTGCACGAACACACACTTGGGAGTAGAGTTAAGTGCTAATAAAAGCAGCTTGGAACGCTACTAGGTTTACTGGGTTAAGTAGTTAACCCAAAAATTCACGTCCTCCTAGAACCTGCGAATGTCACATTATTTGGAAATAGGGTCTTTACAGACGTAATCAAATTAAAATGAGGTCATAGTGGATGACCGGGTCCCTAATCTAATGACTGGCATCCGAAGAAGAGAAGGCAGACACACAGGGGAGAAGACCATGTGAAGACGGAGGCAGAGGTGGAAGCTATACACCCAAAAGCCAAGGAATGCTAAGGCGTTCCAGAAGCAAGGAGGGACGGTTTCTTCCTCAGAGCCTCCAGATAAAACTAGCCCCACAAACACCTTGATTCCGATTTCAGGCTTCCAGAACTAAAGAGAATAAATTTCTGTCATTTCAAGTCATTTAGTTTGTGGTAATTTGTTAAGGCAGCCCGAGGAAACTAATACACTAGCAAAGAAAGTTTATGCCATACTAAGGAGTTTGGACTTCATACTTGAAGGGACATGGAGCCACCAGGATCGTGAGGAAGGCATGCCACCAGGGGCAAGTATGTGTTTTAGAAACAGAACTCTGGCAATAGTGCAAAGTAAAGCTTCCCACCCTGGTGTGCTAGAGAAAAAGAGACATGAGTGTATCAGGAAATGAGCAAATTTATACGCTCAAGTTACATTTAAAAATATCAGGCTTGGGATCCCTGGGTAGCTTAGCGGTTTAGTGCCTGCCTTCAGCCCAGGGTGTGATCCTGGAGTCCCAGGATCGAGTCCCACATCAGGCTCCCTGCATGGAGCCTGCTTCTCCCTCTACCTATGTCTCTGCCTCTCTCTCTGTGTGTGTCTCATGAATAAATAAAATCTTTAAAAAAAAAAAGAAAAAATACCGGGCTTAACCACCTCCAGCCCTCAGCAGTCACATGCATTTGCCCCAGGGTCCTGTCCAAATAATATACTTTTCCTATGTGTGCCATGATGTGGAAGACAGTGGGAAGCATTGGTTTAGAAAGAAACAATGGCCTGGGATGGAAGCAAGGTCGTGGAACAGCATGTTTATTAGCCCAGGCCAAAGCTTACAGGATACTGAAGTAAGGCAGTTGCACCGAGGATGACAGGAAGAGACATATTTGAGACATTTTGCAAGGAAACTGGCCAGATGCTGTGAGCGGCTGGATATTGAGGTTAAGGAATATGAAGCAAAAGGATGAGCACAGGCTTGTGGAGATAAGTGTAACGGTAAGGACACATGCTCCAGAGCAAGGGTGGCAAACTTTTTCTGAAAAAGTCCAGGAAGTACATATGACGGCTTTGTGGATCACAGTTTCTGTTTTAACTACTCAACTCTGCCCTCTGGGGCACAAAAGCAGCCTTGAAGCATATGTAAATGATGACTGTGACCATGATCCAGTAATTCTTTACAGACAAAAACGGGGGTAGGGGAGATTTTGCTCTACAGTGCAGTTTGCAAACCCCTACTCTGCAACTGGTCCATGTGGGCTCAAGACCTGGTTCCACCATTCCATCACTCTGTAACCTTAGCGTCCTTAGCTGTGTGCAATATGAGGCTAACAGTGGTGGTAAAAAGTACTGAGAATTCAATGAGATAAATCATGTAAGCACAACAGTGGCTGGCACAGAAAACAGCTCAAAGGATGTTAGTTTTATTCGTTGTAACATTCGGTAACTTGTTAGAGAATAAAGGGAAAAATTTGGTTTCAGGGAAGCAAAATGGGCCAGTGAAACATAAGGGGATAATTTTGCTTATGACAAGCCTAAAACACCACAGAGATGTCCCATAGTTACGTAAAGACCACGAACGAGAAGGTCAGAAGAGAGGTGGAGAATGGGGTTCAAGACGTGAAGGCATCAACCAATATTGCCAGGGCACACCAATTCTAGGAAACAGAAGCCTACCCCAGTAGTACACATAGCATGAGAAGAAAATCAAAGCTGAAATCTTTTCTGTGACTCAGTTTCCTTGTGCATAAAATGAAAAAGACCTTAAATGTTAATGTGGTTCTGAGTGAAATAACAAAACATCAGAGAAAATGGGCCACTTCCCTATTCCGGCACATTAATCTGTTGACACAGCAAGAAATATACATTCCCACCAAAGAACATGGTAAGAAAGAATGCGATCTCCTTTACAGAACATGCAATGACCAAAGGCAGAGCCCCAAATTCCCCAGAATCAGTGCTTTCTTCCTAGCTTGCAAGCACAGTGCATACTCACAGGTTCATTCACAGCATTCTGCATGGACACATTCTTAATACAGATGCCGAACGCAAAAGGATGGGACGGATTAGTAATACCATCTTCGAAGCGCAAATGAACATCTTGAATTTTTAACTGCAAAGGGGAGAACAAAAGGAAAATGCATTTAGACATGTGCTACAGGTAGACGTCAAACTGCCCTTGAGCATTTAAATAAGCCACAGTAGTCCTGTGGCGGCCGAAGAGGCGGTCGGGAAGTGGGTGCTTCCTGCTGGGCCGCTGGCCGCTCCGCTTCGGTCCGCTCGGCTTCAGTCCGCTCTGCGGCGGGAAGCACCTTCCCCACAGGACATCAATGCAAGCCTGAATAAGAAAAACAATTTCTTCCTCCTAAGCCATGACATATCAGTTATATAGAAATACCACTTTGGGAAACAGTCTCCAAGAGAGCCTTGATGAGCTCATACAATCTCAACAGATCACCCCCCAACTTGCCCTTAAAGTTCTCCTTCAGTTTGATAAAGCTATAATTCAGCATTGGCGCAGAGGGTTAGGAACAGTCAATTTCAGGGGCTCTCTAAATACAAACAGATTCTGCAATAACGTGTGGACTTTTGTATTGAATGATGTTGAATTCAGAGAGGTGACAGAACTTATTAAAGTGGATAAAGTCGGGATCCCTGGGTGGCGCAGCGGTTTGGCGCCTGCCTTTGGCCCAGGGTGCGATCCCGGAGATCCGGGATCGAATCCCACGTCAGGCTCCCGGTGCATGGAGCCTGCTTCTCCCTCTGCCTGTGTCTCTGCCTCTCTCTCTCTCTGTGTGACTATCGTAGATAAATAAAAATTTAAAAACAAACAAACAAAAACAAAAAAGATATACAAGTGGCCTTAAGTATGTGGAAAGATGTCCAACATTAGCCATTAAGGAAATGCAAATCAAAACCACAGCAACTTAGCACCTCACACCCGCTAGTGTGGTCATCCTCACAAGACAGACAGTAACAAGGGTGGATGAGGTTGCAGAGAAGTTAAAATGTTCCCACATCAATGGTGAAACTGTAAAACAGTGCAGCCTCTTTGGAAAACAGTTTGCCGGTTCCTCATAAAATTAAACACAGTTACCAGATGACTCTAGCAATTCCACTCCCAGGTATATACTCAAGAGAACTGAAAACATATATTCACACAAAACCATATACATGAATGTTTACAGCAGCATTATTTGTAACAGGCGAAAAGTGGAAACAGCCCAAATGTCCATCAACTGATAGGCAGATAAACAAATGTAGTATATCCCGAAAACCGCAAAACCTCTCAGTATGGATAGTCCATTCAACCTCCTAGGCAGAGAGATCTGAGCACATGTTAACACAGCTTCTAGCAAGCCTAAGGCTGTGTCCCTGGGACATTCCAGCCTCATTCTGAGTTCCTGTCTGGAAAAGCTCAGGGCTGTTTGTTCCAGCCAACGCCTGACATTAGGTCCCTGACCTCCCTTTCTTAGAGCATGTACCAAAGACAGCTTACAATTGTGAATCCTTTCTCTGTCTCTATGAGATATGTATGTATCTCCTACAATCAAGGACTTGAAAACCATTCCTCTGAAATGTCATCACCAGGAAGGACAAGACCAGTCTCAATCTCAGTCTCTGTCTCTCGGAGCACAGAAGCCCAGCTAGCAGATACAGCTGATCTTATCACATGGACACTGACCCTGGGTCATTTTTCACCTGAGCCCTCCCCCACACGGATCCCCTGCCTCTCCCTGTCACCCCTGTGCAAACTGGAGTAGAGCTCTGTTCTTTCCACTTTTGTCAACAGTTATTGGGAAAAAAAAAAAAAAGTTATTGAATAAAATCTGTTTCTACCACTGTAACTAACATTCAACTTTATCTCTGACAATCTGTATCTTTGATGGAATACACTATTCAGTCCTAAAAAGGAATCAAGTCCCAGAATATGCCACAATATGGACGAACCTTGAAAGCATTACGCTAAGTGCGAGAAGCCAGACACAAAAGGCCACATGGTGTACGACCACATGGATAGGAAATGTCCAAAATAGGCAGTTTCCATAAGAGAAGTAGTTCAGTGGTTGCATGGGGCTAGAGGGAGCGGAGGAAAGGGTGTGGCTATAAGTGGGGATGCAGTTTCTTTTGGGGGTAATGAAAGTGGTCTGCCATTAGGGACTGTAATCTAGGCACTTTGTAAACACACTGAAAAAAAACACTAGAGTGAGGGGATCCCTGGGTGGCTCAGTGGTTTAGTGCCTACCTTTGACCCAGGGTGTGACCCCAGGGTCCCAGGATCGAGTCCCACATCGGGCTCCCTGCATGGAGCCTGCTTCTCCCTCTGCCTGTGTCTCTGCCTCTCTCTCACTGTGTGTCTCTCATGAATAAATAAATAAAATCTTAAAAAAAAAAAAAAACACTAGAGTGGAGCCGCCTCACCTGGGTGGCTTAGTGGGTTAGGTATCTACCTTTGGCTCAGGTCATGATTCACCTAAGATCAAGACCCTCACTGGGCTCCCTGCTCACCAGGGAGTCTACTTCTCCCTCTCTTTCTGCCTCTCCCCCCACTTGTGCGCGCGCTCTCTCTCTCTCTCTCTCTCAAAATAAATAAAAACTTTTTTTAAAAATTAAAAAAAGAAAAAACACTAGAATGTATACATTAAAAGTGTGAACTTCATGGGATATGAACTAAATCTCAGTTAGTTCAAGCTATTAGTAAAAATAATGATGAATTATTTAAAATAAATGACAGCTAAAAAAAATACAACTGTCTAAAACAGAATTCAAAGCGCTCACCTCAAATGTACCAATCTCTCTGTCAATCTCATGACAGTTATGAAACCAACAACCTCCGACAGTTTGAGGGGAAGTAGTATACCTTGAAACCATTTGGCCTGTGTCACGTTGGCATTGCAAGAAAACCCCAGAGGTGCTATGTATGGGCTTACTCTTAGGGCATTTGTGAAAACGAGAGCAGACCCTGGTCTAGTTTTTGAGGAGGAAAACAAAACTGTAAGTAAAGTAGAAACCGTGGCCACCAGCCCTGACACTGTAACTCATCAAACCACCACCAGATCCATCAGTAGGAGATTAAACATCTCCGTGGGCTGTCCGCAATTCACTATGGAATCAACTAGAAACTGTGTATTCAACCTCTCTCGTTCTACAGATGAAGAAACCAAGACCGAGAAGTGAAGTGATTTGCCCCGAAATGATCAGTCACAAAGGTTTAGGTGACCTGGCTTCTAAGGAGGCACATCCTTTCGGCAAGTGAGTCCAACATTCAAAAACAAAGCAAAATGTGAGTGAAAGGAAAACTCCTACTGACACAAGCTGAAGCAAGAAAAACCCATGTCTGCCCAGGGCTGGAGACTTGCTTTTCAGGTTTTCCTTTGGCGCAGCCTGTAAGAGCTGACCTGAGCAGTCAGCCATGGCTCAGAACATCATTTCAGTTGAACCTACAAGAAACATGGTACCGAGAAGCAAGACACAGTTAAGCTGGAGAAGTCCCTGTCATGTTTATACTTTATAAAAAAGTCAGGAGGACTTACTTCAATATTCTCCACAATTCTCGTAACTACAGAGGCGGTAACTGAATACCAGTAGGACTCCCCCTTCCGCTGGCGTTCATTCTGCAAAGGAAAGAGCTGGTGTTAGCAGATCCAGTGCTCTGCTCACTTCATGTCTCACCGTGGCTGGTCTGGGTCTGGTGGCCGACGGGGTGCGCCTCACCTTCCATCTGTCCTCCAGGGCTTGAAGCAGAGCCTTCTTGCGCTCCCTCTCCAAGAGTTTCTCCTTCTCATCATCGAAATCCTCTAGCTTTTCAGGGGCTCCAATTAAGTGAAGGCTGGAGATGGAGATCACCCAAGGATCCACGTGGGGGCGATAAAAGGGAATCTGAAGAGTTACCTTCCCAATTAAGCCTGGGAAAAGCAAAGTCTTGTCAAGTATCCATCCACATTTTTACTTCTTACTGGTTTTCTGCATCCTTTTAGTTTTCTATAAGGAGCATGAGTATTTTTACCATTTATTTTTTAATCTAAGAAAACAGGCAGCAGGTTCTCATACATGGGAAACAGAAAGCTGTAGGCTGAGATCTGTAAGAACGAGGCACAATAAAGTACATGGAAAGCCCAAAGTGGGGGCGCCTGGATGGCTCAGTTGGTTAAGTGCCTGCCTTCGGCTTAGGTCACGATCTCAGGGTCCGGTCCTGGGATCGAGCCCCAAGTTGGGCTCTCTGCTTACCAGGGAGCCTGCTTCTCCCTCTCCTCCCCACTTGTGCTATCTGTTGCTATCTCTGTTTCTAATAAAATCTTAAAAAAAGAAAAGCCCAATTTAACCCTATCAAATGCAACACCTCGCTTCTGCAAAGTCCTTCTTCCCCAAGTGAACTACCTCTTAAACTTCCTTGTCTTTTCTCCCCACAGCACCTGCACAAGCCCATGAGCATGAAACTCATTTCTTGTTCATTATTACTGGGCTGGTTGAGAAGCACTTCTTGGCAGTTACTCACAGTATATCCAGTCTTGAACACACCAACCGAACTGTGGTTAAAATGCTACAGTGGCACTCTATCGAGAAAGAATCCTGATTCTTCATGAGAACTCAGACTGATTTCCCAAATGCTACCATATTTAGCAGTCTCCTAGGACACAGGTCTTCTTTAAATTCAATTAATAAGAGGCAAGTTACCACTAAGGAATAACGCAGAAGAATATCTGAACTGTCCTAAAGGATCTCTGGAAGATCCACATGGCCCAACTAATATGCTCCCTCTGAAAGAAACACATGTTTTCTGAGTGATTTCTACCCTCTAAGATCTAGAATTCAAATAGGATTGATTTGTTGAAGATAGGAGAATATTAACACCAAGTGATCAACTGTGTAATCCAGTAATAAATTAAGAAATGGCAACAAATAATTAAAACATTTTAATTTGGATTTTATCTAGAAAAGTGAAAGTCTTTTCTATTTAATAATTTATATCATAACTCAAACCACATACCAACGATATGCCAACTCACAAACAATTTAATAATAATTAGTGTGCGATTGTAATTCTAACCTAAATTATTGGGGGGAAGAGGCATGTCTGATAAGTTAGGTGACAGCAAAATATAACCTCTGTTATATTTCATTTACTTTTTGGAGAAAAAAAAAGTAAAAGAGGGTCATTTTTGCAAAAATATTAGGAAACTTCATCAATTTCCCGCAAGAGCCTTTCCTAATCCTTTGACATTCAAATAATAACTCTTTGGAAGTGCCCTCAGTATCATCATTCCTCAGTTTCTTTCAGATTCTCATTTTTCAGTGCCTTTGCCTGTGATTCCAGCAGTTCACCCATCACTCGAACTGACTTCAAGAAAGCCTAAATCTTTTGCAAGATTTCTATCCTACTTCACCCAGCAACTGATTTGCACTGTACTTGCATTTTACTGTAACATAAGTACTCAAAAGTAATGAAAAGACTGACATCAACAAGCTATTACTGAATGATGACGCTGCGTCTGAATAGGGACTAATTTTATACATGGTCATTTAACAAAGAACTTTTATAAAGATTTTATTTTTAAGTAATCTTCACACCCAACACGGGGAACGAACTCACAACCCTGAGATCAAGGGTCGCGGGTTCCACTGCCTGAGTAAGCCAAGAGCCCCAACAAAGAATAAATTTACTCCAAGACAATTCTTGTTTCCTTACCAAACCTAGTAACTGCAGAACTCCTACAGTAACTGCAAACATCTATTTAGTGTGCTAGGCATTGTTTCGAGTAATTTTGACGCAGTAACTCATGCATTCCTTTCCACAACCCTCTGATGTAGGTACAATGATTATCATCTCATCTTAAAGACTAAGAAGCACACACAGAGTGGCAAGGAAACTCCCCCAAAGCCACGCCGCCAGAAAGCACACTGTGCCAGAGCCCACCTTTCATTCAATAAACAATCTCTCAGTAATATAATGAACTCTCCAAAAATAAGAACCCCCTGTATCTAGGACAGAAGTTCTCACACATTAGGAAATGTAAGAATCACCTGTGGTACTTATTAAACATGCAGGTTCAAGGACACTCCCTTGGCAGTTCTGATTCAATATGTCTGGGAAACACCTGACCTCCCCACCACTGCCCCAAGGTCATCCTAATAGAAAAGGCCAAACTTGAGGACTGATCTAAACTTGGTATTTCCTATCCTGCCTCTTCCTGCTCAAACAGAGCCAAACTCAAGGGCTCTCAGTTTTCCTGTCCCATGCAGAATAAGACTCAAAACTGCCTCCCTCTCCTGTAGAGTTCCACACACCGGCTTTGACTTCAAATGGTAATTCTAGTTCTTTCAAGGCATCTTTCTTTAAGGGCAAGTTTTCCAACTCAACAGCACCTGAAAAATAAAAATGACATCATGAAATGTTCACCCAACATATGCAGTAGGCACTTACTATATGCAAATCATTAAAAGTTAAAGGTGAAGTCTTACAGCTTAACCCAGCTATAAAAAGCCAGGAGTAACCCCACAATCAGCCTGTGTACACTAGCTTTACTAGTTTCCCGAACCATCCCGTTCTGACAGCTGAAGCTCACCAGCAGGTGAAGGGTGTAGGCAAGGATCTTTCTCTATAATAAGGCAGACAGTAAATACTTTAAGCTTTAGACTATCTGTTGTATATTCTCTCTGGTTGTTTTGTGTTGTTGGGTTTTTACAAGCCTTTAAAAAAAAAAAAAAAAAGCCATTCTCAGTTTGGATTTGACCAGCTAACCAGTTTGCAGACCCCTGGTTTAGGCAAATATTCGCCATCTAAGTCACCTGGGAAGAAATGCAGGCTCCTAGACCCCCCTCAAGACATCTCTGGGATTGAAACACAGAAATTTGACATTTTTAACAAGCTCTGGCAACCCACCCACTCCCCCAAAATGGGTATATTGCACATAACATGAGAGCCCATGAGAATTAAATAAAGATGGTCACCAAAGGGAATTATACTCTCTTCTGGAAAGACTAGCTCCACATGTTCTCTGCATCTATGCTTGCAGGCCTAATTACCTGTTAGAAAGCAAAGAACAAACCACCGCTGAAGGTCCTTTTCAGACCCAGCTTTTATAGGACTGAAACCTAGAGGTACAAGATGTCCCTGAACAGCCGAAGCATAGTGGAGAGGGTGTGGCTGGATCTCTCCCTCTCCTCGCTGTGGAAGTCATGCGAACACACTGATATACCACTCCCCAATCTGCAGCAGACACCGTGCTGGCCACTGGAAATACAAGAAGAGAAGGCGGGGTCCCCGTCCTAAGGGGCGGAGGAGACAGCCATCATTCTACAAAACTGCACCACCGAAGGCAATTTCTGAGAACAGAGAGTACAGACAACTGCCCAGCAACCATTAACTGGTACAGGAACTCAAAAGAAAGGCAAGCCAGCCAGAGACAAACCAATACAAGAAACAATTATTTTTTTCCTTTAAATGACTGTTCAAGATTTGTGGGTAACTGGCTTCTAAAGTATTCAGATCTAGCAGCTTGGCAGATGCTAAGCAAATGCAACCAGCTCACGTTGTAGACTTCTGCAGGAACATGTGTCCCCACATAGCTTAAGACGAACCAAAAGGAGAAGTTAATAACCCCAGAGAGCCCAGAAACAACTCTATTTCCACATTTGGGGAGCAATGATCATAAGTAGGGGGGAAACATGAAACATGTTCCTCAACAGTTGAAACTGACTTAAAAGGAGAAAGCACATAGTTTCTTCTTTTGAAGAGCATCATTTGCAATTTGAATCATTTGCCCTATTTTTCAATACCCAAATCTGTCACAAAGGCGGCTGGCACTGGGATTCCTTGGCTGCTGTACATCTTGGGGAAGTGGAAGGAATGGTAGGCAATACATGCCAGGAAAAATTAAAGCTGAAGTGCAGAGAGCAAAAGAAGTGGTCTAGGAAGGAGAAGACCCCAGGGAAACAATGAGAAGAGGGCAGCCCCGCTGCCAAAACAAAGGAATCGGGCAAAAACAGCAGCAGCGCTCAGCGGTTCTGGAGGGAAGGCTCTCAGATTCCCCACCCATTCAAATATGCACCCACAACTGCCCTGCTGGGAAAGGTCCCTCCAGGGACCCACAGTAGGTACAGTGCTCTTCGCTCCTTTCCAGGCAGATGACGTGCGGGCTTATTCCTGGATGTCTTATCCACAAACTCCTCAGCTGAGCTGAGCAAGAAGGCGAGTCCCTAGAACCAGGGTAAATCTGGAGGCTGGTGGCTTTTTGGTCAGCACTGACAACTAACTCCCTTCCCGCGCCCCTGTGTCACTTAAAAAGTCAGCCTGAGGTGCAGAGTGGATAAGGAACAAAACGGTGGGGGGACCTAAGCACTGGGCCCCATATATAAGATAGGCCTATTGCCCAAGGTTCAAAGTTCCTGGCGTGACACTGGCAGCTGCTACCTCCTGGCCCCAAACCATCCCAAACACGCCCTGCGAGTTTTCTGCCTCCTGCCTGTGCTCACAAGCCTCACTCTACCTGGAATGTGGTGACCCACCCCGGGCCGCCTGCCAGGATCCTGCGCTACCACCTCCGGAATGGCCTTCCCGGCATCCTCCCAACAGGGTGAAGGTCGGCCCCCCTTGGCACCCTGGCGCACCGTGCCTGCGGCTCTAGAGCAACAGCGTACGCTGCCTTGTACTGCCGACGAATTAACAGGTCTCCGAGGGCAGGGCCTACGGCGGTGGATGTGGGGCAACAGGAACAGCATGGGAGATCCTACTGGAGCCAAGAGCTTCGTGTCCATCATCTCATTTGATCTTCACAACAATATGAGGAAATACCATTATCTTCTCCATTCTGAGGTGAGGGAAATCAGGCGCACAGGTAAGCCGTATGCTTAAATACCAGAGCTGGGGCATCTGGGTGGCTCGGTTAAGCATCTGCCTTCTGGGCTCCCGGCTCAGTGGGGAGCCTGCTTCTCCCTCTCACTCTCCCTCTGCAGCTCCCCCTGCTTGTGCTCCCCCCACCATGTCAAATAAATACATACAATCTTTTTTTAAAAAAACAGCGCAGAGCTGATAGTAAGGGGCAGCACTAGAGTTTGTGCCACGCCTCTCTGATCTCAGGCGGCAAGAGGGACAGGGGTGAAGAGGAGGCTTCAGTAACTTGCTCATGGTTACGAGCAGCTGTTACGAGGGGTCTTCTACTGTCCCCCCTTTTTGTATTATCCATAACACACACAGCCATACCCTAAGCAGGTGCTTAGTGGTGTCTGCTGAGAGACGGAACAAATAAAATCGTAGACATGTTCTCTCTCCTTCCACGACTCGTGTGCTATTTTGCATTGTTAATCACTTTCCATATGTGCACCCAATCCAGCCCTGAAGTCCAGCCCAAGCCAATCACATGCTGACGATCATGAAAACGGCAGATGATGGTAACTAACACTGACCGAGGCGCCCTCTACACCCCGAGCAGCTCTAAGCTCTCTGACCCGCATTAGCGTGTCTAGTCCGCAGAACCTTATGAGACAGTTAATATTCTCTCCTCCTACAGAAAGATGCTACAGAAAGAATTTGAGAATTTATGAAGGACTGGAGTAATTTACCCAAGTTACTGGTAAATGGAGGAAATGGGATTCAAAACCAGTCTGGCTGGCACCTGGGCAGCTCAGTCAATTAAGCGTCTGACTCTTGATTTGGGCTCAGGTCATGATCTCAGGGTCATGAGATCGAGCCCAAGTCAGGCTCTGCGCTGGTTGTAGAGCCTGCTTAAGATTCTCTCTCTCCCTCTCCCTTTGCACACCCCCCACCCACCACTTTCTCTCTCTCTAAAAAAAAAAAAACACACACACAGACATAGCCTACTACAAAACTCATACTCTTGACCACTGTCTCCATCTCCTTGGCATCTCCCAAAGCATCTCAGACACTAAATATCTGCAGATGGATTGAAATAATATTCTTATTCCTATACAGTACCCTCTGCCTCCAAATATGCTTCAACTATAACTGCAATGCCCCAACACTTTCCTAGCCAAGCATTGTGGGGTGATTTAAATCCATAAGGAAGGGACACCACACTAATACCGGTTATGAAAGAAAAATTATTTTTCTATTCTGCACAGAAAATATTTTTTAAACAGGAAGCACAGAAAAGCACTTTGAAGCATCAGAGAGACACACACAGTTGCCATTACGAGAGATATCCTAAAACGGAGATCCGTTACTAGTACAGAATCCATGATACAGCAGATACCACAAATTTTATTCATTTCTTCGGCAAACATCCTCTTACCATATTAGTCTTAAAAGAGCTATCTCTTTTATAAACAAGGTTATGATTTGCAATTCTCTTTCTAGGCCCTGTTACCTGTCCTGTACAACCTAGTGAGCTCCACAGCATGTAGGAGAACTTCAGTAAATGACCAAAGAGATGACACTGGACACTACTCTTGTACTTTGAACACATCCTCTTCCCTGACAGATTGGTCACTTCCATCTTGCACTTAGCAGCTCCCTTCTAAGGATGGGACAAAAAGGTCAGGACAGAAGCTAGAGATGAAGAAAAAGCCTACTTCTGTCTCCAATGAAAGGGAGTGGGAGGGGCGACTGCAGAGCTCCCTATAGCCTATGGCTGCCACGATCCTTTCACTGCTTTAGGTGGGTCAGGAAAAACCTAGAAACAACACTTCTGACAAGTGAGCTACTGGCACCCTATTCTCAGACTCTCCCACAATCTGTGCCGCTGCCATCCCCACTAACCTGTCCTGGGCCACCTGCCAAAATCCATATCCCCAGGAAGGTGAGCTTTCTGCCGTACTTGAGATCTCCTTTCCACTTACTGTGATGCTACATGCTTGCAGACTGACTTTATCTCCTTTCTCCAGATTTGTTTGAGTGTTCCATTGTGAATAAAGAGAAATTTAAAAAAGAAGGGGGTAGAAAAAGCAGTTTTCCAAACCTCACACCAGTTTCCTGCACTGCATTAAACCATGTATAAGCATTTACCAAAGACAGGCCCATAAAGGCTAAAATCTCTCAAATGTTATTCTTTTGAAGACCCTATAGTAACATAGTTTAAAACTTTGACTTGATGTCTATTATAAACCAGCAGCAGGACAGAAACTTTAAATGTCATTCCATTTGCTCCATTTGAGTCTTACAGCAACTCTGGAGAGGTATACTACATGCTTTTTCTAAAGAAACTGAGGCTCAGAATTTCAATGGCTTGTTCACATGGCTAATAAGTAACATAACAGGATTTGAAGCCAATGTCACTGTCATTACATCATGGCCACATCCATAAAGCTTCATAAAGCTAAAAAATTAGGGCAGCCTGGGTGGCTCAAGCAGTTTAGCCCCGCCTTTGGCCCAGGGCCTGATCCTGGAGCCCCGGGATCCAGTCCCATGTCGGGCTCCTTGCATGGCGCCTGCTTTTCCCCCTGCCTGTGTCTCTGCTTCTCTTTCTCCTCTCTGTGTATTCTCATAAATAAATAAATAAATAAATAAATAAATAAATAAATAAATAAATAAATAAATAAATATCTTTTAAAAAATACAGCTAAAAAATTAACTGCGATAAAGCACAATCAGCAGCAGTATAGTCTTTTTTTTTTAATATTTAATAGTTCCCTAAAAGCTACAGCAATACAACTACATACTTAAGTTATCCTGTAATAATAATCAGTGTCATGAGGGAGAACATACTTCCTTTTACACATATTTAGTACAAAGCCATCTGGGCATTATATTTTATTATTCTTAGTATAACAAAACAAATATTTAAAAAAAAGAGAAAGAAAAAAATGTCATGTGCAGTGGCATACTTTACCAAAAAGAAATACGTGTACTTGCCTTTCAGAAGCGCAACAGAGAGCTGGTCAGTGTTCAGGTTGTTGACGTATTTTCCCAGATAAGTATTGAGAACCCAGGCTACAAGACCTTCCAACATGACTATATCCTCAAGACAAGGTGTTTAGAAATCATGGATCATTCTTTATTTCTCTCTCTCATGGTCATAGAAGAATCTATGAAAGAGAAAGAAAAAAAAGGAAGTCAAGAGAAAAACCAGGTGATTTTCTAAGCTGATCTCCTACCTGACCTTCCCTATAGATGGACGAATGCAAAGCAGATTTAGAAAAGATGGGGGTAAAGAGCACTGCAAGATGCCCCGTTAGCAGAGAATCAAACCAACACGTCTACATTCTGACACAGCTACAAGGAACAGTCACTTACAAATTTACCAAAAAATACCTATAATTCCAAGCTGTCTATCTTTTTGATGTAACGGATCATTAAACTGCCTGCCTTTAGTAATTCACCTTGGGACTAGACTGTCCTGCTCAGAGGTTCTCATCCAAGTGTAATTGGGCAATGTCTAGACACATTTTTTGGGAGGTTGCTATTGGTATCTTGAGAATAAAGACCATGGAAACAGCTAAACATCCTATGATGCACAAGATAGCTCCCCCACAGCAAAGAATCATCCAGCCCAAATGTCAACAGCGCCAAGGTTAAAAAAACCCTGTCCAAAGACAGACAGGAAAAGAAAGAACCCTGTCAAGGGTTCTTAACCCATTAAGACAAAAATGCCTTAAGAGATTTCAATGAACTTCATAGTCTGCAATGATCCTCTTTAAGCCTTCCCTAATTCAGTTTTGCAAGTTTGTTTATCAAGAGCATTCCTAAAGTAACATAAATGAGAGGGAGGAGGCAGTGGTTTATCACTGTTCTTAAATGTTCTGGAACTGCATTACAGGTACCCAGGCACCAGATGATGCTGATATAACGAACTATCTTACTAATACAAATACAAGAAATCCTCTGGTTCCAGCTACAGTATTTACAGTCAGTACGACATTACTACAACCTAGGAGAAAACTGTGTGTGTTAGCATCGCAAAAAATACACCGATTACTTTTACTACTACAAAAAGTTAACACGAGGGAACTTGAGACACGAAAGTTTAAATGAGTTCTGAAATCGCTTGGCTAGCGTGTAGATCCCAATTGGAACGGTGAGTTCCAAGTCCTGCTCGGAGCCAAGCACCTCAGACACCAGCCCACCACGCTGGACACTCCAAATTTGCTCTGGCACACGTCCCACTTGGAACCAGCGCTTTCAGGATCCTTTCCAGACACGCTGCCCCAAGCCCAGGGATTCATGTGTGTGCCAGAAGACACACGTATCCCAAATGATACCTCCTCACAAAGACCCAAAACACAAGGCCCTGGAAGAGTTTTAGATCCTTTTTTTCTTTTTTAAATTTTATTTATTTATTCATGAGAGACACAGAGAGAGAGACAGAGACGCAGGCAGAGGGAGAAGCAGGTGCCAAGCAGGGAGCCCGACGTGGGACTCCATCCCAGGACCCCGGGGTCACGCCCTGGGCCAAGGGCAGTCGCTCAAGCACTGAGCCAACATGACTGTAGGTGCCCCAACCCTGTAAGCTCAGCTGAACCTCCAGGAAAGGCCGACTATTTGTATTTGTATTTGTCAACAGTGTCTTGCACTTGCAGCAAGATCTTCATTCCGCCGTCGGTGACAGTGAAAAGAAGTAAATAAACAGCATTTGATGAAACACTCATTTCTTTCCAAACGTCTTCTTAAGCCCTATTTTGCGTAAAACAAAGGATGTGCTAGAGATCACTGGACACATTTGTTCAGAGGAGAGATGACAAGAACAAATTATTAAAAAAATAAATGAATAAATAAATAAGATGGGGGGATCCCTGGGTGGCTCAGCGGTTTGGCGCCTGCCTTCGGCCCAGGGCGTGACCCCGGGGTCCCGGGATCGAGTCCCGCGTCGGGCTCCCTGCATGGAGCCTGCTTCTGCCTCTCTCTGTGTCTCTCATTAATAAGTAAATAGATAAATCTTTAAAATAAAAAAAAAAAAAAGATGTGTTTAGCGGCCTGGCGAGAGACATTTGTGCCCGAGACCTTCAACAGGTCGGCGCGGAGATCGGGGAGCACCGGCCCCAAGCGCCCCCGCCAGCCGCCGGCGTCGCCCCGAGCGCGGTCCCGGCCCCGAGGGTGGGGGTCCCGGGCCCCGAGGCTGTAGCAGCGCAGCGAGGCGAGCGGATCCCCCGGGGCTGCGGGGTCGGGCAGGGCCCCAGCCCGGCGAGGCGGGCCGCCAAGCGCTCCGGGGCCTCCCCCGACCCCCGACCCCCGACCGCTGGGGGCGGCCGCGCGACCTTGGGCCGGGCCGACAGAGGCCCCGGGAGGCGCAGCTCCGCGGGCCCGAGCACGGGGGGAGCCGGCGCGGGGTCAGGGGTCGGGGTCGGGGGTCAGGGGGCGCGGGGGGTCGCGGCCCTCGGGCTCCCGGGAACCGGGCCCCGCCTCGCAGGTGGAGGCCGGGGGGCGCGGCGCCGGGTCCCGCCCCGGGGAGGGCTTCGGCCCGGCCGTGACCCCGGGGCGCGGGTGACGGGCGGCTGGAGGCCCGAGGTCGCCGCCCCCGAGCGCGGGCCCCGAGCCGGCGGGCGCTGAGGACCCTCGGGGGCGGCCCGGCGCCCGTGCGGGGCTCGCGGGGTCGCGGCTGAGCCCTCGCACCCCGGGGCCGGGGCCGGGGCCGGGGCCGGGGCCGTGCGGGGACCGGCGGGGCCCCGAGGAGCTGGGCGGCGGGAGGCCGGCACCGGGTCCCGGGTCCCAGGTCCCGGGCGCGCTCCCGCGGCGGGGCCGACACACAGCGGGCGCTGGGCCGCCCCCGCCCCCCCCCCGCGCCCCCCGCCCCCGTACCTGCCGCCGTCCCGGCCGAGCCCGGCCCTGCGCGGCGCTGCCCCTCCCGGCTCCTCAATGGCGCTGGCCCGCGGCGTCCGGCCCGCCCAGACCCGACCAATCGAGCGGCCGACGCGCCGGCGCCTGCCCAGCCGAGCGCCGAGTCGTCGAGGAGGCGCCCCCTGCCGCCCGCAGCCGCTCGCCGAGGCTCAGCTGCAGCCGGACCCCCGGAGGCGGGGGGGGGGGGCGGGCAGCGGAGGGGGGAGCCCGGGGGGGCGGGAGGGGGGAGCCGGGGGCGGGGCAGTGGGGAACTGGGGGGCCGGGGCCGGAGACCGGGGGAGGGAGACTAGGGTGGGGGGCGGGAGGGGGGAGACGGAGGGCCCGGGAGAGCCTAGATGGGGGGGGAGAGAAGGGGGAGACGGGGCTGGAGGGGAGACGGGGGCGGGGAATGGAGGGGCAGGGAGAGCCTGGCTGGGGGGAGGGGAGAGTGGGAGATGGGGGCGGGGGACGGAGGGAGGGGCGGGGCGGGAGGAGGGAGACTGGAACGGGGAGCCTGCTGGGGGGGTGGAGAGGGAGGGCGCAGGGAGCCCGGGGAGGGGGCAGGGGGCCGAGGCCGGCAGGGGAGCAGGCGCCGGAATCCGCGGGGGTCGGCGCCCAGGGCTCGGCTACAACTCCCGAGCCCGAGCCACTTCCTTGCTTAAAGCAGCTCCGCTTACACCTGAATTAAACCCAGCCCTTGGAGAGCCGACCCCCAGGCTCCTACCGCGCTGGTCCATTCCCGCGTCTGCCAGTCCTCCTCGGGCCCCGCCCCCCGGTCCTCCTCGGGCCCCGCCCCCCGGTCCTTCTCCCGCCCCCCGCCCCGCAGTCCTCCTCCCACCCCCCGTCCTCCAATCCTGCTCGGGCCCCGCCCCCGGTCCTCCTCGGGCCCCGCCCCCAGTCCGCCTCCGGGCCCCGCCCCCGGTCCTCCTCGGGCCCCGCCCCCCAATCCTCCTCGGGCCCCGCCCCCCGGTCCTTCTCCCGCCCCCCGCCCTCCAATCCTGCTCGGGCCCCGCTCCCGGTCCTCCTCGGGCCCCGCCCCCAGTCCGCCTCCGGGCCCCGCCCCCGGTCCTCCTCGGGCCCCGCCCCCAGTCCTCCTCGGGCCCCGCCCCCGGTCCTCCTCGGGCCCCGCCCCCGGTCCTCCTCGGGCCCCGCCCCCAGTCCTCCTCGGGCCCCGCCCCCCATCCTCCTCGGGCCCCGCCCCCCGATCCTCCTCCCGCCCCCCGCCCCGCAGTCCTCCTCCCACCCCCCGTCCTCCAGTCCTCCTCGGGCCCCGCCCCCGATCCTCCTCGGGCCCCGCCCCCAGTCCGCCTCCGGGCCCCTCCCCCGGTCCTCCTCGGGCCCCGCCCCCAGTCCTCCTCGGGCCCCGCCCCCGATCCTCCTCCCGCCCCCCGCCCCGCAGTCCTCCTCCCACCCCCGTCCTCCAATCCTCCTCGGGCCCCGCCCCCGGTCCTCCTCGGGCCCCGCCCCCAGTCCTCCTCGGGCCCCGGCCCCCGTCCTCCTCCGGGCCCCTGCTCCCCCCAATCCCTCGGTTCTGCCCCAGGACCCCGTCCGTCCCCCAGTCTCTCTCCTTAGGATGCCTTCCCCCCACATCTGCTGTCCAAGCCACACAGACAAGCCACATCGTAGTTTTTAATTTACTACTTCGTACATTTTTTAAAAGAAAAAAAGGGAAAATCATGTACTTCACATAATTCAGTATGTCCAGAATATGACCATATCAACCTGGAAGCCGACAGGAAAAAAAAAAAAGAAAAAGAAATCATGCGGTATTTTAGGGGGATTTTTTATAGTAAGTTTTTGAAATTTAGCGTGCCCTTTACACGTGCGGCACTTCTCCATACAAACCAGCCACAGCTGAAGAGCTCCCAGTCTTCCTCCAGAGGCTGCAGGCTGCGGGGGCCCCCTCAGATGGTCCTATAGCTGGATGGTCCTATAGCCAGAGGGTCCTATAGCCAGAGGGTCCTATAGCTGGATTCCACCTCCCAGAGCATTTCCCCGCTATCTTACCTAAGGTTCCCTTCAACCATCACCCTGTTGTATTTCCTCATATACAGGACTTAATGGTACTTGAAATTATCTTGTTCCTACTTATCATCACCTTTCTGCACCCTGAAAGCACTGATTTTCCCTTCCACAAATGCCTCTCTAGCATCGAGATATTGCCTCGCACAGAAAAGGCCCGGTTAGAGGTGCTGTAGGTGAACGAAGGAATAAATGAACAAATGAACCCTTCATCTTGCATCAGCCCCACAAGGACAGGAAGACCTCAGCTCATAAAAGTCAGAAGATGCAGGAGGCTTGATGGCAAGGTTGCAGTAGGGTATTAACCATCATAATTATCAACCCTCATAACGCTGAGCTAATGAAGGCGACTGCGGGCTGAACATTCCTGGCAAGGCCTGAGCTCCTCAGGGGTGGGAACCGCCTATCAGAATCTCAACGCCAGGTCCCCTCGGGGAATGAGGTTTGGGTGTGAAACCTCAGACTCTGCAGATGGGAGGCAGAAGGGAAGCAGCCCATTAGAGCGGAAGGATCTGAGTCCAGATCTTCTAGCACAGGAACCCTCAGCTGTACCTGGGGAGTTTATTAAAAATGCAGATGCCAGGGGGTCCCTGGGTAAGTCAGCGGTTTGGCGCCTGCCTTTGGCCCAGGGCGTGATCCCGGGTCCTAGGATTGAGTCCCACATCGGGCTCCCGGCATGGAGCCTGCTTCTCCCTCTGACTCTCTCTCTCTCTCTCTGTCTATCTTGAATAAATAATAAATAAAATATTTTTTAAAAATGCAGATGCCAGGACACCAATCAACTAGTACTACTGAAAAGTCTTTGGGCCCTCACTTTGGAATCCCTCGGAAGGCGCATGGACCAGACAGCCATCCTCCTACTAAATATCTACCCGAGAGAAATGGAATCACATGTGTCTGCAAAGACGTACAGGAATGTTCACAGCAGCTTTATTCATAGCAGTTAAAAACTTTAAAGGTTTTTTTTTTGTTGTTTAATTAGAGGGAGAGAGAGAGGGCATGAGCAGGGGGGAGGGGAGAGGGATAAGCAGGCTCCTCACTGAGTTGGGAGCCCGATTCAGGATTCACTCCCAGGATTGAGCCACGGTAGATGCAGCGGTCACAGCATGGGAGCATCTACTGGCCACGGACACCCCACTGGTGAGGGGCACACGAGGTGGGGGATGTCCCTTAATCGCCACCCACGCTGGACCCTTAGATGCACCTTGGCCCACAAGGGGCAAGTTTTCTGGGGCAGGCTAGATTTGAGGGGCCTCCTCAGGACTCCCTCCATCAGGCCCTTTCTCATCTGGCCTAGTGTGCATCAGCCCCCAGAATCCTCTAGACCAGAGAGGACTGGACACTACAGAAATGTTTCCTTTGGCCCACACCTTGCTGTAACAGAATTAGAATTACAACATTTAAAAGGTTGGAGATTGGGGTGCCTGGGTGACTCGGTCAGTTGGGTGTCGGACTCTTGATTTTGCCTCAGCTCATTTTCTAGGGGTTGGATCAAGCCACACATGGGCTCTAAGTGGGAGTTAAGGGAGTCTGCTTGAGATCCTCTCTCCCTCTCCCTCTCTCCCCTGCTTGCACTCCCTCCAAAATAAATTGTTAAAATATTTTTAAAAGCTGGAGATAATACATGAGAATCTGTATTTGGGGCCTTTCTAGAAAAATTGGAAGATTTGGTGACAATGGAACCCCCCCCATACTTCCTATGCCTACATTCATTCACTCGTTCACCTTTTATTGAGCACCTACTATGAGCCTGGCACTATTCTATGTACTTGGCGCCACATGACTGAGCAAAATAGCAAACCCCTGCCTCACTGGAGCTTATGTTCTAGCAAGAGGAGCAGACCGTAAGCAATAAATGTAACAGAGATGTAAATTATAAGATATCGTAACAAGTGATAAGGGCTTTAAGAGTCCCAGAGGGGAGGTAGGGATCTCAGGGGTGGGGGGAGGTGTTGCAATTTTTTTTTCTTTTTAGAGAGAAAGCACAGGGGGAGGGAGAGAGAATCTATGCCCAGTGCAGAGGCTGCTCAATCTCATTACCCCAAGGTCACAACCAGAGCTGAAATCCAGTCAGATGCTCAACCAGCTGAGCCACTCAGGCCCCCTAGGCAGGGTGTGGGTGCGGGGTTGCAATTGTAATTACAAACTCATTTCATCAAATTGTGAAGGTATTTAACTGTCTGATAGGAATATAGTGCGAATCACATACTAATTCCAAATGTTCTAGTATCCACGTTAGCGTGAAAAGAAACAGGTAAAGTTAATGTTAATATTTTATCTAGCTGACACTGCAAAATGTTATGTCAATATGCCATCAATGCAAAAATGATTGATGAGATATTTTATATCTGTTTTGTGCTGGGTCTTCAAAATCCGCATCCTGCCCTGAGATGTACTTCACGCGCCTCGGGTAGCACTGGCTGCGCTCGGTGCTCAACGGTGGCCAGGGCCCCCGGTGCCGTATCAGGCAGCGCAGGCCCAGACAGCTCAGGACAGCTGGGGACAGCTCAGACGCCCGCCCTCTTGGCTTACAGGTGCAAGGTCTGAGCTCCAGATGGGACACGGAGGTTCAGGTCCACACTGCGGGTTCCTGGCGAAGCTAGAACACAGTCCCTGGCTTCCTGTTAGCTTTGCCCCGGGGCAGCCTCTCAGCTCTGCCTCAGAGGAGTCCAGGGGAGGGAGGGAGAGAGGGGGGAGGGAGAGGGAGGGAGGGGAAGGGAGTGGGAAGGGAGAGAGGGTGGAGGAGGTAGGGAGGGAGAGGGAGGGAGGGGGAGAGGGAGGGAGCAGGAGGGAGGGGAAGGGAGGGAGGGAGGGGGGAGGGGGGAGGGGAGAGAGTGCTTGCCCTTTAACCCCGGACCCTGTGGCTCTGTTGTGCAGTTCTAAGGAGCTGGTTATCGGGAGCCTCCCCGGGCAGGCTGTCCTCCCAGCTGGACTTGGAGAAGTACCACGCCTCGGGCCCTGCCCGGCGCCCTCCTCTGCGGGGCAGGGTGGTGGGTACCTCGCCTGTCTCCTCGGGCAATAATGGAGAGGAAATATAGAAGCTCAAGGGGCATCCGAGCGGCTCTCCCCTCCCAGCTCGAGTTTGCGGAGCCCTGCTCTGGGGATGGAGAGGGCGGAGGCAGGGCCGAGGGCGAGAGGTCCAGGGAATCACCCAGAAGAGGGCAGCGCCCAGGCGGCCACCCTGACCCGGGGGTTGGCTTGGTGATTTCAAGGCCAGCCAGGCTCCCCCCTCCCCGCCCCCCCCACCTTCTCCTGAAGTCTCTCTGCCTGCAACCTCCTCCCCACTTTTCGTTCTGGAAAAGGGCTCCAGTCTCAGAAACAGGTCTAGGGTCACGTCCAGCACTGGCCCCCCAGGCTGTGCCCCGGGCCCCCCTGTACTCCTGGAGCTGCCCCCCACCCCACACTGCCCTGAGCACCCGCGATGGGCCTCGTAGGTGGCGTAGGTGCCACCGGATGGAGCCTCGCTCCCACTGCCTGTGAACAAGCAGATCTGCAGAGACCCCCCCCTTCACCCCAAAACAGGCTGATGACAGCGAGTGGCAGGGCCTGGGAAGAGGGCGCAGTCAGAGGCCGGCAGGAGGTGCTGGGCGTGACGGAGGGCGGAGGGCCGGGCTCTCAGCAAGCGCAGCGTGAGGGTCCCAGGCCCAGCGGCCACCACTCCACCGCCCCCTACGCATCGGTGGCACCACGGACCACGGACAGGCCCCAGCTCAGACGCACAGCCAGAGCCAGGAGTCGATGTACAAAACAAGGTTTACTTAGAAGCAGGAGTGCTGCCCAGTATACAGTACAAACTCGGGGATCAACAAGCCTGGGAGCCGCGGCCCCCCAGGGAGGGTCTCCTTCGGGGTCAGAGCTGCCCTGGGAGAGCAGCGGGGCCTGAGGTCGTCCCGGGGCGGCCCACCAGGGGGCAGACACGCTCCACCGCCTCGAGGCCGGGGGCAGGGGCAGGGCAGGGGCAGGGCAGGGGCAGGGGCAGGGGCAGGGCAGGGGCAGGGCAGGGGCAGGGGCAGAGGCAGGGCAGGGGCAGGGCAGGGGCAGGGGCAGGGGCTGCCGGGCAGCCGGACGTCGGACTCCAAGGGAATCCTGGTTTCTGGGAAGCTCTTTCTCCTCGTGGCACTGGCTGGACTCGCCTACCGTCCAGAGCTCAGATCCAAGTCCAGCCCCGAGTCCAGTGGAATTTTCAACAAGGGATCCAAGTACCCGGGACCCGGCTGGCTTGTCCAGGAGCCCCCCACCCCACCCCGTTCCTTCCAGAATTCGGTCAAGGCCGCACGCGTCCGTCTGTCCATCCGTGCTCTGAAGGACTCCTGGGTGCGTGTCTGGGGGAAGGGGCCTGACCCGTTAACAGGAAAGAATCCTGGGACAGAACTGCCGGTTTCAGCTGCTTCGGGCCGGCCGGACGACCCAACAACACGGCTCCACAGACCAACAGCACACGACAGACACACGGACACAAGACTGGCTCTCGGCGTCCCGCGTCCCCAGGAGACCCCGGCAGGCAGAGCACCCCGGCGGCCCCGCAGGCTCCCTGGGGCTCCAGGACCAGCAAGGTGGGGGTGCTGAGGCCAAGAGGAGCCTCCTCGGAGGCGGGGGCTGAGGTAGGAGGAGGGAGACTGTGGGCCTCAGTCATCTCCGGTTCCTGAAATTCCCTCGGGGAAGCCGGCACCGAGGGAGGCGGGAGGCGGAGGCGGGAGGCGGAGGCGGGAGGCGGGAGGCGGGGCTGGAGCCGCAGGTGAATCCGTGACGGTCAAAGCAGAGACCAGCGAGCTCCGACTTCCGCTTGGTCATTTTGCTGGCTCCTCCGCCTGCACGGTGCTTTTCTTTTTCTTCTTCTTTTTTTAATTGCCGGGTGTTAAAATCGGAAGATTTCTGGTTGGAGGTTGGCCGTCTTGCCCCAACCGGAGCACTCGCGGGGGCTGCTTGGCTGGGCCCTCTGAGTGTCTGATTCCCGCCGCGTGCAGGAGGTAAAGCTGGCAGGCACGGATCCGGGGGTGCTGCAAGCTGCACCCGGGGTCCCCGTCCCCTCCCTGCACGGAACCATCTGATCAAGGACACCCCCCGCCCCCGCCATGCTGGGACCGTCCTATAGTCTCAGCATCAGGCTAAAGCACTGCCCCTTCTCCATGGAAGGCAGGATGCGGGGCCTCCCAGGAAGCCAGGGCTGCACAGAGCCCAGGGATTTTTTTTTAAAGTAAAAAATTACAAAAATAAGGGCTCTAGAAGCTGAACTCGCAGGACCAGCTGGGGCGGGGGGGCGGCACTCAGAGTGGCAAGGGCTGGCTCCAGGCGGGCCGGCATGCCCACGTCCAGCTAGCCTCCCGGAGGGACGCACACCACGCCAGGAGCGCTTTCCCACAATTCTCCCTGCCTCACCCTTCTGCCAGCAGATGAGAGGAAGGCTGAGGCTGTGGGGCCACTAAAGGAATTTGGCCCAGAAAGAGCCAGAGTCCTGGGGGGTGGGGGCCTAGAAGGCCCAGGAACAGCCCACCTGGGCTGTGACACAGCTCACGCCAGTCTGGCTAACTGGACTTCATGCCAGCGTCAGGCACACCAAGGGGCAGGGGCTTATCCTCTGGGTTCTCCAGCAGAGTCTCTAGAGCCCCTGGCTGGAACTGAAACGGGCACTCCTCCTGGGAGAAGGGGACCTGCTGGTCATCTGGGGAGCTGGAGGGGCCGGCATCCACGTCCCCCGTCGTGTGGCTGGCCTGGGAGGAGCACTGAGGGCCGTGGTCGGAGCCGCTGCTGCTGCACACGTTCACGATGCACGTGACGTTGACCTGGGTCCCGTGGCCGCCGCACGAAGGCTCTGCCGAACATAAGACAGGAGAGGGCGGTCAGTGGGGGGTCTTGGGGCGCAGGAGGTCTCCGAGGCCTGTCCGCTGCCCAGGAGACAGGTTTAAGACAAAAGGGTCCGGAGCGCCAGGCCAAGAGCCGAGAGGCCACGGTGCCCAGCTCTGCTGTGTGACCTCGGGCAAGTCACTTCCCAGCAACTCATCCCACAGGTGGGAGGAGCCCATTACGTAAAGCAGGTGAAGGGGCCCAAGAACAAAACCTACTCCCCACTAGAGTCAGAGAAGGGAGCCGGACCGTAAGCGGGCGTTACAGACCCGGGTCACGCAGCGGACAAGGACTATGAGGAGTCCCCTTCGGGACCGCAGGCAGCCTCAGCAGTCCTGGCCACACCAACCAGGAAAAGGCGAGACCCCTCTGTCACCGGCTCCTTGTCCACTTGCAGTAAAGTCAACACCAAAGGGTTTGGAAATCGCTCCCTCGTGGAGCTGAAACATTGACCTTGAGTGTCCCCACCAGCTGGGGGCGCTGGATGCTGGGTGTAAGGGGCTGCATGCACCACGCCCCCCTACGAGGAGAGCTGCTCCTGCTCTTACTGCGGGGCCCGGCCAAGCACCCAGCCACGCCTGCTGTCAGGGGCACCCGGGGTGGCCTGGGTGTCTGTCTCCAGCTCCTGGGAGCCTGAAAGCAGGAGGGAGCAGGGAGTGGCTCTGCTCGGAACAGCCCCAGACAGGCCAGGGGAGGGACGGCTGCACTAAGGGGGCAGAAGGAAATTTCCACCCTGAGCCACCACAGCATCCAAATGTCACTCGGTCACCACGGCCTTTGCACACGGTGACTGAGACGCTGCAGGGGCGGATGGGGGACGACACGTGGGCACCACCGCACGTTCCCATGGTAGCGAGAGATGTGGGGGCGGGAGGAGGGGGGAGCAGAGGTGACACCCGAGAGCTGGGGGGACAGAGAGCAGGGGCAGAGGGTAGGAGGGGCGGGAGACATGGTCGGGGTCCACCTCCAGGCCACAGCGGAGGCCACACCAGGAGGACTATGGAAGACCTGTCGCTAGGAAATCAGAAAGATGATTCCAAGACTCAAAGGCCAGGAGTTTCTCTTTGGAGTCTCAGGCGCTCATCCAGTGAAGGTTTAGGACCACGGGCCACCCGTTCCATGGGGAGCTCTCAGGCTGGGGTGGGGGCACCAGCAAGGCATCCCAGTGATGAGGGCGGGAGGGGCCGGCGCCCCCGGGGTGGGCACCTCAGTGTGTGAGGCAGCCGGGGAGGGCGCAGACCCAGAACCAGGCGGCAGGGAGGCAGAGGCCGCAGCCCCGCCAGCCAGATGCCCTGCTCATCCGCAGCTGAGGAAGCGGAGGCTCAGCAGGGTTAAGGAGCCCGTTCAGATTCCCAAGGCACCAGAGCGGCCAGGGAGGCGTCCTGGGAGGACCCGACCCCTGCCGTCCCCTGACCTCCCACCAGCAGTGGGAGACGGACACGCAGGCCCGTGGACTTCACCTGCCCCTGCAAAATACACCCAAGGGAGCCCCAGGCTTTCGGGGAGGGGGCAGGACCTCCCTCCAACGGGGGCACTGAGGCTTCTCCCCACGGGTGACCCCGTCACAGACCAGGTCCAGAGCAAAATACATTGTGTAAATGGGGCCTGGGCTTCTCCAGAACCCATGAGGTCCCCACAGCCCTGATGCCTCAGGCCCATAGGGACTGGGCGACGGGCCACAGTGAGTGGAGCCCTGGAGACACCACTATTCACACAGCTTTCCACCTGCGTGGAAAGGGCTCTGGATCCTGAGAGCCCAGGGGGATCTCCTGCCTCTGACTAGCTGTGTGTCCTGGGACGAGCTCCTGAGCCTCCCTGGGCCTCAGGATCTACATCTGTCAAATGCAATAGGTTTTAAGATAACACTATATAGTAGTATTTAATAGATAATTCAGATGCTATATAATAAACATAGAATGCATCATGATGCTGTGATGTTAGGACACGTAACACTTATACGCCATAACACACGGGAAAACCCCTTCCTGGATATCGGGGACTCCAAGGACGAGCTGGGATTGTCTACAAGGCCCAGGAGGCGCACAGAGTGGGGGATGGAGCCAGGTGGGCTCCCACCTCTCACCTGAGCTGCTGGAGCTGGCCTGCGCCTCCCCAGACCCATGGGCCTTCCCGGTGCCTGGCGCCGGCGGCTGGGCCCTGGGGGGCGCCCTCCCGTCCGCGGAGCTGGCTGCGCTCTCCAGGGAGCTGCTGCTGGAGCTGGGCGCCGTGGTCAGCAGGTGCTGCTGCTCGGGGCCGGGGCCGCCGTGGGCCTTATCGGCGGGCAGGTGAGGCTGGAGAGGCGGGAGACAAGGGGGAGCGGTGAGCGGGGCCAGCTCCCTCTCCTCCCCTGGGCACCCCAGCAGCACTTGTGACATCAGCGGGCGGTGGCCGTGGTTCACGCGGCGCTTCAGCCCGCCGCTGCCTGTTCCCTCCATGCCCTGCTCCCCAGACGCGGGGTTCTGTGTGGTTTCTGGGATCAGCATCTGGCTGCCCTGGGTGTGCGAGCCGCGGGGGGGGGGGGGGGGGGGGTGACCGTGGCCCCGTCCGCCAGAGCCCTAGGGGCAGTGCAGGACTCTGCGCAGAAGGCAGGCGAGGCCCAGAGGAGGACGGGACTTCCCGGCTCCCGTGGGAGCCCTGCTACTAGGCCCCCGGGGGCTCGGCCGCATCCCTAGTGCTCCGTCCTGGATCAGGGCGCGTGTCCTGCAGGGGACACTCAGCAGCATCTGGAGACGCTGTTGGCCCGTCGCTCCCGAGAAAGGACGCGGCTGGTGTCCCGCGGGGAGAGGCCTGCAGTACGGCTGAGGGGCCCGTGCAGGGAGTCCCCGACACGACAAGACGGGGAGAAAGCTCGGGGGGAGGTGCTGGGACTCTGTCCTCGTCCCTACGCTGGGTAAACACTGTGCCCCACCTGCCCCGTCGGGGTTACAGCCCGTCCAGCGCCCACTCCCCCCCCCTTCAGGCTGGGAAAGCGCCCGGGCCTGCGACGCTGCTCCAGCCAGAGAGACGAAGAAGGCCGCCAGGGCTCCAGGGACACCGTCTGACGTCCTGGTAAAAGGCCTGGTGGCTGGCGGGCACTGCCCCCTCCGCCCACCGCAAACCCGGCGCTCACGTACAAAGGGGGGACCACGACTTCACGGGTGAGGCCCCACGCAAGAGGACACGTGTTGCCGCAGGGGGCAGAGCTGAGGGCCGCAGTCTCCCGCAGGGACGCGGCTACCGGTCCCGCAGCTGGCAACCCCTCGACCCTCCACAGTGTGAGAAAAATAAGGCCCCTCCGCTTTAGGTGGCTTGCGACGGCGTGCCTCCCCGACCAGGAGCCCACGGCCCAGGTTCGGCTCCAGCAGAAGCCCCCACAGACCCTACTTCGTAGAAAGATCAAAGGCGAGCAGCTTTGGTGGAAGTGAGGGCAGGACGCAGGGCCCAGAACCCCAGCCTCCCTCTCAACCCCAGGCCAACCCCTCCCAGCCCCCTGGACCCGGGGAGGGGGGTGGGGGGGCAGCATGGGGGTGCCCCACTCTCTGATGTGGCCCTGCACGGCCGCCTGACCCTGAGGACGAGCACGGGCTGGCTGGCCTTCCCTCCGCCCACAGGGCCAACACGGACACAGGACACACGGACCTCCAGAATCCACTGCTCCCCCAGACGGCAAGCCAGCCCAGCAGGAAGGGGAGCAGGGGAGCGGGGAGGAGCAAGGGGAGGAGCAAGGGGAGGGCAGAGGAGCACTCACCACCTTGGCTTCTCCCTGGAGGCAGAAGGGCTTCTCTGCGGAGAAGAGAGAGGGGGTCACATCAGGGACAGTGGCTTCCTCGGGCCACACAGGCCGTAAGGAGGGGGAGCACAGGGCCCAGGCACAGCCGTTCAGAGAAGGCCCAGCCCTGGGGCGGTGATCACCCCCGGATGAGGTACACGGGGGCCCCGGCCCGCGCCCCTCCGCGGCACCAACCACTTCTCTAGCGCCCGCTCTTCGTTCCCGCTGTGCCCTCACCCTCGGGTGCCCTTCCTGTCCTGTACACATCTACCCGTGGAAATCCGCTGCGGCTCACATGCCTCCTGCCCCAGAAGCCCAGGAAGATCCCCAGGATTTCCAGACAAGACTCCCAGACTGCCGGGGCCCCCGGGTGGCTCGGGTGCAGCATCTGCCTTCTGCTCAGGGCGTGACCCCGGGGTCCCGGGATCGAGTCCCGCATCGGG
Organism: Canis lupus familiaris; assembly: GCF_011100685.1. NCBI lineage: Eukaryota > Metazoa > Chordata > Mammalia > Carnivora > Canidae > Canis > Canis lupus. The sequence continues at coordinate 83,622,964 of NC_049223.1, forward strand.
CTCCCTGCATGGAGCCTGCTCCTCCCTCTGCCTGTGTCTCTGCCTCTCTCTCTGGGTCTCTCATAAATAAATAAAATCTTAAAACAAATAAAAAAGAACCCCAGACTGCCACCCCCTGGGACTGCTCTGATGGCATCGTGTCTCTTAGCAGGTGAGTTAGCGGCAGTGCCTTCTGCCCCAGGCTCCGAGCTCCACGGACCAGAGCCTGCCGTTTCCAGCTCCATCTGACCCCCAGGGCTGTGCCCAGTGCTGGGCTCACAAGAGGACCCAGAAGAGCCTCCAGAACAAATGGATGAAACCATCAAAGAGGAGGGAATGAAAGCTTACTCTTCTTCTGGGTCACGATGACGCAGTTCACCAGCCCTATTAGCAGCAGACCCAAGGTCGTCACACCTACAATCAGTCCTACAAGGAAAAAGAGAAGCTCAAGACAGCTGCAGACAGCGAAGGCCGGCACCAGGGGCTGGGCAGCTGAGTCAGTGAGCAGGGGTGTCCGGGGGTCACGGGAGGGGCAAGCCCAGTCGGAGGCTCTCCAATTTAATTACACGACAAACCAGCCCAACCAGGCACCAAACTAAACGTGTGTGTCGGCCACGTTCGTCCCCGGGGTCACCAGTTTGAGCTCTGCAGCCCACGTAGTCTTCACCCCAGAGGGAAGCCCATGAGGTGGCCCAGCCCTGTCCCCATTACTGAGACCACCTGGGAGCCCCTCTGCCCTGGCGGAGAAAACGCTGACGCACCCCCCTACCCGCGGTTCTCAGCAGTGACAGCCCCGGGTCTCGGGTCTCAGCAGAGGCCACGTCTCACCACCACCTGCGTCCAGGACAGACGCAGCGGGCTCTGGGGGGGGGACCCTGAGACAGAAGGGAGGGAGGCGGGAGGCTGACCGAGCCCTCCGAGGCTTACCGATCGGAAGCGAGATGTCGCCTGTGCTGAGCCCTTCGGCCGGGGGGCTGGGGACCGCCGGGAACAGAACGGAGGTCCGAGGAGGCGTGCTGGGTCCTGGCGTTGGCTCCGCGGGCCGGGGCTGCGTGGACCCTGGCTGCCGCGTGGAGGCGGGGCGCGGGGCCGTTCTCACGGTGGGGGGCGCAGGTGAGCACACCGCATCCACGCTGGCGTTGCCAGGGACGGCCACCGAGCTACAGCTGCGGGCAACACAGGCCAGGAGGGCTCGCGTGGCCGGGCTCACTCAGGGCAGCCGGGGACTCCCAGCAGTATCCGTGCCCCCCACCCTCTGGCCTGCCCCCGTGCTGCGCCCGCCCACGCTGGCCTGCAGGGCGAGGCCGCTAGACCCCTGCCGGCTGCGCTGGGACCCGCGCACCCCGCGGCGCAGGACAGAGCCATCCTGGCGGTGGACAAGGCTGCCCGACGCCTCAACCGGAGCCGGCAGATGGGGGATTTCAGGTCCCAGGGCACGGCCGCCCGGGGGCCGCCCTCCCTGCTCCTCCAGAACCAGACCACCGGGCCACTCACATCCGGTGGGGCCGGCAGGTATCTGTGGATGACGTCGTGTTGGAGAACGTCCCTGGGGCACACGGAGCGCACACCACGTCTGACGTTGCAGTTCCTTCAGGGAAAACATGGAACCCGTCACTAACTCAGTGGAACAAGCGGGCCTGGCCCGGGAGCCCTAGGAGACGTGTGAGGGGCCTGGGGATCTCGGTCTGCACCTCTGCCCCTTAGAACACACACGTGTGCATCTTACACACGCACACACAGCTGGGTGCTCTGCTGTTTAACCAATTCTAGGGAGCTCCTGGTCTCCAGGATCATGTGGGTTCAACTTCTGGGGCACCAGTGGATCTTCCGGGAGCTTCGGGCTTCACGTGGTCCCTCTCCGGGTCCCGAGGCTGAGCACCCAGGCAGGGGGCGCCTAACCCGGTGTGTGGGCATGGGAGGGGCGGGGAGGGCAGCTGGTGGGCAGCAGGCACCTGGCCGGGGGGACGGCTCGACGCCCCCGAAGGAGAGGCCCCCGGGGTCCCCGAGGCCCCGCCGGCCCCGTACCTGGTTTGGCTACGCCGAAGCCCGGGCGGCACCTGCGCAGGGGTGCGCACAGCCGGCACCCTCCCTGCCTCCTCAGCGTGCAGTACCAGCCCGACTTGCAGCTGCAGATGCGGTTCTGCTCCCGCGTGCAGGCCTGAGTCTCCACTTGGTCTACAAGAGGCGGGGGCAGCCAGGGTCACTGCCCAGGGCCCCCCCAAGACTGCAGGCTCGCTCTCCGGCAGGGTTCCCCCTGCGCCTCCCCCCCCCCACACACACAGGGAAGGGCTGTTCCTGCAGGCCTCGGGCTCTGGCGCGTGGAAACGCCCCGGGGACCCAGCCCGCCCCCCGAGCCCGCTCACCGGCGCCGCAGCGGGAGCCGCAGCTCAAGCACTCGGGAACCCAGTTCCAGAGCTGGGTGTACGTGCTGTTCTCGCAGCGGGCACACACGGTGTTCGAGGTCTTGGTGCAGAAGAGCCTTGCGTGGGAGCCTGGGAAAGCAAGGGCCGCAAGGGCCGCGGTCAGTGCCCCCCTCCAGTCTGCTGACGCCGGGCCGAGGCCTCCTGGGAAGGGCTCCCGCCCCTCACCAGGCTCTCACATCTTGCAGGCCCCAGCTGTCGCTTCACCTCCAAAGCCCTGAGGCTCATAAAAGGCCCTTTTCCTCTGCTCTTCCCAGATGCCTGGGATTCCATCATTGGAACCGCCTGCTGCTAGTCAATCACACTTGAGTGAGAACTGGTTGGCTGGCTCCTCTCTGGTTTATGGTTGGCTAAAATTCTCCGTCTGTGGGTGCGAACCAGCAGGACAACAGCAGTGGGAATGCAGCCCCTGGTTTCCTGTCAAGGACGAGGACGCGGGACTCCTGCGTGCGTGCAGGCAAGGCAAGCCAGGAGACGGGACGGCACCGGAGCCAACCCTGAGCCCATCCTGCCATATGCACTGCTCTGCTAATCCACTGACTTCTTACAGAGCCCCTGCCAGTTAACAGAAAAAGCGTCACTTGTGAGATCTCCTAAAACGGGGGAGATGACAGGTACCTGTGTGCCCACCCGCGCCTCAGGCTAACGGCCCCAAGGCCCTCCAATGGCTTCTGTAGAAAAAAACCTAAACTCTTACCACGGCCCCTGCTAACTTATTCTCTCTGGGCAACACACTGGCCTCACCGTTCCTCAAGTTCACCAGACAGCCTCCCCACCTCAGGGCCTTTGCACGTGCTGTTTCTCCAGCCTGACGGGATATTTGGATAACCCAGTCCCTCACGTCCTGCATGTCTCTGCCCAAGTGTCGCCTCTTCAGAAAGGCCCTCCCTGACCACCACCTATAAAACAGCGTGTCCCGCTCTGTCTCCCTCGGCATCCCCCTGCCTTGTTGTCTCTCTGATAGGAGCACACATGCATTTCCTCCGCTGGCTCGTCTGTGCCTGTCAGATACGCAGCCCACAAGGGTGAGGATTTCGTGTGCCCTGCTCTCTGCTGTCCCGCCAGCACGTAGCCCAGTGCCCGACACCGAGCGGATGCTTCCTGGACAGTACGGGAGTGGACGTATGAATGAACGAGTGCCTGGGTCACCAGGAGTGAGCCACTCTGCTCTCCCAGCCGGGTTAGGCCTCGGCACCCCCTCGCGGGTTCGCCCACACATGCACTCCGCACCCCTGCGTGCCAGGCATCGCGCCAGGCCCAGGATCCCGCGGACGAGCTCACGATCCTGGTTCCGGAGGAGCCCACAGTGGAGGCCAGAGGAAAGGAGGCCACGACTGTAGGGGAAGAGCTCCCCTCGGGGGGGGTCGGGGGGCCAGTGGGAGCTCAGAGGAGGAGCCAGATCTGACCAGGCAGGGGGGACAGGCTTCCTGGAGGAGGCTACATCTAAGCTGAGGTCCAAAGGAAAAGTAGGAGCCAACCCAGAGGGGAGGGAGCTGGGAGTTGTGCCAGGAAGAGGGAACAGAATAGGCGAAGGCCCTGCAGCGAGAGGCAGGGCCAAACGGTGAGCTAGAAGGAATTCAGTTAGCCACGCGCCCTCCCTCCCTGCGGGGCACCGGCCCCCACAGGCCCAGCCCTCACCAGGCGGACACATGCTGCAGCACATCTGGGTCCTCTGGTCGAAGTACTCGCTCTGCTGGCATGAGCTTCCCAGCTCCGGATCCGGAACGTAGGGGAGCTGCGTGGCCTGGAAGAGGGAAGGCAGGACAGCCATGAGCGTGGCTACCCGACGGCCACCCTGGGGCCCTGCTGGGGCTCCGCTGACGTGGGGGCTTCTCCCCCTGAGGGAAAGATAGGCGGAGGGTCCCCACCCTCTGCTGCCTCCTCTCCCTCCCTCAGTGGCGGCTGAGCCCCTGGCCGGAGCCCGAGGCGGCTCCCAACACTCCAGGGACAGATACGAGGCCCCCACGCTGCCCACAGGGCAGTGGCTTCAGCCACAGAGGACCACGGTGCTCAGCACAAAGCAGCCCTCCGCCCAGGATGCCTCCTATTCCCTTCTGCCCCGGGAATCGCCCCTGGGTGCTTCCAACTGAGTGCTGCCTCCTCCCTCCAGGAAGTCCTCCCTGACTCCCCCAGGCTGTGGCAGGTTCCTCCCCCTCTGGGCTCACTCTGACGTGGGGCAGGTGGGCGCACGGACCCCCGTGCTTGTATGCACACATCCACGTGGATGTGCCTGCACACGCATGCACGCACCGCAAACATCCTCGAGGCAGGCACGCAAACCACAGCCCCAGCATCTCTAGGCCCTCAGACTCCAATGCAGGGCTCGCAGCACAGGGTTGGGGCCCAGCGGACGACTGCTCTCGGTGACAGCAATGACAGGTCCCCCGTGTGAGCACGTGTGCGGTGCCAGGTGCGGGTCCGAGCGCTGCAGGGGCTCTAGCCCACGGGCCCTACGGCAGCCCACTCGGCCCCCTCGTACCGGCCGCCCCCCCCAGGGCTGGGCCTCCCGGCCCACAGGCCTCTGCCCCAAGGCCTCCTCCGACAACAGCCCATCCCCAGCCCACGGCCGCCCCGAAGGACCTGGGAGCCCGGGTCCCAACCTCCCCTGGGGCCCCAGCACACTGGCTGCGCCCCGCATGGGTGCCCTGTGAGCCTGCGGGGTGGGGGCAAGTCGCGATCCCCCCGCGGGTGTGGGGGCTCCAGGGCGGCGCCCCTCCTGGGGGGCACCCGGCAGCGGCCTCCCCGACCCACCTCCGGCCTGGCCCGGCACCAAAGTCCCCGCGGTGACGCCGGGAAGGCACAGGTGGCGGCGACGGTGGCGGGCACCCTGCTGCCGACACAGGGCCTAGAAAGGGGACATCCGTGCCTGTGGCTGCACGTGTGCACACACGTCCACGCGCACACACGCTCCTCACAGTCCCCCGGTGGGCTGCGGGCACCGGGACAAGAGGGGACGGGACGGGGCCATCAGGGGGCCGCCGTCGGGGTGAGGCACCCGCAGTGCCCCAGACCCGGGGCCCAGGAGCCCTGCGTCAACCAGGGACAGAAAACAAGCAAAGAAGCCCCCCTGGCGGCACACACGACACCCGACACCCACCCCCACCGACAGCAAGCGCTGGGGGCCCTGGGCACAGAGGTCCCACCCTCTGCAGCGCCCCGGTCACCCGCTCCCTGGTACCAAGGGCGGGGGGCAGCCCCGAGCGCAGGGGGGCCCCTTCTACCGCTCACGTGGGGCCGAGAACCCCCAGAATCCCGACCCTCAGGGCAGCTCCTGCGCAGCCCCAGGCCTGTCCCCGCCCGAGGGGGAGGATTTCCTGTCAGGGTCCAAAGTCCTGCCGGGAAAGGGCCCGCCCGTGGCGGCCAAGGCTGCGCTCCCCGCCCCAAGGGTTCCTGCCCCCTGCCCCCCACCGTCCCCCTGCCCCCCACCGCCCGAGGCCTCCCCTCGAGGGTCTCTTCCTGTAGATTCTGTACTGAGCATCCTTCCCGACACTTCCTCCTGCTGGCGCCCGGGTCAGCCCCCCCTTGAGCAACCTCCAGGCCTGTGGATCCTCTTGGACAGAAGAGAAACAAAGCCAACCGCGGCCCCGTCACGGCTTAACAATGAGGAACAGAAAGCCCCTCGCAGAGCAGAGGAGCAGGACGAAAGGTCACTCCCCGCCCTGTGGAGCCCGCAGCGGCCTGGGGCGGCCTGGGGGGGCCTGGGGGGGCCTGGGGCCCGGCACGCCCACGCCCACCTCCACCTCCCTCCAGGCCCCCACAAGGTGGCAGCGGCTCTGGGGACACGGGCCAGTGGAAGCTTCTCTATCCCTCCGCTGCTGTCGCAGGGACTCAGACCCACAGATCACCCACCCACACGGCAGCTCTGACATTTTAAAATGAGGAAATAAATTGGATAGTACTCAATTTATTCAGCAGTTTAGCAAGCCCTATTTTTCAACATACAAGGTTTCAGGTAAAAAGCTGGAAATCACTGATGACTGTTAATCACTCATTTAACTGGCAGGCGATGTGACCCAGTGTGGTGATGGGGAGAGAAGGGGAGGGGTGGGCGGGTGGATGGGATGGGTAAATGAGAGGGAGAGGAGGGAGGGAGGGGAAGGGGGAGGGGAGGGGGGAGGGACAGGAGAGGGAGAGGTTGGAGGGAAGGAAAGAGGGAGGGAGAGAGATAGAAGGAGGGAGGAGGGAGAGGTGGGAGGGAGGGGATGGGGAGGGGAGGAGGGAGAGGAGGGGAAGGAGAGGAGGAGAGGGAAAGGTTGGAGGGAGGGAAGGAGAGAGGGATAGAAGGAGGAAAGGAGGGAGGGGAGGGAGAGGTTAGAGAGGGGAGAGAAGAGGAGCAAGGGGAGGGCGAGATAGGAGGGAGATGAGGGAGGGAGGGGAGGGAGGGGAAGGGGGAAGGAGGGGGGGAGAGGAGGGGAGGGGGGAGGAAGGGGAGGGGGAGGGAGCGGAGGGGGAAGGAGGGGGGAAGGAGGGGATGGGTGAAGGAGAGGAGGGGAGGGGGGAGGGGATGGGGGAGGGAGAGGAGGGGAGGGGGGAGGGGATGGGGAGGGAGAGGAGGGGAGGGGGGAGGGGATGGGGAGGGAGAGGAGGGGAGGGGGGAGGGAGGGGAGGGGGTTGGGAGGGCCCATCTAACATACAATGTATGAGGCACATCTGATGTGCAAAATAGGGATGGAAAGCAGCAAAGCCACCTCCTTGGTCTCCCACAAGTTCTAGGCCATTCCAGAGGCTGGTGGCTGCTGTGGGCCTGGGCAGGCTGGCGGGTGGGCCACGTCCGGGCCTGGCCCCCCCCTCCACAGGCCTCAGGCCTCCCACCAGCCCCAGCAGCTCCCTTCTCTCTGCTCAACCCGGGTTCCCTCCTCCCAGGACAGGAGAAACCTGCAGAAGGAGCACCTGCTGCCTCCCAGGAGCAACCGTGTGCCCAGATCCGGGGTGGGGGGGGGGGGTGCGGTTCTCCCCGCAAGGTCCACAGCCCAGCTGCTCAGAGGGGAGGGGGCATGCCCGAGCCTACAACAGGACCCGCACACCTTGCTGCCCCCTCCCCTGCCTCCTTCTCTAACGAGGGCCCCAGAACAGGCACCCAAGTTTCCCTTCTCCCCTGACACAGACTCAGGACCCCCAGGGCCCCCCCAAACATGTGGCCTCCATCACTCTTCCGGGTTCTCTGCTTTGGCCCTTGGAGGAAGACCAACCGCGGGGTATTCAGTAAGCACCTACTATGTGCCGGCCGGGTGCAGGGCTATGGAACCCTCCCTCCACCCCAAGGGCAGGCGGGCGAGCGCCCATCTCACAGCTTAGGGAGGTCATGCCATTTGTCTGAGGTCATCCAAGAAGGCTGGGGTGGAGTTGGGTCCTGCCTCTCGTCCTGGTCCTGCCAGAGGAACCTCTGGTCTCCCCCTCAGGACTGCAGATGCAGACGGAGCGACACCCTCGTCCCGGGGTCACTGCGGCGCCGCGCCCCGTCCATCTACCTCCGCGCCCAGCAGGCACTGGGGCCCTGGCTCACCGGGCACACAGGGTCTCTAACTCGGGCTCTTTCCTTTGTTTTCTTTTCTTTTAAGATTTTATTTATTTATTTGAGAGATAAAGACAGACAGAGAGAGAGAGAAAGCACGAGGGGGGGGCAGAGGGAGAGGGAGCCGCCCTGCTCAGCAGGGAGCCCTGAGCAGGGAGCCCGTAGGGCTCCGTTTCTGCCTCACACATCATCACCACAGGCCCCGTCCTCTGCCCTCAGCTCCGGCCTGTTTCCCAGGTGACCCCCCCAGGAGCCTCGGTACAGGCGGGTCTTCCGCAGCTGCAGCCCGTGGGACACCTGCCACCTGAGCCGGGGCTCCCCCCTGGCGGGCAGGGGCAGGGCGGGGCGGGCGGCGGGCGAAGGCACAGCCCAGCAGGAGCAGGAGCCGCGTGCCAGGCGCAGGCAGACCGCGGGGGCCCAGGCAGGGGCGGCGGCGGGGCCCAGAGGGGCGGGGACCAGCCTCCCAGTGACGCTGCTGCACGAAGTCCGGGGCGAGCGGCGCACACCCCGCCCCTGCCCTGCCGCCTGCCAGGACGTGGGGACCATGCTGGGTGGAGGCCAGGCCGCCCCAGCCGCCCCCTCGCCCCGCCCCTCTGGCCCGCACCCACCCGAGAGCTCAGGGCTGTTATTACCCCCGAGTCACAGATGGAAACTGTGCCTCAACGGCCTCCTCGCCTCCAGCCGCGCTTCCTCCCTGGCATCACGGTGCCTGCGTGCTCCGCCCCAGGAAGACTGGATTTCAACCCCCTAGGCCCACCCACAGGTGCCCCCACCCCGTCCCCCTCAGGCACCCCTCTCAGGTGGGCAGGGCCCGCCCTCTCTGCGCCTGTTTCCTGGCCTGGCAACGGTACCTGCGCCTGGCGGGTGCTCTAAGCCCCTTCCAGCTCTGGTCAGAAGGCTCAGGCCCCTCCCAGACCTCAGAGGACCGGGTGGTGAGTGGGTGGCCCGAGAGGCCTCGGAAAGACTGAATGAGCTGGGAGGTGGGGCCGGGGTGTGAGGCCAGGCTGGGGCCGGGGGAGGCCCCAGCCCCTGCCCCTCCTTCCTTGCCCGGGGTGAGGGCAACCTGTGCAAGTGGCCTCTGGGAGCAGAGGGACCCGAGGTGCAGACCCCCGGCATCCCGGGAGGGGGTCTGGGTGCGCGCTGGTCCTGGGGGACGTGTGGGTGTCCCCCTCTCTGAGCCTCAACACCGTCACCTGTAAAATGGTGACACAAGGCCCTGCCCTGCTTCCTCCCGGGGCTGTTGGAGGAGCACAGGCAGGGTCCGGGGACCCCCGGGGGAGCGCTCAGGTCTGCACAGGCCCCAAGTGGTAGCCTTGTGTCAGACGGAGTATTAGAACCGCTCCTTCTGCTTGGTTTCAGCTGAAAATGGACAAGGCGAGGACAAGACTGGGCAGCAAGCTGTGCGGGGCCAGTGCGGTGCTGGATGCCGCCCTGTAAAGGAGGGGGTCCCTGCCCACCTTGAGGCCAAGTGTGGGGAGGCTGACCTGTGACCCTAGGAGTTGGAGGGCCACCCACGCTGACCTACTCCTCGAGGACCGAAGTCAGGAGACGGTGGCAGGCCAGCTGCCGTGACAGTGGCTGGAGGCCCAACTGGGGCAGAGAGGAGGGTCCCACAGGCCAGAGCCAGGGGAACATCTGCAGGGGCGACAGGACCCCAAACAAAGAGCCTGGCTGGGTGGCCAAAAGCCAGGGCCTGGAGGGCGACTAAGTGGCCAGAGGACAGTGTCCGGAATAAGGGGCAGTAGTACGGCTGTGAGCTCCTGACGGCCAGCGGGCCTCAGAACCTGCCAGGGCCAAACAGAGAGCCAGACCTCGCTCGGGCCAGCGGGACTGCCTGTCCCCGCGGCAGCCCCTCCCCTCCTGGCCTCCTCCCCTCCCTCCCCCTGGAGGAGAAGAAACCACAGCGGTGGCACAGGGAGGCGGGGGAGGAAGCACCGGGCAAGGTGGCCGCGCCACCAGGGCCATCAGCCGGGCAGCCCTGCAAGGCGGATTCTGGAGGCTGAGTCAGCGCTCTCTTGGGCAATTGGGCAACCCTGCACCAGATGACTTCCCAGTCTTCCCCGCTCCTGGAGCGGGGCCCCAGCCCCGAATGTACCCCAAGGTGGTGGCCCTCAGTCCCTTCTCCTATTTATAAATAGACAGTGAGAGAGAGGAAGGCAGAGCAGGGGAAGGAGAAGCCGCAGCTGCCGCAGGACACTGTCCTCTGAAAGCTCTGCAACGGGGGACGGAGCCTTCTGCTCTTCCTGCCACCACGTGTGCAATGTCTTTGGGGTTTGTCAAGGCTTTTTTGAGTTTCTGGAGACCCCCCCCCCCTCCAGCTTAGATGCTAGTATCCGTGGGGAAGGGGGTTGCACTCCCAGGCTCCCTGGGGAACGCCCCTGCGTGCAGGGAGGGGAGGAGGAGGGAAGGGGCTCCAGGGAGAAGCTTCGGGCTTTGGGGAGTAGCATGTGCCCCTCGAACCTACCCTGTTCACAGAGTCAGAAAGATGGGGGCAGGGGCGCGGCCCCAGGATAAACACCTGCTGTATACACACGGCACTGGGCACCTCGTGCGTCCCCTCGTTTATCCCCGCACCGACGTAAGTCATCAATGTTACCCCATTTTAGGGATGCAGAAATAGAGGCTTCTGGAGGTTCGACAGTACGTCCGAGAACAGATAGCCAGCAAGGGGCAGACAGCAGCTAGTCACGGCCACGTCTGCTCCGTGTCCTCGGACGGTTTCATGCCCTGTTGTCTTGTCCTGCTCCCGAGAGGGACACGACTCCCCTGGGAACACTGAGTGACAAGGCACAGGCGGGCGCATGACTGTCCCGGGGGGCCTCCAGGGCCCCAGGGGCAGAGGTGCAGCCGTGGGAGGGCGGAGGCGCCTGCGGACCCCAGACCCCTACACAGCTGGAAACCATCTTCAAGCAATAGAGAAACCCCATCATTTGCATGGCAGCCCCTGGCCCTGCGGCGCCCGAGGAAGCTGCAGAGCCGTCTGGGGCCCGTCCTTGGGGGCTCGCGGGAGCCCCGGGGACTGCGGGGTGCGGCCACGTCAGGCAGGCCCGAGCTGGGCCCGCGCAGCAGAGGCTCGTCTGCCGTCATGGAGAGGAACAGCATCTGCGTCAGAAAAGGCAGACCACATCACAGGCGGCGGCCCCGAGGTGACACATCCCACTCCCTGCCTCCTGCCTGTGATGTCGCTTCAGAAGTGAGCCCGGGGCAGACAGGAAGCCCAGGCTGGTATCCGGTTCTTGGGGCCGGGCCTTGTGCCGAGTGCCAGCGCTGGACTCGGGCAGGGCGTGGTCGCTGGCTCCTTGGGGGTGGGGGGCACCCCTTTGCACCCCCCTCCCCCCACTGGCCTGCCTGAGTGGCCTCCTCGATCTCCTCCTCGGCTCCTGCCCCCCAGTCCCGGCGTCTCCTCCAGCCACAGCCTCCTTCCTCGTGGTCTTTCCAGAAGGACCCGAAGCCACCTGCCCCCAGCCAAGCGTGGCTCGGTTTAAAACCACCTGCTCCACCGCCCTCAGGCCTGAGCTCAAGGTCCCCGGGTCTAATCCCAGCCCGGCCAATCTGCAGCCTGGGGCCTGTCACCCGTAGGACCGGACAGACAGATGCAGGCCGGCCACACAGGGCCCCGGAGGGCTGAGCGCGGCCGGCAGTGAGCACCCTGTGCCCTCAGGGCTTCTGGTAGGTCCTTGCTCTTGGCTTGGCCCGGCCCGGCCCCTGCACAGGACACAGCAGGCGCCTAACAGATGCTGAACTGTTTAACAGAAGCAAAGGTTTTCATTTCTAAGGAGTCAAAACAAGTTGGAGCCAGCATGGGACGGGGAGCGGGGGGCGGGCAGGAGAGGGCTCCCAGGAGGGAGGGGTCTGTCCTCAGCTGGGGAGCCCTCCAGGCTGGCGACCACCATCGCATCCCCGGGGGAGGTTTCCGATCGCCCGCGGTGGGATCCTGGCTCTGCCTCAGTGAGCAGAGGGCTCGACACCGGGGCCTCGGCTGCCCCTCCTATAAAATGGGGGTCCTGCGGGTCCCCCTCCCGGGGGCCGTGAGGACTGAGCGCCCAGAGAAGGCCTGGCCCCACCCCCGCCCCCGGAGGTCCTGCCCCGTGCAGGGCCCACCTCCCGGCACACCGGGCACACCTGACATGAGCGGGTCCAGCCCCGCCAGGGTCTCCGAGCCCTGGCCACGCCCTCCCTGTGGCCCCGCGTTGGCTCTGATGGTGACCAGTCACTTGGCTCTGGCTGGGGCCAGTCACAGGGCCGAGGGCAGAGGGACCCTGCGTTTCAGGGTGGGACACAGACTCAACTCCGCCTCCCAAGGGCCTCTGTCCCGCGGCCTGTTCCACGGCCCTAGCCCTCCCTGCAGCCCGTGGGGCCCCCTCTGCTTCACTGCCCCTCCAGGCCGCTCTCCCCGCCACTCTCTGCTCTGGCCCCTCCCTGGTTCTCTAACCAGCAGTGGCTCCCACTGCCCCCACCCCGGACAGCACGTTGAATTCAGACTCCCCCTTACGAGCCAGCAGCACGAGACTTCGAGACTTCGTCTGTTTAATAAACGTCAGTCTCTTCATCCGCAGACAGTATCCGCTCCGGGGGCTGGGGTGAGCCGTCAGGAAATAGGACACGGAAAGCGCTGGGCGCCCGGGGTGGGGGCTCGGCGGCTAAGCGGCTGCCTTTGGCTCAGGCCATGATCTCAGGGCCCGTGATGCAGCCCCGCAGCCCGCCTCTGCCCCTCCTCCCTCCTCAACTAAATAGATAAAACCATTAAAAAAAAAAAAAGATGACTATTTAGTAGCCGCTCCCAAGATCGCCGGGGCTGCCACCGTTAGCACAGTCTACGTGTCCTGCTGCTTGCGTTAGCTGGTCCCCCGCGGCCCCCAGCCCCCTGTGCTGTCACTGCTCCTCGCCAGGCTCCCCCCCCCAGCTACAGTCTAGCCACCGCCCTGCCTCCCTCCACGCCCACCCCCTCCTGTACCCACTCATCCCCACCCCGCCCACCCTCAGGGCTCAGCTTTCAGAGGGATCCCCGTGTGGTCATTGCAGGCCGAGGACCTGAGAGAGGACAGGATCAGGGGCAGAGGCAGGGAAGTGACAATAAAAGATGAGGGCAGTGACCAAGGGGCCATCCAGATGGGGGTGATGGCGGGGTGGGGAGGGACAGGAGGGGACAGGAGGCCGGAACGAGCGGGACGGAGTCTCTGCGAGCGGGGCTGGGGGTCAGCAGGAGCAAGGCCAAACGGGGGCGCCCAGGATGCCGGCGGTGCAGGGGGCTCCTGCTACCTAAGGTGAGGTGCTGGGAACAGCCCCGCCCAGGAGTCACCGTCAGGTCCACAGTGGGGCCGTGGGAGTGGGGCCACGCGGAGGCCAGGGCTGCGCCCCCCTCTGCCCACAGCCACGATCCCCCACCCCGCACGGCACAGCGCCACACCCAGCACCTGGGGCCAAAGGACTCTAAGGCAGGGTGGGCCAGGTCCGGGGGCTGAGGGTCGCGAGGAGAAAGAAAGGGGCCGAGCCCTTCAGAGCCGGAGGCTGAGCCAGGACCAGGCCTCAGAGCCCCGGCCCCGGGCTGCGGTCACGTCGGCAGCCTCTGGCACCTCCCCGAGAAGGCCTCCCACGGACGGCCCAGAAGAGACCGCGCACGGCCCGCCTGTCCCCAGACGCCCCCCGCCCCCCAGGCCCACTCGATTCCCTGAACCCGCGGCCACAGCAGCCGTACCCACCCAGGGCCAAGCTCAGATGGAAACACTCGGTGGGCCACTGTCTGGACAGCAAAGGAAAACAAACAAAAGCCCCTGGGGATTTCTGCTGCGTCTCTGGTCGGCGGCTGGGCCACCAGGGCCCCGGCTCCCGGGTCTGCTGGCCTCTTGAGGACCCAGCGCTCCAGAAACAGACCCGCCCGCGGGGCTTGAAGTCAGAGGGCCCTCCACACGCCCGTCTGCCCCACGCAGGCCCACCCGGGGCCCGGGAGGGGCGTCTGCAGCCTCGCTCTGTGCCCATGTCATCCCCTGGCGCGGGAGACCTGGCTGATGGGCCTTCTCGTTCTGGAGGTGGAGCCAACCGTCTGGGGATCATAAACCTCACGGGTGACACCTGAGACACACCTGTCCCCACCCCTCCACCTCCGCAAAGCCGGACGTGGAGGCCCGAGGCGGTGGCAGGACGGTGTCCCCCTCATCGAGAAAGCAGGGCACAGAGGCCAACCACAGCTGCAGCCTGGGGCCTCCTGGGCAGCTGCTCCCCACCCGGCTCCCCCAGCACCGCTCACATTCGGGGCGGGAGGAAACCTAGTCTTCCGAACCCCGGTCGGTCGGTAAACAGACACTTCCTCCTACTAGGTGCGTCACCCGAGAGCCCCAAACCACAGTGATGTCACCACCCCCACCCCATGACCTCACAACACACTACGGTGGAAAATGACCGTGGGGCCCGGGGGGTGGGCCCTGCCACAGTGCAGCAGAGGGGGGCGATGCCCACAGCCCTGGGCCGCGGAGGAGGCTGGCAGGGCCCCGAACCAGCGCGGAGGGCAGGTGCCCGATGCAGGTGGCAAGGCACTTCTTCGAGGAAGCCGTCGCTCCCCACCAGGCTTCCCTGAACTGGGGGTTCCCAGACAGCCGGCCCTGCAGCGGAGACCCACGGTGCACACGTGCCCACGGTCTCAGCCCCGACGGGCCTGGCTTCCGCACCTTACTAAGGGGCAGGGAGGCAGGGGACCCGTGAATCCCCTTCTGCCTGGAGCTGCTGCATCTCGGAAGCGAGTGGACAGGCAGCCAGGATTCCTCGATGCTAACGGCGCCTGGGTCAGGGAGATGGTTCCAGCAAAGCCAAGGGGATTGAGGTCAGCAGGAAGGCAGTCTGGGAGGCCAAGCCAGGAACAGCGCGGGGTGCTGGGCTCTCCTTCCTGGGGGAACTTCCAAACCCCTCACCCCTCGGCCGTGGCCTGTGGCAAGCATGTGCAGAGCCGGCACTTGCCCGACATCCAAGAGAATGTCAGGGTGGGTAAGGGGGTGGGTCACGGGGTGGGTAACGGGGTGGGTAACGGGGTGGGCGACGGGGTGGGCGACGGGAGGCTTCAGATTGGGATGCCGAGCCCCAGAGAAGCAAAGGACCTGGGCGCCGTCACGCAAGCCCAGGACCGCGCTCGGCTGGGAGCGCTGCTCTCCTGACAGGCCGGGGCTCCTTGCTGGAGCCTCGCTGACTCAGAAGTCCCTCAGAGCCCGGAGAACGGACGGCCTGGCCTCAGACGATCCTCCACGGGGCTCTCCCTCCGCGGGGTTACGAGCAAACAGAAGTTCAGGAGCACAGAGGCGAGAGACGAGGTTTTAGAGACAGCCCGGAAGGCCCATCCCGCAGGCGGAAAGGCTGAGGCCGTGGGTCATCAGGGTCCACGGCGCCACACCGAATGTGCCCCCTCGCTCACCCTCAAATGTCATAAAGCACCTGCCATTCTCAAGGACTGGGGGTGGGCCTTACTGACCCCACAGCCGTGGCCGCAAGCTCAGGCCCCTGAGCACAGGCGACCGGCCAGTATGGGTGGCCCCAGGGTGGAGGCCGGGGTAGGAAAGGCCGCTGGGCAAGGGTAGGCACACGGGAGGCTGCTCTCGGGGCTCCACCAGGCCTTGGGGCCCCACGGCTCAGGGACAGAGAGACCCCCCTCAGCCAGAGCGCCCCGCAACCCGGAGTCAGGTGAGGCCCTGCAAAGCCACAAACGCGCAAGTGGCCGCTGGGGAGCCAGGGAGCCGGGGGAGCAGGGGGATCTGGGGGAGCTGGGGGAGCCCGGGGAGCACCTCCGAGCGACCGGGAGCCAGCGCGATGACCACAGAGTCCCCGAGGCGAGGACGCAGCCTGGACAGCGGGGGAAGGGACCGAGCTGAGGGCCCTGTGACTCCGAGGCCTGGGCCCTTCCCCTAAGTCATCAACTCCGCTTCCCCATGGCCAGCCCGGGCGGCCGGAACTCGGGGCGCCGGCACCTCCACCCGGTTCCCGTTCCCCTGGTGGCACCCCGCTCTCCTCCCCAAGCCCCAGCTTCCCTCCCTGCCTGCTTCTGGGCAAGTCACATGCGGACAGGGGCCCTGAGTCACTGCCAGTGGGTGGCCCCGTCACGAGCTCGGGTGGGGATGTCGGGGACAGGAAGGAGCACTCTAGGGAGAGCACCCGCGCCCAGACAGACCCGAGCGCAGCACGAGGCGGAGCCCCGAGAAATACCCCGGACGGAGGGGGACGGACTGGAAGCAGCCCCACCACCCCTGGCTTCTCACGCTCTTCTGTCTCACCCAGAACACGGGGCGGTTCCGCAGCTCAAGTGAATACTGTCGCCCACGTATTCAACACGTTTGAGCACCTACTGCATGCCGGGCCCTGTTCCAAGCCGCTGGTTCCCGACCAGGGCAATGGGACGTTTACACTGGGGGTGACATCTTTGCCACAACGAAAGGGGGGTGACTAGTGGCGTCGAGTGGGTGGAGGCCAGGGATGCTGCTAAACATCCTACACTCAGGACAGCCCCACAACAGCCACGCGGCCCAGTGTCACGTGTGCTAGGAACCCCGTTCTGGGCTGCGAGCCGAGGGCAGGTCCCGGCCCTCACGATGCTGACGTTCCAGTAGGAAGGAGCAACGGAAGTGAAAGAAATAGGACAGATGACGGGTGTTGCATGAGACCACGGAGCAGAGAGGCGCCTGGGGGCTCAGTCGGTTGGCTGTCTGCCTTCAGCCCGGGTCACGATTCTGGGGTCCTGGGATTGAGCCCTACGTCAGGGCCCCTGCTTCTCCCTCTCCCTCTGCCGCTCCCCCCACTTGTGCGCTCTCTGGCTCTACCTCTCTGTCAAATAAATAAATAAATAACATATTTTAAAACAAAACAAAGCAGTTCAGGGGAGGGAGGACGCCTGGCGGGGAGCTCTCCTAGGCAGGATGGTCAGAGAAGGGCTCTCTGAGAATCATTTCTTTCAGCAGAAGGAAGTGGAGTGAATGAAACCAGAGGACATCAGTAGGAGGAGCATTCAAGATGAAGGCAGAGGCAAGTGCTAAGGCCCTGAGGTAGGTGTCTGTGTGGCATGCTCAAGGATCAGAAAAGCAGCCAGCATGGCATAAAACTGAGAACTAGCACTAAATGTAACACACACACACACACACCATGGCTGGCATCAAAATTCCCCCCACCCACCCCACCTAATGCACAACCTTCCTGGCTATGCCCCCAGGAAACACTGGATGGTCAGGACCCTAAAAGGTGCCCCACGCTGGAGAAACACAGTGCTCCAGGAGCCCCTGGGTCAGGCCCCAGGACGGCGGTGAGGGTCACCGGACACTAAAATGCGGGCAGGTTCTCAGCCGTATCTGCTGCAATGCCCTTCACACGCACTCGGCTCTGAAGGAGAGCAAGGTGCACAGACAGGAGAACGGACGGAGGCTCACTGCCGGGGCCCAGCTCACCAGGGCAGGTGGGGCAGTGCCCAGGTCCACAACCCCTGGCAGTGGGGCTCCTGCAGGGCTGGAGCATCTCGGGGTCCCCAGAGCCCAGCACCAGGGTGGCCTGGAGAAGGTGTCCACACATGTTGGGGGAATGAATGAGTGGCACCGTGGCAGGGCACCCGGCCGCCTGCCCCGGCCCTGTGCTGGGGTGCCCCACTGCCAGGCCACAGCCTCATCAGCTGGCAGGTGCCCCTCCGGGACGTCGGGCAGGCCAAACGAACATTCCGGGTCAGCACGGACACCACTCAGCCACCTCCACTCCAAAGACCACCATCCCCAGGCCAGTCTGGGAGCCCCCGGCGCTCCCCTAGACTCGAGCTGGCCCGGGCCCTGGGTAATGAAGAGGCACGCAGTGGCCCCGCAGCCTCAGGAGCTGCGGCGGGAGGTGGGCCCCGTCCCCCAGCAAGGAGCAGACAGCCCGACGGCCGGGCCGCCCACCCCGGAGGGTACCGAGTGCTCGCCTACCCTGCCAGCTTTCCTGCCGGTCACTTGCCCGATGCCCGAATGAGAGGAGGGAGTGACGCATCCACGCCAGCCAGCAAACACGGATTTTAAAGGAGGCGAGAGCCCTGGTGGCAAAGCCAGCCTGCCACACCTGCCGCCAGGTCTCCTGGGGGCTCCCTCCTCACAGCCACCTTGCTGAGTTCACAGGGAGCATGCGGGACCTGGGGCAGGGGGGGCAGGAGGGGCAGATAGACACAGGGAGGCCAGAGCGACAGGAGCTCCGTGCTCGGGTCCCCGCAGCCCCCGCTCGCCCCCGGCTCTACAGTCCTGGGAAATGTCACCCCATCCCTGGGCCTCGGTTTGCACACCTGCCCCTTGAGGAGGCGCCGTAAGGAAGCCTTCAGTGAGATTCCGAAGGCCGAGGACAGTGCCTGGCACTTAGTCCAAAAAAAAAAAAAAAAAAAAAAAAGGAGCTACTGTGGGACTACCAAGGGGGAGGAGGACCCCATGGGCCCTGCAGTCCAGGAAATTTCCATCTGTTGAGGTGGGTCAGACAGACTGGATTAAAAGCAGAAGAGAGTCTGTCCTCAGGAGGAGCGAAGAGCAGAAGATCCAGCTGGGAGACCGAGGGGAGGCTTCCCGGGGAGCGGGCCAGGGGACGGGACACGCCCGGGGGATGGGGGGCGAGAGGTGGCAGAGAGAACCCAGATCGCGGCTCACTCCGACCTCGGACGCTCGGGGCAATTTGTGCCTCTGCCGCTGGAGGCCAGAGACAGGGATGGGCAGGGACGGAGGTCCCCCCGCAGGAGGAGCCATCCACAGGGAAGGTCGGGGGGGGCAGTGGGGCCAGAGAGCGGCGCCAGGCCGTGGAGCACCCGGGCAGGGACGAGAGCTGGTCCGGAGGGCCCCCACGCTCCCCCAGGACTTGGGCCTGCTCCTCTTCCCCAGGAGCCTCCGGGACCCCAGGGTTCCGGGGACGGACGGCACCTCTCCAGGCCCGGGCCTGTGACTCGCTCCTGCGCTCAGAGCTGGGACACCCTCTGGGGCCGCCCCAGGGCACATCCTGGCACCCACTGCGGGGGAGTCAGTTCTGGTCCCACGGCCTCCATCCTCTGCCCTCAAGAACCGGACTCTAAAGCCGTCTCCAGTCACAGCCAGTGAATCACTCCTGCCTCACCACACGAGTCAGTGCCGCCTCCCCCGTCCGCCCGGCCAAGGTGGTCACCTGGGTCGGCACACAGCGCGTCCATCAGCGTAAGGGCACCACGGAAGGCGCGAGGGCACACCGCCTCCCCAACCAGGCCAGGCGGGATTGACGGAAGGGCGCCCCCCATGCCCTTCCATGAAATACAAGTTCTCTGAGCCTCTGTTTGCCTTCTCTGTGAAATGGGGCTACTCTGTCCCACCAGGCTACGGGGACAGCCCCAGAAGGCAAAGGATGAGCAATCTCCTCGCACGCTCCACCTTGCTACTGAGGTGGGTGCAGGTAACGCTGACCAACACCTCCTCCACCTTCCTGGAGTCCCTGAGGGACCCCGGATGCCTTTGATAACACGCCCAGAAGGCCCCCCTCACCTCCTGTGTCCCCAGAACTAAGCCCATGGGGCCCTGAAGACACTGTCTCCTTCCCATCACCCAGAGCCCACAGAGCACAGGCTCTGAAATGGTCCCCGGACACCCCAAGTTGGTCCTGGGGTGGGGGGTCTGTGCAAAGAGTGCGGGAGACAGCCCACGGCCCTCCTGTGCCCTTATTAGGCGCTTACTGCACACCTGGCCCTGTTCTTTCAGGGCGCAGCCCTGGTATTTCTAAGAAAGAGGAAAACCATAGCCCAGAGGAGGAGGAAGTCTGAAGAGGGTGCCCGCGGCCCCAGTGGGGACAGCACCCTGGTATGGAACCACCTGCCCGGTGGGGTGCTGGCTCTAGTGGGGAGCAGCCCGGGGCTGTCCTGGGGACCCGGGTTCGAGCCCTGGCGGCCTTGGGCGGGGTGCCCGGCGGGGGTCTGGGTGCACGAGCCATGGTCGTCTCGCCGGTGGGGGCGGCACCTCGGTTGCCCTGAGCCCCTGCGGGGTGCCCTGGGGTGGGTAGGGGTGGAGGGAGTGCGGGTAGGCACCCTGGGGTGGGTAGGGGTGGGGGGAGCGGGGCCGGGGTGCCCTGGGGTGGGTAGGGGTGGAGGGAGCGGGGCCAGGGTGCCCCGGGGTGGGTAGGGGTGGAGGGAGCAGGGCCAGGGTGCCCCTGGGTGGGTAGGGGTGGAGGAAGCGGGGCCAGGCGCCCCGGGGTGGGTAGAGGTGGGGGGAGCGGGGCTGGGGCGCCCCAGGGTGAGTAGGGGTGGAGGGAGCAGGGCCAGGGTGCCCCGGGGTGGGTAGGGGTGGAGGGCGCAGGGCCAGAGTGCCCCGGGGCGGGTGGG
This sequence comes from Canis lupus familiaris, assembly GCF_011100685.1. Classification (NCBI taxonomy): domain Eukaryota; kingdom Metazoa; phylum Chordata; class Mammalia; order Carnivora; family Canidae; genus Canis; species Canis lupus. Next base: position 83,643,173 of record NC_049223.1, read on the forward strand.
GTGGAGGGATCGGGGCCAGGGTGCCTCGGGGTGGGTAGAGGTGGGGGGAGCGGGGCTGGGGCGCCCCAGGGTGAGTAGGGGTGGAGGGAGCGGGGCCAGGGTGCCCCGGGGTGGGTAGGGGTGGAGGGCGCGGGGCTGGGGCGCCCCAGGGTGAGTAGGGGTGGAGGGAGCGCGACTGGGGCGCCTCGGGGTAGGTAGGGGCTGGGAGAGCGTGGCCGGGGTGGGTAGGGGTGGGGGGAGCGGGGCCGGGTGCCCCGGGGCGGGGAGGGGAGGGGGAGCGCGGCCGGGGCGCGAGGGCGGCGCGAGGCACCCACCTGGCCGGGCACGGCGCGCCCCGCGCCCCAGAGCTGCAGTCCGGCGGCCAGCAGGGCCCACAGGGCGGCGGGCGCCATGGTGCGGGCGGCCCGGGCGGCCCCGACTGTCGCCCTCGCGCCTCCTCCCCGCGCTCCGCTGCCTCCCGCGCCTCGGACGGAAAGCGAAAGCCGGCGGGCGGCGGGAGGGAGGCAGGTGGCGGGCGGGGCGGGGCCTCGAGGCCACGCCCCCTCCAGGCCACGCCCCCTCCAGGCCCCGCCCCGCTGGCCCCGCCCCCTGCAGGCCCCGCTCCCACCCGGGCTCCTCCCACCCACCCGCCGGGCCGGCCCCGCCCGCGACAGCCGCTCCGGCCCGGGACCCCGCAGCCTCCCTCCAGGGCCCGCTGCCCCCCGAGTCTCTCCCGCGGGCCTCAGCCGGGCCTGCGTCAGGCGGGCGGGGCACTAACTGGGCCGGACACCTCCCAAAGGTGACAGAGCTCGGGCGGCACCTCCCGCTTCTCGGGGATCCAGACCCCCCGGGGCGCCCTGCACTGACCTCGGAGCCGGACCTTCGGAGCATTAGAGCGTCCCGCGCATACAAGGCGGTTTATGTTTCCAAAATACACCTGCAGCTTAATAGCTGTGCGCTCTGTTAGCCGCTAGTACCACTATTCATGCGTTCACTTACCTTTAAACATTTTAAGATTTTTTATTTATTTATTAGAGACACACGGGGGGGGGGGGGTTGAGAGAGAGAGAGAGAGAGAGAGAGAGAGAGAGGCAGAGACACAGGCAGGTGGAGAAGCAGGCTCCATGCTGGGAGTCCGAGGTGGGACTCGATCCCGGGTCTCCCAGATCAGGCCCTGGGCCGAAGGCCGTGCTAAGCAACTGGGCCACCCGGGCTGCCCACTTTAAACATTTTTTGTCAGTAGGCTGTGCCCAGTGTGGGGCGTGAACTGACCGCGGGAGATCAGGAGTCCTGCACTCGGCGGCCGAACGCCGGGCACACCTACCTTTAAACATCCTTCCAGCCCTTCTGCGGGCCCCTGCCCTGCCTTCCTTCTGAAGTCCCCCGCCAGGTGACTGACAGCACAGAGGCCAGGGCAGAAAGCCACTCAGGAAGGAGAGGGGCCCAAAGAGGAGCCGACCCAGGCCAAGGCCCCGGAGGGCTGGCTGGTTCCCTGGGCTCACACTGAGTACCCGCTCGAGCTGCCATCTTCACCCTCTTCCTTTCAGGGGCAACTCTAGGGCGAGGGCTGGCCCTGTGTGGACCCCCAGCCCTGGGAGTCCTCGCCCCCAGCACACAGGGCGTTTCCAAGGAGACTGCTCTGTTCCCCCCGTGCCCCCCAGGCAGGCTGCCCAACAGGTTCAGGGACCTCTCCTCTGGGCCACCAACCCCCATGGTGGACATGGCAAGGATGGTGCTGCTAGGTGCTGAAGGAGAAACTGGGAAGTGATCTGTGGGGTGGAAAATCCCACCTCCTGACCAGGAGTCTGGGAAATTACCTGGTTCCCAAACATTTCTGAGAGCAAGGCCATGTTGAGGGTGCGGCCAGCATAGCCCACTAACTCCACATAGAGACTCGGCCTCTGAAACTAGCTTAAAGATTTCTTCTGGCCCCCACAAGTCCCACCTGGAAGTCTTGAGGACTCCCTGATCCAGAACAGAGAGCCGAAGACCAGGAGGAGGGTGTCACCTGGTGGAAGCAAGGGCAAATGGTTCTCCATGGCTGATCTGCACACACCTCAAACCCAGTGGGTCCCACTGACTCTTCCCCTCTATGGCTCCCCATCCCAGTGAATGGCACCTTCACCGCTTAAACGTGGGGATCCTCCTGGGATCCACCCTCCCAGCCCAGCTCCATCAGCTGGACCCAAGGGGTGGGTGACAGCCTCGTCAGGAGGAAAGCAAACCCTCTCCCTAGTGATTCTATAAAGGGTATTTAGGGGCCCCCCGGGTGGCTCTGTCGGTTAGGGCCAACTCTTGATTTCCGCTCAGGTCATGATCTCAGGGTCATGAGATCGAGTCCCACCTTGGGCTCCGAGCTGGGCGTGGAGCCTGCTTGAGATTCTCTCTCTATCCCTCTGCCTTTCCCCAACCTCCCCAACCCCACTTGCGTGCGAGCACTCTCTCTTTAAAGGAAAAAAAGGGCGGCCTGGGTGGCTCAGCGGTTTAGCGCCGCCTTCGGCCCAGGGCCTGATCCTGGAGACCCAGATTGAGTCCCACGTCGGGCTCCCTGTGTGGAGCCTGCTTCTCCCTCTGCCTGTGTCTCTGCTTGTCTCTCTCTCTGTGTCTCTCATTAATAAATAAATAAAATATTTAAGAAAAAAATAAAATAAAAGGAAAAAAGGGGGTACAGTTAACGTATATACATATATATAATATAGGGTATTAATATACAGGAATTTGTTACAAAGATGTTAGAGAAATTGGAGCACCTGGCTGGCTCAGCGGTTGAGCATCTGCCTCTGGCTCAGGGCGTGACCCCGGGGTCCCGGGATCGAGTCCCACGTCGGGCTCCCTGCGTGGAGCCTGCTTCTCCCTCTGCCTGGGTCTCTTCTCTCTCTCTGTGTCTTTCATGAATAAATAAATAAAATCTCTTTAAAAATGTTAGAGGAATTAAAAGAACAAGTATGGGAAGGGGAGAGAACCCTGAGATTAGCCACTCAGAACCGCCGCCACCCCTGGGGCTGGAGGTGGCACCTCGGGGGCCAGGAGCCGGGGCATCGGGGAATCTGGAACCGTGGAGGACACGGAGCCACTGCAGGAGACCCCAGGAGAAGCACAAAGGAGGGAGACAGCCCGGCTTCCCCCTCCCGCCCTCGCACTGACCTCCCACCAGTGCCTCCCATCGGCCGAACCTAAGATGGAAAACATTTTGACAAAGGAACTTGGGAAACGGAGTTTGTGGGGTCAGCCCAGTGTCCAGAGAGCAGGGCAGGCGCAGGGCGGAGGCTGCTCTGAGCACAGGCCAGCAGCTGGCACAGGCCCGAGGGACGAGGCCCGCCGCCCGGTCCGGCCTCCGCGTGGGATCTCGGGCGCCCCCGGAGCCTGTTCGCGCACCTCGGCAAGTCCTGGGAACCCATCAGAGCTCCAGTCTCTTAGGGGGGCTTCTCCCCTTCTCCGGCTGAACCCAGCTCGGAAAGGACCTCGGAGGGGAGGATCTGGTGACTTCTGTCTTGACCCTGCCAGGCGTGGCTGGGGAGAGGCTTTGGGGAGCTGTTCCATGGCAGCTACAGTTGTCGCCCCCCCCCCCCCACTGGGGCCTCTTGGAAGCAGTTTCTGGCTCATTCTCTGGAGGCACATTCGTGGGGACCTTGAAGGCTTTCTGGATGACTCCTCTGACCACAGCACCCCCCTGCCTGCACTAGAGATGCCCGAGCCTCCTGCTGCCCACCACTGTCTACATCCCCTTGTCTCCAACACAAAGGGGGGTCCTCCAGGCCTCTCCTGCTGAGGCACCGCCCCCGGAGGAAGCCCTTTGGGTTAGAGATGGCCCGAAGCTGGCTTCTCACCTGGAGTCCACGGTGGCCCCTTGCCCTTTGCCTGCAGCAGCCCGGCCGGCTCACACCTCATGCATCCTGTCTTGCTCCAGGGCGGCCACCTCGGGCCCATCTAGCCTCAGGCTCTAACTCATGTCACACACCTTTACGTGGGGTCCTGGGCACTCGGGAGTGCACAAGGGGCAAGGATCTCCTATCAGTCTTCTGGGCCCTAAACTCTGGATATCAAGCACCCCCCAGGCGGCTTCGCCCAAGATAAAGGGAAGCACCCCCTACCTCAAGAGGCAGCAAGGGGTGCTCAGCACAATGGCCATACCCTTCCCCAAATCCCTTCTCTTAGAATCTCCAAACCTAGTATCTTCTTCTTTTTTCTTGATTTTTTAAATTCCTGAGAGACACACAGAGAGAGGGCAGAGGACCTGACAGGCAGAGGGAGAAGCAGGCCCCCTGCGGGGAGTCCGATGCGGGACTCGATTCCTGGACCCTGAGCCGAAGGCAGACGCTCAATCGCTGAGCCCCCCAGGTGTCCCCAACCCCAGCATCCTCTTTGCCTGGGGATGGGCAATGGCAAATGCTGGGCGAACCACGTGGCATTCAGTCTGTCAGAACAACTGCACGGGTGGCCCGGAGCTCTCTCTTCGAGGTGGGGTTTGATCCTGGCACCCACCATATTGTACCTGCCACCGGGAAGCTGGTAAACGGCAGCGACAGCACAGGAGCCCCCTTCACACCCGGCCTCAGTCTGGATCGCCCCTTCCTACTGCCTCACAGACCAGCCCTGGCTTTGGCCTTGGCCATTTCTCACTTGTGATGCTCCAGGGGCCTCTCACCTGGTCCTCTAACCTGTCCTGGCCCTCTAACCTGTTCTCCGTGGCGTGGTCGGGGCCAGCTCGCAGAAGCACGAGGCGGTCATGTCGTCTCCCCCTGACTCAGTATCTGAAATCAAGGGGCGATGTTTGGCCCCTGCCCAGCAAGGGACGTCTGCCAATGTCTGGAGACGTTTGGGACTGTCACGATTGCAGGGCAGGGTGGTGCTGGTGGGCAGAGGCCAGGGTGCGGCTAGATGTCCTAGGACACACAGGGCAGCCCCACACCAGAGAAGCATCCGGCCCAAAATGTACGCGGCGCCAACACTGAGAACGCCCGGGGTCCTCGGCGCCCTGGCCTGTGGCTCCCTGCGGCCTTCGCGATTGCTCGGATCTCCCTCCGAGCGAGATGCTGGAGGCTGCACATCCCGGCCCAGACCGTCTGTGAGGCACGTCCCCCCGGCCCCATACTCTAACCACCCTGGGCTCCCTGGATGACCTTGAGTCCTCTCCTCCGTGCCCTGGTCCGTGGGCGCTGCTCTGCCCGGGGATCCTTCCCCTTCCATCTGCTTGGTGATCACCTACTCGATCACCTTCAGCTCGAAGCCCAGCTCCCTCTTGTGAAACTTGCCCTTAACCACATCCCAGCGAGCCAGGCAGGGCTCGGCACTCTCACGGGCCTCCGGCAGACCCTCACCTCCGTAGGTTAGCTGCTTACACGTCCCTCTCCTCTCTTAGTAATTGTGATACTAGCAGTTATTGAGAGTCACCTCTGGGCCCAGTGACTTGCAGACATCGCCTTGCCACGCAGGGGCCCAGCTCCCGGGCGAGCTTACACGCGTGAAGGGCACCGCACTCCAGCCGAGCCGCCCCCGTGGCCAACGAGCTCTGCGCAGCCGGCCGCGCCTCACGCCACCGGACGGGGTGGTCCTGGAGGACAGAGGGGTTTGCTTTCCACCGGTGACCGGGTGATACGCAGAGGAAGGGGCCCAGTAAGGTTGCACGATGTGAGGCGACGAGCGTGCACGGGAGGGGAGAGGGGGGTGCAGAAGTGAGCGAGCCAGCGGATGTCAGAGTCGAGGCCCAGGAAGCTGGTCCGTCCCAATCCCTCCCAGGCCATGCAGGGCTCAGCCCCCAAAGCCCCACAGCGCAGGAAACCCCACTGTTTTTGCTCCTGGGTAACGGGGAACACGCAGGTTCCTGTAGACAGGACCGGGGCCCGCGGGTCCCCGACGCAGGGGCTGCGTGCATAGTTTGGCTGCATGTCCTCGGCGTGGGCCTCCCCGGAGCCTTTCCTCCCTACCCAGCACAGCCTGCGGCCCTCGCAGGGCCCCCCACCATGTCACCCCCCCGAGTCGATGACTCTGCTTTGCAGGCAGGGCTAGTGGAAGGCACCGGGCCCAAGAACAGCCCGGCTGCCCACCGACACTTACTGGGCACCCCCTGTGTGCCAGGCGTCTGGAGGAACAGCTCTCCAGCCTCGGCCAGCATCAGAGTCACCTGCAAGGCTTGTTCAACATGCAGATTCCTGGGCCCCGTGTCTGTGGAGGGCCCTAGGGCCTTCAGGTGACTAACGGCTACCTTTTGGGAAACACAGAGGGTTTAGCTGCAGCAGGTGCTGCGGCCGGGGCGGTTTGGAAGGCCGAGCTGTGGTTGGGTGGGGAGTGGCAGCTCACACTCGGGGGAGGTCTCAGGACTGGCTGCAAAGCCAGCTCCTTCTGACCTGGTCCGGGCCCCACGGGATCCTGTCTTGCAGGGGAGCCTGCCGCCCTCCCCCCCAACCCTGCCGGGCCCACCACCAGGGCCAGCGCCCTTCTCTCCTCCCACCGCCCTGCTTATCTCAGCGTCCTATAATGCTCCGGGCCAGCCCCTTGATGACTCATGTCCTAAAATCACGAACAGGAAGTAACACTTGGTGTTAGCCACAGCCCTGAACTGCCTCCCTGTCGCCTCCTGCCAGCCCAGGGCCATGGCTTGGGCTACTTGGGCTAAGCTGGCCCTACCGAGCAGCCCCCGCCCCAGCGTCCTTCCAAAGGAGAGGAGGGCCCTCAAGAGGACGCCCAGGCCGCAGGCAGAGGGGAACCCAGAGAGCCTCCGGTCCTCCCCCTCCTCCCCCAACTCCGCCCGAACCTCCCTGATCTAAGTTGCCTCTTCTCCAGAACCAACCCCCAAACCAGCCCCAACCGTTCTGAAGACCCCCGGTTTCTAAACCCCACAAGTGGGGCCAGCTACGCTTCCGGGACTTCTCATTGCAGCCCCTCCCTGTGTGACCTCGGCCCCCTGTTCCCGGTCTCTAACCATCTCTAATCGTCTCTAACCCAAGGGAGCTGTGAGCTAGATGGTGGGGGGGAGGCTGATCTCATCCTCAGGGCCGCCTCTGCGTGATGGCAGCTGCCCAGGAAGGGCCCCGTGTTCACGGGGAGTGTGCCCTGCACGCGGGCTCGGGCGCCGGGCTCGGGCAGCACGCGGGTCTGACCCAGCAGCCAGCCACCAATGTGCTGGGTGGGGAACCGGGAGCCACACACGGTCCCCTGCTCCGCGGCCGGCTGTGGACGAGGACCGCGAGCCCCTCCTGTCCTGCCTGGAGGATCCTGATTGTCCTGAGACGTGGGGAGAAGGGCTGGAGCGGGGCTGAGCTGGATTCGAATCCCCGCCTGCCAGGGTCCGCAGAGGGTGCACCCGCCGTGGGAGCGCCTGGGCCCCGCAGGACCCCACTGATGAGACCGCCCTTCTCCTGCCGCAGCGCCCGCTTGCCGTCTGCTGCACCCATCTCTCTTTTCACTCTTCACCTCCCATTATTTTTGTTTAGATTTTTTTTTTTTTTAATTAAAAAGCGCACAATCAGAAACAGCCACGTTCGCACTCCCCGGAACTGACCAAAGTCGGCATCCGAGGCTGTCCTCGCACCTCTCCGACCTCCTGTCGGGACACCTCACCCCTCCGCCCTGCTGCCTGGTCCTGAACACGCAGAGCACGTTCCCACCAGACCTTTGCCCTTGCAGTTCCCTCCGCCTGGATCACCCTTCCTCCAGATACCTGCATGACTCACTTCCTCTCTTCCGTCCAAGCTCTGCTCAACTGTCACCTCCTCAGACAGGCTGCCCTGACCCCCTAACACAGCTGCTTTGCTTTTCTTCTTCGCCGTCATATAATTTCTGTTTGTGAATCGTCTCTGTCTCTCCCGAGAGGGCAGGAACCTTGACTGCTTTGCTCCCCCCTGGGTCCCCAACACCTAGAAAAGCTGCACAGACACCAATTATATATATACACACTGAACAGTGGGTTCTCAGATTTTGTTGAATTATTTTTGCTTCGCCTAGCTTTGATCATGAAGACCGGAGCCCAGCTTGACTCCCACTTCTCATCTTTCTCCGGCTCCCCGAGGCAGCTGGTGCTCTGAGTGCGCCCTACATCTCTCTAGTCCCTTCTCTGCCCTCGGGTTGACACAAACAACAGGGAGGACCGTTCTCTATCCGGGCCTCTGCAGCTCCGCCAGCGGCAGAAAGCCAGGCTGACCTTCTGCCCCTCCACGGCTTCCCCTCCCCTTGGCATGGGTTTCTGAGAACTTTCCGTGTGATGAGCTCAGGCCTGGCTCCGTTCTTTGCACCTGCTGCGGGGTGCTGGGCCGCCTGCCCGCCCCACACGGTGCTCCCGGTCCCTGTGAAGGGACGGCCAGGGGTGGGGGCGGTGGGGGGGCTGGGCTCTGCTCCGCCCGGTCCCTGCTGGGGGATCCCCATCCTTGGGCCTGCCTCCCTGAAGCACAGGATGGAGCTCCTCCTAGACTCCTCGGTCATAAACCTAGAAAGTTGAACTGCCAGGCGGTGGGGTTTGCACATTTTCATTTTCACTAGGTCCTGCCAAATCCCTCTCCAAGGGGCTGTACCCAGTTACACTCCCTCCGGCGGCCTGTGGGACTCCCACGTGCCCCATGTGCAAGGACCTTTGATCTTGTCAGTGGGTTTCCTTTTATAGCCCTTCATATTGTCAGAGCGCTTTCAATTCTCCTCCCTGCTTTCAGCCTCGCCCTGGCCCTGAGAACATCCTTCTCACTGGAGGGATGAGGGCCCCAAAGTCTCTGGACCCCAGAACCCCCCAACCCTTAGGACCCTGCAGTCCCCAACCTCCTAACGGCCACCCACCTGCCACGCGGCTCTCCAAAACCCCCTCCTCGCCCAGTTTCACGGTCTCCCCTTCGGGCCCAGGGGAGCTGGGAAGCAGCTGGTCCCCACTTTCTCGTTACACAGGCAAAGACACAATGGCCCCCTTCTGCCCTGCGGACACACCGAGCCCTGGCCTCAGTTTCCCTGCTTCCCCTGGGCCCCCTTGGAGTTCTCCACCCCGTTACAGACAGGCTGCTCTGGCCTGGGCAGGAGGGCTCCCCCCAACATGCCCCCCCCCCCGTGCTGTACGGATGGAGTTCCCAGGTAGCTCACAACCTGCCAGCGGCTGTGAATGGACCCTGCCTTGCCGGCTCCTCTCTGGCTGTCTCTCAGGGCCTCACACCGAGCGGTTCAGCGGATCCCACTCTTCCAAGCAAAGCTCTGCGCCTGCTTCCTTTTTTCCCCAATCTCTGCTCCCCTTCCCGTCCCAGGCTGAGCTCCATAGGGCATCCCGTGGCATCGGTGGGGGGTTTGGATTCCTCTGCGGCGGGACTGCTGGGTCCGGGGTGGGGGGAAGCGTGTGCCTATTTCCCAGATCCTGCCGGAAGTCGCCCCAGGACGGCCCCACCGGCCAGGGTGAGAGGGTCCCACTTCCTCACGTCCCCCCCCACCTCACCGTCAGCCAGCACTCTGATTTTGGCCAATTGGATGGGTGTGAAGTGGAACCCACTCTGGTTGCATTTGCATTTCTCTGAACATTCGTGGGTTTGAGCACCTCTTCAGTACTTGTTAGTCATTTGGGTTTCCCCTTCTGTGAACTGCCGATTCACATCCTTTGACCGTATTTCTATTATTTCCTGTCTTTTTCTTGTAGATTTGCAATAATTCCCTGTATATTCTAGATATTAATCCTTGTCATTTTTAGACATCACAAACACTTCCCTCATTCTCTCACTGGCCTGGTGTTCTTGGTTAGGGCTGTTGGAAATATATATATATATATATATATATATATATATATATATATATATATATAGTCTTTCTTTTTAATGGAATAAAATACACCAATTTTTTCCCCATTTGGATCTCCATCAAAAGGTCCTTCCCAACCCTAGGATAGAGAGGTACTTTTCCATAATTCTTCTCATTCACTTTATGATTTTTATCTCTCCCATTGAGGTCTTAAATCCAACCAAATTGGTCATGGTGTGTAAAATCTAGAGACTTGACTTTCTCCAGAGTGAGCTGGTCTGTCGTCTCCCACTGGCCAGAGCCCATCCTGTAATCCCCGATCATCATTACAAGGCTCTATGGCTGGATTATCTCCTGCCCCATTGGTCTTCTTGCTCCTGGGATGGTCCCACATGGTCGTTATTAGTAGAGCTTTGTCGACTGCTTAGTATCCTGTAGAGTGAGGCCCCCTTGCTCTTCTTTTTCAAAACTGACCGATTTATACAGGGTTGTTGGTTCTTCCGTACACATCCCGAAATTCACCTGTAGCCTCTTCAGGCGCCGGTTGTGATTCGCACTGAATTCATGGGTGACCGTTGGAAGGCAGCTGACACCACGGCAGCACCGATGCATCGCACTGTCACCACGCTGTGTCCTGCGCTTTTTGGGAGCATCTTCTATGTCTTTTTATATGTTTTTTTATTTTCCTCTGGACACTCGGGTGTGGCCGGGTGATGGCGCCAGCAGCCCCCCCAACCCGCCGCTCCGCCCCCCTGGCTCCCTCTGATCCCTGCCGTCTCTCCGGGTGAGCTCAACGGCGGAGCCTGGTGGCCCTATGACATGATCCAAGAGATGACCTTACGCGGCTCACCCAAGTCCACACAGCCAGCAGAGTGGGAAACCGTAACATAGAACAAACGGATATTAGGACGAACCTCAAAATCCGAAAAACTCCGTTTCCCAAGGGATTTGCTGCAGGCCTGAGGCAGCGGCCCGCTGGGTTGAGGCCCCCACTCATCTGCAGCGGCTCCCCTTCAGTGGTGGAGGCCCCGGGGTTTCTCCTGCGGCCTGAGCAAGACCTTCTCCAGGCCGCCCCTTAGGAAGACGTGGACTTCGGGGCCCCCCACCCCCATCGCCCGGAGCGGATACCTGCTTGGTGGCCCCAGCTCTTCAGACGAGCCCCGCCAGAAGGCAAAGCCCGTACCTGTCACATCCTTGGCCTTTTCCTAGAGAAAATAGCTTTTCCAAACCTGTCCTTACCTCACCTTCCCAAAGGCTTCATCTACGCGCCTTCCCAGAGGGCTCCCTCCTGGACCCCCGGGCGGTTTGGGCATAAACCCCGTCACCTCAAAATGCGATGCTTTCCTCCTCTAATGTGAAGCCATCCTTCACGGCTTCGCTCCAACCCCCCACCTCCTCCTTGAAGCCCTCCAAGATGTCTCCAGCCCACGGGGGTCTCTTGCCATCTCTATAGAAAGTCTGGCATTGAAAAAAAATTGAAAATGAGCTAAACCAGAGACTGGCAAATTTTCTTTCTTTCTTTTTTTTTTTTTTTTTTGTTTTTGGCTGTAAAACTCTTTGTTCCAGTAGAATTTTAGGTGGAAAGATAACAGTTTTCTCATCGCTGGGCTCTGGATCCTAACTCTGCCACTCGCTGGCCGGGTGACCGTAGAAGAGTCACTACACCTCTCTGAGCCCAGTTTCTCGATCTGTGAGAACTACACCTGCCTGCGGAGGCTGCTGTGGAGAGTAAACATGATGATACGTGAGAAGCAGCTGGCACACAGCGAACGATCGGTAACGAGGATCATTAGGACAGAAAGCTAGTTTGAGAAAGAGACCCAAGGGCAGCGACTTCATCTGAAGGGCGCTTGGAAAGGCCTGCCCCCCACTAACCTGGCTCACTCCTGAGTCCGTCCCCAGAACCCTAAGATCCCAGGGTCTGGATCCAGGATCCCAGAGACGTAGAATAATGCACATCATTTAAAATTGAAATAGTCAAAGGTGATTCCCTAATACAGCACAGATTTTGAGAAGGAGCAGGTCTGTTGTGTAAAATAAAAGAGCAAGAGACGTGCCTGCCTGGCTCGGTCAATAGAACACACAATTCTTGATCTCGGGGTCACGAGTTCGAGTTCCATGTTGGATATAGAGATGACTTAAAAATTTTTAAAAATTAAAAAAAAAAAAAAAGAATAGGGATGCCTGGGGGAGCTCAGTGGTTGAGCATCTGCCTTCTGCCCAGGGCGTGACCCCAGGGTCCTGGGATCGAGTCCCACATCGGGCTCCCCGCAGGGCGCCTGCTTCTCTCACTGCCCGTGTTTCTGCCTCTCTCTGTGTCTCTCATGAATAAAGAAAATCTTAAAAAAAAAAAAAGAATAAGAACTAAAAGAAAAAAAAGTAAGAACTAAAAGCAGGAATGCTCTAGAAGTTCCATGCAGAATCACTAGGAGCAGATCCCTCAGTGGCGGCTCCACAGAGGTGAGGTTCAGGTGCACGGTCCCCGTCCTGAAGGGCTAACGACTTATAATTGTGGGATAGAAATGTCTTGACCCGTGTGAGGAGGGCTACGGACAAAGACCCATAAGGATTACAACCATGGGTGGAGAAGTTTTATTTTGTTAATAAGTCACTGAAGATAATTCTTAAAAATTATTTAAAAGAAAGGAAAAAAACCCACATTTTGAAATGGTTATAAGGGGTTTGGAATCGTGCATGATTTTTACTATTTTCCTTTACTTTGGCTCTGTTTATTTAGTCCTCCCCCCAAATTATGTTTACTTCCAAATTATATTAAGGGTTTTGGTTTTCATTTTAATATATATATTTTTAAGATTTTATTTATTTATTTGAGACCGGGAGAGAGAAAGAGAAAGTGTGTGGGGAGGTGCAGGCTCCCCCAGAGCAGGGAGCCCCATGTGGGGCTTGATCCCAGGACCCCGGGATCATGACCTGAGCCGAAGTCACTTAGACACCCCATGGCACCCCTGTTTTGATACTTAAAGTACCAGCAGCCCGGGTTCTAGTTCAGAGGCCAGTGACCTCAGACACGTCCCTCGTCTGTGGGTCCTGGTCCCCCGTCTGCCCTCTGCGAGGCAGGGGCTGTACGCGGCTCTGAGGTCCAGGGGTCACGACTCGTGCTGCACATGGGCCTCTTGGGCACCCCACTGCTTCAGGCCGGGTCGGGGGGCCGCCACACTTCCAGCTGGCCCGGGGCCAGGCGGCCCGGCCCAGGATCTTCTCCTACCGAGGCCCAGCTGGGAGCCAGAGTGGCCAGGCAGCGAAGGGGGGGGCAGCGCTGGACACGCCACGTGGCCCTGAAGCCACCTCCCCACGCGGCGCCCAGCACGCGAGACCGCGTCAGCAGGGAGCGCACGGCACCGAAGTCACTGACCTCATTTTCCCGGTAGGTTTTCCCTTTCCCCGATTCAAAACGAGGAAGAAATCATCTTTCCCCCGGTACAATTTCCCAATCTTCATCAACTTCGAAGTTTCCGAGCACACGCCCACCAGCCAGCCCCGGGCCGGGGGACAGGGATGACTTCGGGGCAGAGGGACCTGGCTCAGGAGCCCGGGACGACTTGGGGCCGCCCCTTGTCCGCCACACGGGGCTGTCTGTGTTCAGGACTCGCTCCCCGGGACCGGAGCCCCTCACCGCCCCCCCACCCAGGCCTGCCCACCGTCCCTGCAGGTGCCACACACGCTTACTGGCCGCGCCCGTGTCACCCCAGCCTCCGGAGCCGGGCTCGGCCAGGCGCCCAAATGAGGACCCCAGGAAACCCGAGCTCCTGGGAAGTGACGGGGGAACTTCAGGCACTAAGAAGGCATCAACTTCGCCACCACCTGGCCTGGGGTCGGGTCCTACTCAGGGCACTTCCGGCCACGGGATCTTGACCGTGACACGCGGCTTCGTGTCCCGGGGCCTCGGCCGCCCCCTCCCCAGGACGGGGATGAGCAAGGCCCCGCCGCCGCGCTGCTGCGCAGACGGGGTCTGAGAGCCACCGGCCCGCACACGGCAGGCACCTGGCCACGGCCACGCACGGGCCCGCGGGGCGCCCGGGGAGCTTCCCTGCCGAGGTCCCGCGCCCAGCCTCGCCTTCCCTCCGCACGCCAAGGAAGGTCCCCGGGCCGCCGGTCGGCAGGTCCCCCAGGAGGCTGCTGCGCCTTCCCGCCCAACACGCGGAGACGGGGCGCAGACACGGGCACCCCCGACCCGCCCGCGCTTGGGTCTCCAACGCCCCCACCCCTGCCGGCCTCACCTGGCGCCCCGGGGCGCACTGCCGCTGCGGCCACGTCTGCAGGGACAGGGCTGTCCCCACCGCAGCTCACGGACTCACGGGACAGGAGTGAGCCTCCCGCCGGACAGCTGGCGCCAGAGGGGCAGGCGGGCGCCCCAGGCCGGCGGTGCCACATGCTGGACGCCGGAGCCCCCACCGCCCCGTCCATGGGGGGCCCCGCCCCAGCCCCTGCCTGGCTCCGGGCAGCTCGCTGGATGGACAAGGTCAACTCGTCACAGAGAACTCTTGGGAGGCGGCCGGAACCAGGCCTCTGACCCCTGTCACAGCCAGGGCTGGGGGACCTGGGGGGACGCAGAAGTCCCGCCCCCGGTCAGTCCTGGGAGGCTTCCTGGGGGAGGAGAGCACAGCTGAGGACGGAGGCCTGGGACTGGGGCAGTGGGCTGCGATGTCCTGGTGACACGTGCCCCTACCCCAGTGCAGGCCCGGGAGGGGCGGGAGGGGCTGGGAGGGGCCGGGGCACAGCCGGTTCCAGAGGCTTGGGGTGTGGGGGTCAGGGCGGCAGTGGGGCAGAGCCGGCCTGGGAGGCAGGGCAGGTGCAAGCCCGGAGGTGCACTGCAGGCGCCCTGGCTTCCCGGAACCCGGGGTCAGGGACGGGGTGCGCAGGGCCTGGGACTCAGGCGGCCACAGCCCAGGGGGCGGTGGGGGACACACGGGCCGCAGCCAGGTGGCCGGGCAGGCCTGCTGGGAGCCGGGTGACAGCAGGAGCCCCGCCCAGTGCGCTGCGCTGCGGCCTGGCCCGGAGCCACCTCCTCGGTCCCGGTACCCTGCTCCCCCAGGAGCACCCCCCTTCCCCCCCTCCCTCCACGCCGGGGCCGCGGGAACTTCCTGAGCAAAGTGTAATCGCAACGAAAAACAATGTCCCTGCGACAGCCGCTTGCATAACCTGCCCACAGCTCTCGGTGACTTCCTGGCCAGGCGAGGTGCAGCCCTGAGCTGGGGGGGCCCCACCCTGCCCGGGAAGGGGCCAGACCCTGCCCCCCCGCCCCGCTCGGGGGAGGCCCAGCAAGGGCTCTTGCAGCCTCAGTTTCCCCATCTGGAACCTGGGGTGTGGGAACCGATTATCTGGAAAGCCTCAAACATTCTAGAACCACATGGAGGTCGGCTTGCTTTTGGGCCCGCCGCTCTCCGCGCGGGGCCTCCGGGCGCTCGAGCTCCGCACACCGAGGGCTTCGGTCCCAGTTCCGTCCGGGTGACCTGCGACAGTGCTTGAGCTTCCTTGAGGCAACCGGGGCGACAACCACCAAACTACGGAGGGGACAACCTGAGGTGCTATGGAAAGCGTCGAGCACCGTGCCTGCCACGTAGTACGATCTCGGAATTCTGCGACGACCCGGGGGGCGTCTACACCTCCTCTGCCCTGAACCTGGGCTCTGCGGCTGCGCTTGACCCTGCGCATGTGGCCAGGGCGAGGCTGTGCCGGCTACTGGGCCCGCTTCCTACGCCGGGGGGGCTTGCTGGGGAGCGGCCGCCTGTGGCAGAGGCGGAGCCGCCCCGGGGGGGATCTGGGGACAGAAACCCCCAGGCGGTGCCCACCTGCCTGCGCCCTGGACGTGTGGCCCCCGGGCCAGCCGGGAGCAGAGCCGCGCTTTCCCGCCCAGCCCAGGCCACACTGTGGGCCTTCGAGTAAAATCAGCGGCGGGCGTGGGCTCAGGCGCTCAGCCCCGAGGGCCCCGGGGGGCGGCGGGGGAGCGGGCAGAGCAGGTCGGCCGCCAGCTGCGAGGTTCGGGAACAGGGCCCGAGCGGCCACGCGGCAGGAGGTAGGGCCGGGCCTCGGCACTGGGTAAGGCCCCACCCGATGACCCGCTGCCCGCGTGCAGAATCGGCTACATCACGTCACACGGAAAACACGGGGCCCCTTGTTCAAAAATGATTAAGTTTTCCAGGCAGCACGGCGGGGTGCTGCACCCAGCGCCAGGCTCCGGGCACTCGGAGGCCGTGGGGCCGGTCTGATGGGGCTGCCCCGACTCCTGCGGAGCTGCCTATAACAGGAACCCCGCTCACCACTGCACTTACTTTTAACACCAAATTAAAATAAATAAACGGAAGCATGAAAATCAGCCAGGAGTCTTTACCGTCCACCCAGACTGGACCGAACCCCCCAGCATCCTGCACCGTGTCTGCCTCCCCACAAGGGGGGCCCTCAAAACCAACCTCGGGGACACCTGGCTGCCTTAGGGCTCAGGGCGTGACCCCAGGGTCCCGGGATCGAGTCCCACATCGGGCTCCCTGCATGGAGCTCGCCTCTCTCTCTGCCTGTGTCTCTGCCTCTCTCTGTGTCTCTCAGGAATAAATAAATTTTTTTTAAAAATTAAAAAACCAAAAAAAAAAAATTAAAAAACCAATAAACCGGGATCCCTGGGTGGCGCAAGTGGTTTGGTGCCTGCCTTTGGCCCAGGGCGCGATCCTGGAGATCCGGGATCGAGTCCCACGTCGGGCTCCCTGCATGGAGCCTGGCTTCTCCCTCTGTGTCTCTGCTCCTCTCTCTCTCTCTTATCATAAATAAATAAAAATTAAAAATAATTTTTTTAACAAACCCAACCTCCTCCTTACCTCCCAGCCATGGTGAGCTGGAGGTGAGAGGAAATGGGTCCAGAGGGCAGGAGCCGGATGATCACCTCGACACAGACGCAGCCCTGCGGGGCGAGGGCGCCTCCGGGGCTGTGGCTGCGGGTCAGCATGTCGGCCCCTCCCGGGCCCCAGCCCGGCCAAGGGGGCGCGATATTCGGCCTCTCGGCTGTTGCTCGTGGAGCCCGGACACAGAGGGGACGTGGCAGGGCTGGGGCTCCCCCATAGCTCCTGCAAGGCCCACACGGCCTGCCCGCCCTGCGCCCCCAGGCAAGCACGTGCCCCGGCGACCCGTGCACCCCACCAACGTCCCGAGGGCACTGGCACCTGCGGGTTACAGACCTAGGACACGGGTGGGGGGAGGAACACGGGGCTGCAACTGCCGGAGCAGGGACAGGCCCCGACGGATGGAAGGGGACGCGTGTGCCAGGACGTGGGGAGACCCCGTCCCCAAACACGGACACACTCCAGCGTCTCCCAGGGGGTTTGGGTGTGGGGTCCCCCTCTCCTGGAAGTCACCCAAAGAAAGGGGAACCCAGACTCCCGATTCCCGGCCTCCTGCGGGGACAGCAGCCGGGGGACAGCAGATGGGGGACATGAGCCCTGGGGACACCCGCCGGACCGTGCCGCGCCCCCAGTGCTGCAGCGCGAGCTCCTCCGACCCAGGGCGCCCCCGCGACCCCCCGCGACCCCGTGTCCTCGCACGCGGCCTCCGGGGCGATCTGCGCAGCCCGGGGGCCTTCTCGGCGTCTCCACCCACGCGGGACCCGGGCCAACCGGGCAGCGTGAGTGCGCGGCCACCCCCCCCGGCCCGACCCACGAGGGCCTCGCTCGCCTACGTGGTTTGGAGAAGGGAGGGAGGGGAGCAGGCGAGGGGCAGCGGCGGGTGCTCGGGCGCGGGGGTCGCCCGGCGGAGGGACCCGGGGCACGGGGGAGGCCGCGGCCGGAGCCATCTACCCGCCGGCCGAGGACCGTGACCTGGGGCTCTGTGGGGCACCCCGCGGAGCGAGGGGGTCTGCCCCCCGTGGGGGTCCCGCTGCATCCCAGCCCCGGGGAGGCCGGAGCCCACCCGTCGAGCAGGAAGGGCCGCTCCCCGAGGGCACAGGCTCGCAGCGCCCGGACGCGAGCGGCCACGCAGCAAGCACGAGCCCGGGCCCTGCGGAGCGGCGGTGCCGGCGCCCTGACCTCGCACACGGGCCGCAGCCGGCCCAGCGGGACCCGCACGTACGGCCGGAGCCCGAACCCCCCCGCCCCCCCAGGTCGCCCGGCCCGCACCGGCCGCCTGCGCCCCTCGGCCCGGCCCCGCCAGGTGTGCGCCCAGCACGGGGCCGCCCGGGTGAGGCGCCCGCCGTGGGCTCCGCTCAGCCAACCCGACGCTTGGGCTGTTCTCCCGGGTCGGTCTCTGCGTAGCTCTGCACCCCCACCCCCGCCGTTACCGCGTACGGGACAGAAAAAGGGGGCGGGGAGAGAGCCCCCCCCCACCCCGGGACCAGCCGGGGCAGCTCCTGTCCCTGCACAGGTGCCCATTTGGGTTCAGCCCGACGACGCAGCTCCCGGGCCGGGCCTTCAGGGTCTCGGCCTCGTTCCACCTTAGGGAGCGGCCCTGGCCTCGCTGCCCCGGGAGTTTCCTCCGAAGGCCACAGCTCCCGGAGACCCTGCTGAACGGCGGGTTTGCTGGTGGTGTGGGGACAGGCTGGGGGTGTCCACAGCTGCCGCCTTCCGCCACCCCACGGGGAGCCCCGGGCGGGGGAGGGGACGCAGACTGGGCCCTCCCAGCTCAGGCCCCAAGCCCAGGGCTTCAGGACGGCTCAGGCCAACCCGGCACCACCGCTGCTAGGGACCGTCCTTGCTGCCCAGGCCGCCGCGCGGGGAGCCAAGGGCGCGGGAGCCTTACGGCACGACAGGCTTTATTTTCAAGGTCCCCCAGCGGTGCTAACGCCGCGGGCAGGCAGCAGGCTCTGCACACATCGGCCCTGGGAGGCCACCCACAGAGGGAGCAGGTGGGGACGCCGAGAGCCAGGCCAGCCGACCCTGAGCCCCCTGCCCACCGTGGGGGCCACAGAACGGGGGAGGGCCCGGAGGGTGGCACTTGGCCCTCGCAGGGCTGAGGGGGGCTCACCCCGACTCGGCGCACGGAGTTCAGACGCTGCCACTCCAGTCGGTGGGGGACCAGGGAGCCCACCCCACGGGGAGGCAGGCCCGGAGCCTTCGTGCCCACATGTTCAGTCTCAACCTCAGAGCGTCCTGAAACCATGGGGTCCTTAAGGGCCTTCCAAGTTTTCCGAGGATCAAGCTTCAGAGGATCGGAAGTTCCACGAGGGGCCTTTGGAGGGAGGGGCGCTTCATCCCGCCCCTCACAGCCCGGGCCCATGTCCGGAACCCAGCTCGGCGGGGTGCGGCATCCTCCGGTGGCTCAGGCTGCTCCCGGGCCGTGTCCACGCCGTCCCTACGCGGGCCGGCAGCCCCACGTCACAGCGCTTTCCTCCTGGGTGTGAAATGCGAGGAGGCCTCAGGTCCACACAGGAGCACTTGCTCTTCTGAGAATCCAGACTAAGGCCGAAGGACAGGGCGAAGCCACGTTGCCCTGACACCCGCACCCCAGCCACGGGCACTGAGTGGCGGGGCCCCGGCGGCAGGGCTGGGCCCCGGGCTGTGCACATGGCAAATCTGGGGACGCAGCGGGGATGCCACGGAGCCGGCAGGGCCCCAGGAAAGGCCGGGGCTCCCCCACCGCGGGGGCAGGTCCTGGCTGCTGAGAGTCTGCATGCATCTGGGTCCCAAGACGCCTCCCCAGGGGGCTGGTGGGGGTGCCATGAGTCAAGCCAGTCGACCCTGGGCCCCACGGTGAGCTGGGGGCCACAGAACAGGGGAGGGCTGGGGGCCGGCCTGGGCCTCACCCCGACCCGGGGCACCCAGGGCAGCACCGCAGCTGTGGCCAACACGGGGCAGCCAATGATGCCTCAGCCCCAACTTCCCTGTGGACTCAGGAGAAGCCACCTACGGCGCTGGTTCACGCCCACATTCCAGGCCTCCAGTGACTGGGGGCCAGCGGCAGGACAGCAGGGTCAGGGGGCATCGCTCCCATGGCCCAGGTGAGAGTGGCAAGCGCTGAGGCCCGTGCTTCTCGGGCCCTGCCCTGGCCCTGGTGGTGTGTCTGGAACACAGGGCTCCGAGGGCATCTTCCCAGCAGTGGCAGGACCAGGTGCCAGTGCCCGCTGGCTGGCCGCAGCCGCAGCCCCAGCCCCAGATGGTCCCTCCTGCAAAAGCCCAGGCTCCCCCAGGGTCCAGGCTGGGGACATGACTAGAGACCCCAGGACCCCCTGGCTCCGGGCAGCTCTACCCCTGGATGTTGGAACCTCAGTTGGGGCCACATGGGCCTCTGTCCCCCACCCTGGTGCCACGGATGCCACCCTGGCCTCCCAGGGGGCACCCTGCTGTCCTCTCAGCCCCAACCCAGGCCAGGCTTCATTTCTCAGAGACGGTCATGGGCAAGGGGGCCTCCTTTCCTTCCTCTTCTACTGAGAACATGACGTCCCCACAGCTGCCCAGAGGTGGTTCTGTCTCCTGCTCCGGGAAGTGGGGGGCATGGTCCACTTCCAGATCCTCCTCGAACTCAGGCCCTGCCGGCCCCACCAGGCCACGGCCCTCAGGCCCCTCGGTCCTGACGGTCCCCACAATCACGGTGTCAGCCTTCATGATGTAGATCTTCTCTGCAAGGCAAATGGACGGGTGAGGAGAGGGGACCGGAGCCCTCGCTGGACAGAGCAGGCAGGCAGAGGGGGGTCCGAGGTCCCACTCTGTCACCCCTACTGCGGGGCTTCGGGCAAATGACACACCCTCTCGGATGCACAGCCACCCCCACCAACCTCAGGGGCATCCTGAGGCTCAAAGAAAGAAAACAGCTGGAAACCACATGCTGAGAGTGAGGGATGGCCCACTCGCTCCTCCGCTCCTCCCGGGAGAGGCTCCCTATCTACCTGGACCGATGGATCTGGATCGATGGACAGCTGGGCATGGGGTAGAGGAGGGAGCAGCACTGGGAGAGAAAGCGAGCCCCGGGGAGAGAAGGCGGGGTGCAGGCCCCCCCCACCCTGTGAGCACCACGGTGGCCAGGCTGAGCGCTCACACCCCGGTCCCCGTGGGCACATCACGAACCTGGAGCCCCGAGAGGTTAACGGGCCCGCCCAGGTAGTTGGCAGGAACCTCAGGAGACGCTCCCGCCCGCCCGGCTGTCCTTTCCAGTCCTGTCCTGTGCCTAGATCAGAAGCCTGGGTGGCCCGCGCTCTGGTTTGCCCGAGGTGCTCCCGGTGTTCGTACGGGGGTCCCGAGCCCCTGGGAACTTCAGTTCAGGTCAACCCAGACCCCTGACCGCAGTCTCAGAAACCTCGGCCCTGTTAACACTGAACACGATGCCAACCTCCCGCCCGAGGGCTGCGCAGTGGCGCCCGAGCAGCACCAGCAGGGCGGCGGGCGGGACGCCTGGATGAAGGGAGGCAGGTTCCCCTGCGGGCCTCAGCACCATCTGCTGGGAAGGGGTGCAGGGAGGCTCTGGGGGAGCTAAGTAAGCTGCCCAAGAAACCGGGAAGTGAGGAGCCTGGCCTTCACCCAGCCCAGCTTCTGACGGCCTCGAGCAGCTTGGCCCTGGGACTCTCTCGAGTGGGAATGAGGAAGCTCAAGAGGGAACTTGAAAGCTGGGATGGAGTTGAGGGCTGGGGTCCTGCCTCTCTGGGTAACCCAGTTATACCTCTCTGGTTCAGGAACACCCTGGGAGCCCTGCTCCCCTCGACCCCATTGCATAATGTTGGCTCTTCTGTTTGGGTTTTTATATCTTTAGGGAAAAGGGAAGTGTTCAAAATAGCAAGGATGAGAAAAAAGCTAGGAGTGTGGCAAGCTGTGCACAGGGCGCCCACACACACCCCAAAAGAGGGAGCAGGGCCCTGGGCGCCGGACACACACCCTCCCCCGAGGCTTGCACGCCCCTTGCTCCGGGAGCCTGAGCAGAGAGGGGCCAGGGAGAGGCGGGAGCCAGGGGTGGTGACAGAGGGCACAGAGCAGCCAGACGGGGCTGGAGAGGGCGAGGCACAGGCAGTGGGGCGGAGAGAAGGGGAGGTGGGTGGTCAGGTACAAGAAGCCAAAGCCGGGGCCGTCTCCTGCCACCTCACATTCCGAGGGCCCTGACTGCTCTTACTCTGACCCTCATCACAGCCCCCCCCCAAATCTGGGAGGGGAGGGGAGCGTCTTCCAGGAGCTGCTGGAACCTTCTCCCCAACCCAGGGCTCTGGAATCCAGGAACGTAGTTATCTCCGCGGGTGGGAGGTGAGGGGCTCCCCTACCTGGTGCCCAGGGGCAGAGGGATAAGGCTCAGGCCGTAGTTTGGTCTCCCCGGGGCACTGGGCAGGTTCAGTGGGGCAGGGTGTTCCTCTGGGATGGTGTCAGGACAAAAGGCCCCCGAGAGAACCCCCAAGGCCATCTCCCCTGAGCACCCCGCCTGCCAGCGAGGCTAACTGGCCGCTGAGCAGGATGCCCACCCCACAGCACCCCTGGGAGCCCAGCACCTCCCTCCAGCTGCCCCACAGCTCCTGCACTGCACTCAGCACGGCCTCAAATGTCCGAAGCAGGATTTCTTAGGAAATTTAAAGGAGATGCCTTTGGTGGTATTTCCCCCAAATGAAACTCTTTGTAAATAAACTTGCAGAAAGCTCCAATGCCAGAAGTTTTGGTTTCAGACGAAAGACTCTGCCCCAGGGAGTTCTATCCACCAACGCCTGCGGTAGAAACGTGCAGGACAATTACAATGCCCCTCTGGTATCATCCCAGCAAGGGTTAACGCTCCATAGAAGACAGCCACGGAGCTCACAGCCGGGGGTGGGGGGGTGGGGGGGGGGCTACACACAGTCCCACTGCTGGGTGCTGAGGGTATGAGGCCAGAGGCCTGGGGCCTAGGGCCTGGGGGAGCACAGCATCTGGTCTAGACAGGAGACTGGAGAGGGCCAGGAAGACTTCCTGGAGGAGGAGGCAAGTGAGCAAGGGCCACAGGACACCAGAGACGGACTAGATTCAAAGGAGGAGCTGGCTGTCCCGGGTGAGGCAGCAGCGCCCACAGAGGCGCTTGGAAGGGAGAAAGGGCTCCCCGAACTCTGGAAACTGCCAGTGAACGGGAGGCGTACAGACAGGAGGGGTCAGGAGGCAGGGGGGTCTGGTGGGGCGGCTGCGGCGACCAGTCGGAACAACCGAGTAAGAATCCTGGAAGTCATCCTGAGGGTGACAGGGACCCCGGGGCCTGAGCAGGGGCGCAGAACGGACAGCCGTGATTTTGGTGGCAACACTCCGGGTGTCCCCGGGGGGAGCGCAGTGGGAGAGGAGGCAGGGAGACCCTGGGGGCGGCCGAGCCGGGCGGGGCAGGGCTCCTGGGGTCTCTGCAGAGGCCCCCTGCCCGCCCGTAGCGCCCCTGCCCGGTAGGGAGGCTGCGTGGCCACAGAGCACTGGCACGCACCCTCCTGTCCCTCCGAGGGCTGCTTGTTGGGGGCGGGCGCGCTGTTCGCTGCTCACTTCAAGGCCGGCGGACCCCGGGTGGGGGGAGCCCCTCGTCCTCCCCGCCCAGGATCTCACAAACGCTAGCTATGGCCCAAGGAGCGCAGAGCCCCCACTACTCCGACCCCACAGACCTCAGCCGAGGGCTGCGCTGCAGGAACACACCCCATGGCGCTTACCTCCCTCCCCAAAAGCTGCTCCTGCTTGCGAGGCCAGCGGCAGAACCCACGCGCGCCCCTTCCTGTCCCCCCCCCCCCGCCCCCGGGTCCCCAGTTCTGCTCGGGCCCAGGGTCCAGGCCCACCTCCCCAGCGCCCTCCGCTGCGCCCACAGCAGGACCCCGTAAGCAGCAGACTCACCGATCCTGTTGTTGGTGTGCTCCGAGGTCAGCCGGGGCTCGGGAAGGTCCCTGGGGGACGGGGGACTGCCAACCGGGCTGGCTTCCAGCAGCCGCACGCTCTCCAGGCAGGCCGCCCCGTCGGGGCCGGGGTCCACAGCCGGGGAGCTCGTTAAGCCCACCTCTTCCAGGCCCGACTCGACCACCGATATACTCTTCTCCAGCTGCTGTGGGCGAGGGGACGTGGCGCTGATGCAGGTGCCCCCCACCGCCCTGGGAAGCCCCGTTTCACCACCTCTGCCTTCAGGATGCCTCACACCACCCGTGGCTCCTGGGCTTCGAGAGCCCGAGCCCTGTGCGGAGTTTCAGGAGTCCTGTTGCTCTTAGCCTGTACTAAATAACGACAGTGGGGCGCATGGGGAGGCTCAGGGCGGGGTCCCGGAATCCCGGGATCGAGTCCCACGTCGGGCTCCCTGCAGGGAGCCTGCTTCTCCCTCTGCCTGTGTCTCTGCCTCTCTCTCTCTCTCATGAATAAATAAATAAATAAAAGAATGAATGAATGAATGATAGTAGCCAGCATCCCATATGGTACTTACCGTGTGGCCTTAACAAACATGTCAATCCTCACAACCACCCTATAAGGTGCTAATATTAGTACCCTCTCCATTTTACAGACCAGGAGACTGAGACCCAGAAGAATCCAGTAACTGGCTCAGGCTGGTTAGCAAGTGTCCGGGCCAGCACGCGAACCCTGCCCGGCACCTGGTGCTGGACGTCCGTGCTCCAGACCCACCACAACCCACCAGCCCTGACCTCCTGGGACAGCGATCGCCTACAATTACGCTAACGTGTTCTAAAAGTAGCTACGTCTTCAGGAAGATGGTGGTTTTGTTTTTGACTTTCATAGGTAAGAATAAAGAAGTGGTCTCGTGGAACATTCTAACGCGTACTATTTACTTTCAGCCTTTAAATGGGGTTTGAGTGATTCACAGAGTATGTCTACATAGCCCTGACTGTCCTTTTAGGATAATCTGAAGTCCAAAAGGTGGCATTTTCAACAAGTTGCTATGAAAATACTGCCTCCCACGGCCAAGAAATGTTAGATTATCTTATAAATCATTAAATGCCTTTTCATGAAATTTCCTGGTATTGTAACAGCCACTTATCTGACCCAAGCATATTTGAATGTGACCCCCCATAATTTGAAAGTGAACTCATACTGTGGTTCTATCATTTTAAAAAATTAAGGGATGGAAACCTTTCTCCTTGTATGAATGAGTTCAAAGAAAGTCACGGAAAAACTGATAAATGGAAAAAAAATATGGGTGAACCATACCCACCTGAGAGCTGGCCACACGGAGTGCTCTGTCCTGCCCCGTCCTCAGCCCCACAGGGCACTGTCCCTGCCCTCACCCCACCCTCCACCGAGGCTGCTCAGCGAGCAGGGGCCAGGCTGAGCCCGGGGGCCAGGTGGGGGCCGGGTGGGGGCCCCTCCCCGCTAACCGTAGGCTCAGTGCAGCACGGCCCGGCACCTGCGCACAGCAAGCTCTCTGTAAAAGGCGGGTGAAGAGGTCCTTCCAGCGCGGGGCAACAGGTCGGGCGCTGGCTTTGGAGCCACACTACCCTGGGGTTCAAGTCCAACCAGGGTTCGCTCATCTACTTTCCAAACGTGGAACGAACCTCCTCTCGCATCTGTGCCTGTTTCCCCTTTTGGGACATGGACAACGGTACCGACCTCGGAGTGCCAGAAGGACACCTAGGATAACTTTGGGAAGCACGGAGCGAGGTGCCTGCCTCATCGTGAGTGTTCCATACGTGGTGGGCAAATTTTCGTGATTTTTTTTTTTTTTTTTTTTTAAGAGAAAGAGCATGAGCAGGAGAGGAGAGGCAGGAGAGACACAGAGCAGGCTCTACACTCGGCGCGGAGCCCGAGGCAGGGCTCAGTCTCACAACCCTGAGATCACCCCCCGGGCTGAAATCAAGAGTCGGAGCTTAGCCAACTGCACCACCCAGGCGCCCCGGTGATGCTAGGTTTCCAGAGTCGTGCTATGGATTTACCATCCCAGCTGTGAGAACGAGAACCACAGAGGAGTGAAGGAGAAGGGGAAGCAAACACAGCCTTTCTCTGACCACACCTGGCACCCAAAGCAGCCAAAACCAAATCCATGGTCGGCCAGGCCCTTCTGGAAGTCCCCTGCAGGATGAGCCAGGAGCCAGAGGCTGTGAGGGGGTGGAGCTCCCCATCCTCCTCCAGGCCCTGGCCCAGGCCCCACCGTGCTGCCCCATATGCGGCACACCCAGCTGAAATCGCAGGGGAGCCCACACCCCGGTCACTGCAGGGGGGGGGGGGGGGGGGGGCGAACGACCCATCAGCAGCTCCCAGAACCAGTAGATCCACTGGCAAAGGAGTCTGATTTAGGGGCACACAGCCGGGGAGGCGGGGCAAGGAAGGGCTACTTACCATCAGGTTCTTCCTGGGCCTGGAATCTGCAAAAAAACAGAGGAGTGACTTCAGCAAGGAGGGTCCGGCCCTGCCCCAGCCCACGGATGGCGGCAGCACACTGGTCAGGCCCGCAGTCTGGAGCACAGTGGACGGCTTCAGAATCGGCGCCCACGCCTGGGCACAGAGACTCCCTTCCCGGTGCTCGCTGCGGCAATGGCAGCGGGAGAACTGGGAAGCACGTCTCCAGCCACTACGCCAAGCGGCGCACCGGACTCCTGCCCCTGCCCCCACTCCACACACACACAGGACGGGGCCAGGACAGGCACACACTCCA
The DNA here is from genome assembly GCF_011100685.1 of Canis lupus familiaris. Lineage (NCBI taxonomy): Eukaryota > Metazoa > Chordata > Mammalia > Carnivora > Canidae > Canis > Canis lupus. Next base: position 83,669,330 of record NC_049223.1, read on the forward strand.
GGCCGAGCCAAGGAGGCTTCTGCTGGCTCAGAAGTTGGTTTGTGAGGACGCCCGGAGGACCCAGCAATTGAGCGGCTGCTTTCGGCCCAGGGCGTGACCCCGGGGTCCGGGGATCGAGTCTCGCCCTTGGGTTCCCCGCAGGGAGCCTCTTTCTCCCTCTGCCTCTCTGCGGGTCTCTCATGAATAAATAAATAACATCTTAAAAAAACAAAAACAAAGAAGTAATTGGTTTGTGGCTGCTGCCACTCCCTTGTAGCCCCCACGGCCTAGAGAGTCCAGAACTCCCAGAGTGCCCTGCAACCTCGCATGGAAGACCTCAGGGCTGGGTGATCATAGACGACTGATCGTGAGGGCTCTGCTGGGCCCTGCACTGGACACACCCAATGCCAATCGACCTTGGAGGCCTTTCGAGGGAGTTGGGTTTTCTATTACATGTGCCTGAAGGAGCCCATGTGACCACCTTCGAGCAGGACAGCTGCTCGTCATCATCCCACCACCTGCCATCCCCCTCTGGGGGGCTCAGGAGGTGATGATTCACAGACTCTTAAGGCACAACTTTACCTCCTCATCCCAAACCTCCACCCTCTACACCAGCGTCTCTCTCATATCAAATACGGGGCCAGGTCATGGCCAAGTATATGTTGACATTTAGCCACTGCCCACTGGTCATCTGAGAAAGCTGGAGATGGCATCCAGGCGTCAGTCTACCCTGGGGCCAATCACCTCCTGTGTGTCTGGGGACACACAGCCCAGATGATCCCTGAGGAAGTCCCCTCAGAGACTTGGAATATGCTGTGCCATGTGCAGACCTGACTGGAGAAATCTGCTCTGAAAATGCCAGTGAGCTAAGTCACCTCCAGAACACTCTGACTTCAGCAGCTCGGGGACCCATGAGCCCCGAATCCTAACTGAAATGCTGAAGGCCAACCAACTGCAGTAAGATAAACAAGACAGGCGGTTTGAAAGTGCTGTGTAGACACTAGGTTAGTTTGGGGAAAACTCTTACACGTACCTTCTAAGTGACTATCAGCAGGTAAAAGTGTCTAAAGAGGAAATGAACCAGAATGACGGTCAAAAGAAAAACACACATAAAATGCCACAATTCTGGATTCTTTCTTCTTCTTCTTTTTTTTTTTTAGAGAAAAAGAGAAAGAGAGAGAGTGGGGAGGAGGGGCAGGGCAGAGGGAGAGAAGGCACCTCAAGCAGGCTCCACACCCAGCACAGGGCTCCATCTCACGACCCTGAGATCACCACCTAAGCTGGAATTAAGAGCTGGAGGATTAACTGGCTGAGCCACCCAGGCGCCCCTTCTGGAGTCTTGATTTAACAAATGCACAGTTTCCTCCGCCTAGTAACTGCTGCTCCCAGCAGAGTGGTCACCTTGGGAGGCCACGGCTCATTCCTGCTAGGTGGCCATTGTCTGTTACCCAAGCCACTGCTCCCTGGCCCGAAGCACATTCTTTTATCTTATTTATTTACTTATTTTAACATGATCAAGTAATATTTATTTCAGGGATGCAAGGATAGTGCAACATCCACAAATCAACTGATGTGACACCCTACATTAACAAAACAAAGGATAAAAATCATATGACCAGCTCAGCAGGAGGCACATTCTTTTAAATGATGTCTGTGAAGCCTTATGTTTGTCCTTGGAGAGGGATGTTGAGTTTTACCAACAGCCAGCAGTGAGCTGGGTGGCGGGGGAAAGAGCACAACAAAGTAACGAGATAAAATAAAATAAAAATGTAAAATTCAGTCTTGGAGAGCATGTGGGTAAAAAGGAACATAGTGGTTCATGCCCTGTGAACCGGTTCCATGTTTCTCAAGAGCCATGTGGCAATGAAGACCTCACACCCTTTGACCCAGTAATCCCTCTTCAGGGACACACCCTCAGGAAATAACCCGGGAGAACACAACAAGGCCGTGCGCAGAGGTGGTATTTAGAATAACCCAAAACCTGAAAACAAGCCAGATGCAAAACAATGAGGCAGCTCATCAGTCTTGAAGCAGAGGCCTTCCTGGCAGGGAACCCCCAACATAACATCACTCCACCTTCCCAGCCTTAGTCCTCGTATCTGGAAAATGGGACACATCACGCCAACTTTGGAGGATCTTTATGGAGATTAAATGAGCCTCGAAATGTGAATGTGCCCAACGAGTAGTCACACAGGGAGCATGTGCTTTCCTACGAGGTGATGAGAACGGCTGTCTCCCCCACCCTCCAAACACGTAACCCCGCTGTAATCAGGGGAAAACATTAGACAAATTCCAATAGAGGGGTATCCTGCACATAACTGGCCGGCCCATGCTCCTCAGAACTGCCAAGGTCATCAAAAACAGGAAAGTCAGAAAAGTCCAGAGGAGCCCGAGCAGACATGACAATTAAATGTAACGTGGTATTCTGGGGGGAGCCTAGAATAGTAAAAAATATGGTGGGTAAACGTTAATAAACTTGGGGCACCTGGGTGGTTCAGTCGGATAAGCGTCTGCCTCGGCTCAGGTCATGATCCCAGGGTCCTGGGGTCGAGTGTCTCGTGGGGCTCCCTGCTCTGCGGGTGTGTGCCTCTCCTCCCTCTACACCTTGTCCCCCTCAACCCATGGGCTCTCTCTAATAAATAAAGTTCGTAAAAAAAAAAAAAAAAAGAACACTCATAACCCCCCCCCCAAAAAAAAAAACCCTAAGGAAACCTAAATAGAGTAAGGCCTTTAGTTAATGGTAAAGTATCAATATTGCCTCATTTATTGCAACAAATTAATAGAAGATGTAAATGACGGAGGAAACTGGGCGTGGGGTACACAGAAACTCTGCACTAGCTTTTCAAATATTCTACAAACCTAAAACTGTTCTAAAACTTGAAGTCTGTTTAAGACTTTAAAAACTTAGGGGATCCCTGGGTGGCGCAGCGGTTTGGCGCCTGCCTTTGGCCCAGGGCGTGATCCTGGAGACCTGGGATCGAATCCCACATCAGGCTCCTGGTGCATGGAGCCTGCTTCTCCCTCTGCCTATGTCTCTGCCTCTCTCTCTCTCTCTCTGTGACTATCATAAATAAAAAAATAAATAAATAAAAGACTTTAAAAACTTAAATGTGAAAAAGGGACAGTGTGCAGGAGGCTGCCTGGCACGTCGTGGGCCCCGGATGTTGACGTGGCACGACGCTCTATCACCCCAAAAAGAAAACTCAGCATTTGATACCAACTCTTGGAAACAAGCATGAAATGTCAAAATCCAAAGGCACCAGCGTCTGCCTACCGCTGCGTTACAACCCACGTGTGGACTTTGATAAAGACCCAGAACAAAATGGGCCAAGGACAGAGGTCAGACTTCCTAAGTGCACTTGCCCTAAAAATGTGGCTTCAGTCCACTGGCTTCGTTTATTGGTTTCCTTGCTTTGGGGAATAACTATGATCTTCTTGTAAATGTATCTGGGACACGAGGACGTGAGTCCAGGACACACCAGGTGTCGGTGGCCTCCCTGGGACAAGTGCACGGGATCTCCGAGGCTGCTGTTAGGGCCGCTGCAGCCAGGCACCTGAGCTGTGACACCTACGCTAGAGGTCCCACGCTAGAGGTCCCGTCCATCCCAGTCCCCCCCCGCCCCTTCAGTCGCAGCCTCCATCTGGCCTGGAGGCCCGGCTGCTGTGGGAAGAACAGACCCGAGGAAGGAGCCTGGCACAGAGGTTCGGCCAGGCTTTGGCAACCGGCACCCCTAGGTTCTGATCGGGGCTCCCTGGAGACGCAGCTGATTCCAGGGTGAGGCAGCAAAGTACCAGGTAAGTCGGGGGTCACCTTAGGAAGTGCTCAGAACAGGAAGGATGGGACAGGACAACACTGGGGGCAGCTTCAAGGGCCCCTGCCAGCCTAACGTGAACATCAAGTTAAATAATGATGGCAAGAGAATAAAAGAGAAAGCCCCGAGTCCACGCAGACAGAAGGACAGGAGGAGGAGGAGAGAGTGATGAGGAGCTTATTCACAGATCCTCGAAGTAAATCCCCGAAAGAGCTCACTGTTTGCCAAGGAGAAAAGATCAGTCTCGTGCTGGGGCAGCTGGCAGGCGCTGCTCACGTCAGGTGCTCAGAGCCGGCCATGCCCACAAAGGGACTGGCGGGCACCTAGCAGGGGGGCCGCCACCACGGGAGCTCAGCGGCCCTCCCGGGATCCTCCCGCCTCCAAAGACGCACGACCTGACCCCATCTCTGATCGTGAGGACGCACGAGGCAAACCCAAGGCGAGGGACATCTGCCAACTCAGGGGTAGAATCCTCAAAAGTGGCCAGGTTGCAAACGTGACGGAAAAGACAGGAATGGAACTAGCTGGAGGGACCCGAGAGACCCGACAGCCCGATGCGACACACAATCCTGAGCCGGCTTCTTCTGCTCTAAAGGATATGGTTGGGACAAGTGAAGGAACGGAATGGGGTCTGAGAGTCAGTTGGCAGCAGCGCATCAGGGTGACGTCTCTTTGACCGTGTCACTACGTTGCGTAAAAGTACGCCCTCGTTTGTGTGAACACAGGCCAAGGTACCTGGAGATGATACGGCATCACGTCACTACCTTATCTCAGAGTTCAGAAAAGCAAGTTCTCTGTATTGTCCTGTGACTCTTCCACCGGCTTGAAACTGTTTCAGGACAACACAAAGCTTTTTTCCAACTTAAACCTGCCCGAAGTAGCAGAGAATGACTCTAGCGTCCGTGAAACAAGAACATTAGTCAGTGTTTCTCAACCAGGCACGATTCCCACCCCCAGGTTGACACTCAGCAGCATCGTCCCAGCCGGGAGGGGGGGTCTACAGACCAAGGACCCTGCCCAACCTCCCCCTACAGCCAAGGATGATCTGGTCCCACGCGTCAATGGTGTTGAGGCAAGAGGCCCTTTCGCACCCCCGAGAACAACAGAATCCTGCTCGTGCTGCCTATGAACCAAGTGGCCTTCAACAAATCCCTCCACCTTCCCATGCCCTGGCTCCTCATCTGTGAAATGGGACCAAAACCAGCAGATGTGGCGGCAGCTCTTTCTGCCCACGGGTCCCATCCTCGTGCTTTAATAAAATCACCTTTTTGCACCAAAAAAAAATAAAAAAAAAGGTGCCTCACAGGTCCACTGTGCACATGTATGTGCTTTGCAAACACGTGCCACGGAGGACACATGGCGTGAAGTCAAATCAATTCAAGGGACGGCTGGTAAGCACAGGAGCTCCGGGGGGGGGGGGGGGGGGGGGGGGGGGGAGGGCGGCACGCAGGCCCATCCTGCTGGCCCTGAGTCTGGAAGCTAGGGAGAGCTCGAGCCCGTCTCTGTACCCAGCACAGGGCCACCTGGACAACGACACAATGACGGGAATTCCTGAGTGAGCAAGCATGGAATGAAATCCCCTTCGCCCCCTCAGCACCCACTGCTCCGGAGGGAATTCTCAGCCTGAGCCCTGCGTGCTTATCCCGGCCTCGCCCTCCCTCCATCTCAGGCCGGGGACCCAGGCCCCCCCCCCGCCAAGGACCCGCCGGAAGCCCGAGGGCCAGAAACAGCCCCAAACAGGATGGTCGCCACTGAGTCTCAGGGCTTGGTTTCTTGTAGGTCTGGCTTCTTCAGAGAAGGTGCTGTTTTTCTCTCTCTTTCTCTGTGGCAAAACTGCCATCACGAAGGTTTGAAGAAAAAAATAAACTGACAGCAATGGAAATTCTAATACTAGAAAAATGTCAAGAAAGCAAACACAGGTTTCAATGAGACATTAAGGCTGACAGCTCATGGAAAAAGGCTTGAAACTATCAAAACACAAAAACCCCCCTTGCTAAGGGCGCACGAGCACCTGCTGTGAAACTCATCAAATTCAAAACAGGCCTCAGTGGATAAGGTCTGTGCCCCAAGTCAACAGGCGGGCCGCAGTGAGGGTCTCCCGGGGCCCTGGGGAGACGGGGGTGGGGGGCGAGAGGGCCCTGACCAGCCTGAGGCTGACCACCGGGTTCGTGGGTGGATACTGGGAGTGGCCAAAGCTGGAGGGGAGGAGGCAGACGTGACAGGTCTGAGCCCTCCGAGAACGCAGTCTGCAAAGTCTGGGTCTCACCGGCTGTGTGGCCCTGGCCAGTTACCCACATTTCTGAGCCTTGAGTCTTCCTGATGGAACAGGGATCATCACCCACCTCCCTGGGAGGCTGCGGGCTCACCCACTGGGGGAGCCAGCCTTGAAACCAGAAAGGGAAGCCCAGGCAATTGCTCACTCCTTCCCCTGTGATCAGGGCCCGGCACACAGTAGGTGCTCAATCAGTGCTTGTAGAGAGCTGATGAAGACCTTGCCCTGCCTAGAAAGGGCTGCACGGGAGAGAAAAGGCACTTGGCACAGATGGCTGGGACCCCACACACACTCCAGGTGACGGCTAGAAACAGGGCAGGGGCTCTGACAGGTGGCCTGCACTACTAGTTGGCCTGGGATCAGAGAGCGAGGGCCAGGGAGGGCTTCAGAACAGCCTAGAAATCAGAAGGCCCGGAGATTCCTGCTGAGGAAACAGGCCGCCTGTGCTCTGCAGGGCACTGGACGGGCCTCCCACAACTAGGCCCACACCCACCCCCTCCCCCTGAACTAGGTCCCACTGCCCCCTCCCACAGGTGAGGAGGCTAGAGGAATGAAGAACCTCACTGAGGCCATGTGGGCCCTAAGGAGTAGGACCAAGATTCCAGCCCTACCAGCTGCCCTACAGACCCCTATGCCCCTCCGCGGCCAGCAGGGGAGGGGGCGCAGAGCGATGGGGAGGAAGGAAGTGGAGGTGCTCAGGAATGCCTGGGGGGCAGCGCCGTGGAGGAAAGGATGAAAGACAAGACGGATGTTAAGCCTTCGTGCCAGCCCGCCACCCAAACACCCGGAGGACGCTCCCACCCGCATCTCATTGCCGGGCAAGGCTGTGGAGACAGGGCGCCCCAGACCAGGGCCCAGAGCTGCTGTCTCCACGCGGCCCAAGGAGCCCTGTGGACATCTGGACACTTACCCGCAGGCTCCGGCTTGGGCCGGAAGGTCTGGACAGGGTAGCACTGGTGCAGCTCTGAAATGACAGCGCAGTCGGCTGGAGGCACCCAGGGCAGAGACCCTCCGGGCTAGTGCACGGCCCCCGCCCTGCCCCGGGCCCCAGGCCACATCCACTCACTCTGCTGAATCCACTTCCTGCAGGCCCTCCGGTGGCACAGGACGAAGGAGACGGAGCCCAAGACCACCACCAGGATCACGACCGTCCAGAAGAGCACGGGCCCTGGAACACAGGCGGCGCTGCACCAGCTGCCCTGACACAGGTGGGCTCTGAAGCAGACGTCACGGCAGCACCGGGGGCCCTGCCGCAAGCGCGCAGGACAGTCCTCACCCCAGACCATGCTCTCCTTCTCCCGGGGCACAGACGGCACAGTGGCTGGCAGGACCCCGTCCTTCCCCAGGTGTCCACTTCCCTGTGCGGCCCTTACCCACCTGGCTCTAGGGAGCTCGTCAGGGAGGCTAAGTAATTGGCAGAAGGGCAAACCATTTCTAGACAGTGCGAAACTGAGAAGTCGAGGGGCCAGGACGAAGCACGAGCGGTCGGAGAGCCCGCTGTCTGGGGGCCATGGAGGAGGGCACAGGCCAGGCGTGGCCCCGGGCAGCGGGGTCAGGGTGGGGCGGGCAGAGCAGTGCAGAGGCTGAGCGTGGGCTCCTGTGTGGCTCCCAGCTCCCCTCGGGGGGGGGGGGAAGCTCCGTGAGGGCAGGCACGGCGTCCCCTCTGCACATACGCACCTCAGCACCTGTTCCCCCAACACCCCGGGGGCACCATCACCATCTCCTTTCACAAACGAGGGAAACTGAGGCTTGCAAAAAGAAACTCACTTAACTGGCGAGGGGTAAACCACAAAAACCACGCTTGGTCCGAGCCCGGCCCGGGGGGGGGGGGGGCAGCTCCAGCTCCCACGCACTTAACCACTCTCTGGATTTTTTTGCTTTGTTTTGTTTTGTTTTGTTTTTTACAACTTAAGTGAGTACTTGTTCCTTTTTTCCTTTTGTCCCTTATGAAGATCGTGTATCGAGTTACTGTTAGGTCCACGTTTAGATGTTAAAAAGCAGTACGTGCCACGTGTGGGCTTCTCAAACCTCGCTGTGCAGCAGGCCCCGGGAAGCTGGGGGCCGCCCTGGCTCTTCAGGGAGCTGGGGCCACGCGGGGCTGCTCTCTGCGGACCGCTGGCCGGAGGGCGGCTGCCACCTGCTGTTTGATGGTAGGACTGCAAGCCCCGAAGGGGGGGGGGCCCTTGGCGGGTCGAGGAGCCAGGGCCGTGCCAGCGACAGTACCACACTGCTTCCTGCCCTGCGGGCCACGTGGCGGGACGGTTTCACAGGCGACTAAGGAGGCTCAAAGGGATTAAGCAATAGTCAAGGTCACGTCTTCGCTCACCGGGTACTTTCTGAGGGGTGGTTATGAGCCTTGGGGATGAGGCTGTGAATCCAATCCCGGCCCCTAACCGAGGCAGGGCACCCGCCCAACAGGCCCGAAACCTGGGATGAGCCTTGGGGTCCCCCTGCCCAGAGAGAAGCCTCCCCCCTTGGGCCCTCTAGGAGCCAGACCCTCTTTCCGGGAGGCCGTCGTTACCTGAAACCAGAACGGGCTTCCCGGTGGAGGAGAACGAGATGGGAGTGCTTGTTGATATGGAGGGGTCTCCCCAGGCGCGGGTGATGGGCCCCCCACGCTCCTTACTGGGCTGGGGGTCTGCCGTGGGGACCAGAGAGGCAGTGGTGCTGTCAGGAGAGAAGGCGGAGACGGGCGGTTGAGCCCCAGTGGGAAGCGTGTGCTCAGGAATCACCCCCGGGGGCGCCAGCACAGGGCGGGCACACAGTCTCCAGAGTGACCCGTCACCTCGGCACACAGATCCAGCCCAGGCCCACCTCCACCTCCACCTCCACCTCCAGCCTGGCGGCCCCCAAAAGAGCCAGGGAGTCACCTGGTGGGCGCCGTGCTGTCGTCTGGGTTGATGCTGCACGCAGGGTGGGCCTCGGGGGGAGGCAGCTCACGGGGGGCAGCCCTCTCAGCCGTACCTGCAGGGACAGGGCTTAGAGTTGGTGTCAAGGAGCCCTGCCCAGCAGGACTGGTAACTTCCAGGGGCGCCTGGTGCTCAGTCGGGTAAGCGTCTGCCCTTGGCTCATGTCATGACCCCAGGGTCCTGGGATGGAGCCGTATCAGGCTCCCTGCTCAGTGGGGCGTTTGCTTCTCCCTCTCTCTGTCCTCTCCCTTCTCTCTCTCTTTCTCTCTCTCAAAATAAAATCTTAAAAAAAAAAAAAAAAAAAGGACAGGTAACTTCCAGGAGACAGCAGGGTGAGGCCAGGAGGACGCTGCAGCCCAGGAGACCCAGGCTGGTGTCCTGAGCCTCTTTCCTCCTTTCCCTCCCTTTCTTCTGTCCATGCAACAACTCTCTAACGAGCACCTACTATGTCCCGGGGACTGTGCCGGGAGCTGGGTCGTGGCACTAACTCAAAGAGACAGGATCTCTACCTACGTCAGAGGCTCACAGGCGTGGGAGGGCCCACAGACGAGACACAGGTGTCACACGAAGGCACGTGGGCTCCGTGTAACAGGGGGACCCACCTCGTCCGACTGGGCAGGCTTCCCTGAGGGGGTTGTCGCCGGGGTGTCTGGGGGGGCTATCTACGCAGAGGAAACAGAAGGCGGGGTGCCCCATAGGTTGGGGAGGGAGGAGACCGAGGGCCTGGGAGAGGCTGGTGAGCAGCCGTGTTAAAACATGTACACGACTGTCCACAGCAGTGTTCTTCACAGCAGCCAAAAAAGGGGAAACACCCAAATCCTTTCCCTCAACTGATAAATGGACAGACAATACCTGTACCAGAATATCACGTGGCAATAATGCTACGGTGTGCATGAGCCTCAAAAGTACGATGCACAGTGAAAGAAACCTGACACGGACACGTGTTCTGGAACTGTCCAGAAAAGGTTAATCTGGAGGGACAGAGAGTAGGATCGGTGCTTGTCTGGTGGGGACGCCAGTGGGGACTGACACAGGGACTGACCACTAAAGGCGTGAGGCTTCTCAGATCGTGGGGACGGGTTTACAACTCCGTAAATGTCTTTACAATCACTGAATTACACACGTAAAACTGGTACATTCTGTGGTCTGTCAAACGTACTGCAATAAAGTTGTTCTTAAAAATTAGGCCTTCCTCCCCAAAGCAAGGATTTAATTAGCAAAGGGACGGGTCAGCGTGGTGGATCACGTCACGGTCCACCTCCTCAGCTGGGGAAGGCGTCTGTGTTCCCGCCTCACCGAAGCCCCGCGACTCGTAAGGTCCGGGGAGGGGAGGGCGCTCCGGGCAGCTGGCCGCCCCAGCGGTCCCAGATATAGGAGAAGCACTCAAAGCAAGCCGAAACCAACCCCGCGAACCCAGGCAAGACAGCAAGGCCCCCAGCGGAGCCCCGGGGGAGAGCTGAACCCTGAAACGTCCACGCGGCTTGTCACCCACTATCCCTGCGGCGAGAGCTGGCGGAGACACGCAGGTGTGTGGCTCAAAAGACCAAAGTGGAAAAGCTGCGCCTCATCTCCAGCCAACTGTGATCCTACAGGAAGGTGGCTTGGTGGCTCTAGACCTTCTGATTTTATCTCAAAGGGAAACCTGATAAGTACACGTAAATAAATGGACTTAAATACTATCTCCTGAGAGTTAAACACAGCCTTGATTTTTAACAAAATTCCTTTCTTTTGAAATCAACTTTATTAAGGCATAGTTTATATGGAAGAAAATGTCCCCTCTGTTGTACAGTCTGATGGGTTCTGGAGAATGTATCCTTCCAAGTAGCTCTACTTCCATTCAAGGTCTAGAACATTCTCGCCATCCCAGAAGGCTCCCTAGGGTCCTTCTGCCATAAATCCTCCTCCCACATTCAGGCAACCACTGGTCTGCTTTGTATCATTACAGATTAGTTTGCCTGTTTTAGGATCTCATGGATGGAATCAGGCAGTCTGTACTTTCCGGGGTCTGACTGCTTTCTCTCGGCTTCCTTCTCTCAGCACAGTATTTCTGAAGTCCACTTATGTGCGCGGAGCAGTCCTCCAGTGGAGAGAGGTTCCACCGTTTATTATCCGCTCACCAGCGGCTGGACGTCTGGGTCGTTTGCAGTCTGAAGCTACTACACGGCTAACGACAGCGCCTTGAATGTTCCCGCAGACCTGTGAGGACGTGTAACTTCATCGCCCTTGCGTACTTCGGAGGGGAAAGGCTGAGTCACTGTGCTGACCAGAGGGAATGTCTTTGAGATCCATTCAGAGACGGTCTCCTCTGATCTGACCCAGCTCCCTGTTTCTACAGATGGGAGAGAGAACCACAGAGCCAGAGCTGGAGCCAGAAGGCAGGGCTCCTGCGCACACTCCACCGGACCACGCCACCTCCTCCCCGGGCCGAGCACACTCCTGCAAGTTTATAATTAACTCCCTCCCTAGGGTCACGAAAACCGGCCCCGTCTGAAGTAGGTCACAGGCAACCACGTCCCTCTCCACCGTGTCCCTGGTGGCAGCACCCCTCCTCGGCTGTGGCACAAAGCAAATATCTCAGCCACACTCATTTCCCTTCTAAAAAGCTCTCGTGATGCTTCTCAGACTTTTCCTTAAACACTCTGAAGAGAAAGCGAAGCAAGGGTTAATTTCCTTCTTGGATTAGTAGGGTCCTGAGGAACTCTCCTCTTTCGGGGAGGGTCTCCGAATAGATGCTGTCTTTCCTCATGGTCACCAGACTATAACCTCACTTATTGAAGCCCACAGGCTTTAGGCTACGAGGAAGATGATATGATTTGTCACAATAATTTCTATTTATTTGCAAATCAGTATTTGAATTACATTTAAGATGTCATTGTTGTCACTAAGAGTTGACTTGGAGGGGGCTGGAGGTGTTCTCAAGTTCCAACACACCACCTGCGGCTACTACCCCCGGGTAGCACCATGAGGAGAGAGCCCTCTGGCCTCTAAGGCAGCCTGTGTCTCAGCTCCCACAGGAACACCTGCTGCAAGCCAGCAACAGAACTGCAGGGGCGCCTGGCGGATCAGCTGGTTAAGCACCTGCCTTTGGCTCAGGTCATGATCCTGGAGTCCTGGAGTCCTCGGTTCCTGGGACCAAGCCCCGAGTTGGGCTTCCTGCTCAGCAGGGAGTTTACTTGTCCCTTCCCTTTGCCCCTCCTCCCCACCCCGACTTGTGCCCCCTTGCTATCCCTGTTTATTTGAGAGAGACAGAGAGAGAGAGAGAGCACGAGCATAAACGGGGGAAAGGCAGAGGGAGCAGTAGGCTGATACAGGACTCCATCCAGGACGCCGAGATTTCAGGGCCCCAAGATCATGACCTGAGCGGAAAGCAGAAAGCCACCCCGGTGCCCCAATAAACAAAATCTTAAAAAAAAAAAAAAAAATAGGACTGTCCTTCTCTCTAAGTGGAGAAGGTGGCCCCAGTGCTCCCCCTGGGTGCCTCTGGACCTCTGCATGTATCATACCTCCCCTTAGCCTTCCTTCCTTCCCTGGTTTAGTGACCCTCCCCTTTCCCTCCTCCTTTAAGTCTGGAGGTGAACAGAAGGTATTGTCTAGCCCCTACTTAGTCTGCCTGTGTTCTCTGGTAAGGGCCACTGAAAGAGGAAAAAAAAAAGAAAAAGAAAAAAAGAAAAAGAAACTACCCACTCTTAATCCCAACTTAGAACTAAAAAGGGTATTATTTACCAGACTGAAATACTTCTCTTTAAATCCAAACACCTAATCCTTGGGCCATGGGAATGACAATGGTCTTAGCATCAAGGTCAAAATGGGTTCTCTTTTTTGTGCATCCAGGAAGTGCTTAAAATCTGATGAAATTTTTATCTTCGTATTTGCAGTGTTAATTTCTTGTCAGCTTTTTATTTTCCCTAGAGTTTCCAATTGTGTTTCTTTTTCTTGCTGATAAAAAAACGATGTGCCTTCATATCATCAAGTTTCTCAAACGTACTACTCATGAAGTTCACTGCAATTCTTTCATTCGTTCCTGCAGACGAGACAACTGACTGGAGCCCTCCTCCATTCATCTGTTCTTACCTGGCTCAATTGGTCTGCAATACAGCTGTCATTCTGGGACTTCTCTGCTCTCCTGGGATAGAGTCCCTGTTTTCCAGATTCAGGGCTTTTTTGTTTTTAGCCCCTCATTTAGCCAGATAACATCTTCAAGTAACTTTCTGAGAGAAGACACATGAGGGAAAATCTTTCTGCCCTTTTACGTCTGAAAATGTTTTGGGCTTTTTTCTGCTTTCAAACATAATTGTATCTTAATCAAATAGAAAATTCTAGGTTCACAACTAAGGAGTTGCTGATGTGGTCTGGTAGAGAGTACTCCAGGCTGGAACTCAGGATCCTCGTGGCCCAGCTCTAGCTCTGCCTGAATGATTCTCTCCATCTGTAAAACTAGGTGGTAAGGTCAGATCATAGGTAGTGGCAGGCTTTGAACTGGCCCTCAAAGACGTTCTGTGCGGCCAGCACCGTGACCATCTCCTGGGTATTTACTCATGACAGACAAAAAGATACGTTTTACACAGAGTTGTACAAGAATTTTTGTGATTGCTTTATTCATAATAGCTCCAAACTGGAAATAACCCAAATGTCTGTCAACTAGAGAATAAACACATCTATTATGGTGTGGGTCACCTTCATTCATCCTGCTCTGCTTTTAGTAGGTCCTTTCGATCTGAAGTCTCATATTTTTCAGGTCAAGTATACAAGGAAAGTTGGGGCACTGCTGTGGGTACAAGGCCTGGAAGCCACAATGACCAGGTCAAGAGGACCATGAGAAATGAGAATGTAGAAGACCCAAGGCTTGGGGTACAGGGTGCGTGGAGGGAATTATGGCACTTCTGCTGACACAAGGCCTGGAGCACACCAGTGTCCCTACTGGGAGGGTCACACCAAGGTGATCACCAGATCCAGGCTGGGGCTGTGAGGCTGCCCAGGGACCGTCTACTCTGGGGCAGGGCACGACCAGATGGCCCCACGCATGTGTCCTGCTGACAGAGTGCACAGTAAGAGCAAGAAAAAGCAAATGCAGCCACAAGAAGCCTCCTTCCTGCAGTGGCTCCCCAGTGCCCTGGCACCGGCAAAGCTTAGCGTCATGTTCACTAGGGGAAACCGTGGAGAGTCCGGTCCTTTACTGCGCAGCCGGTGGCTGACGGTGAAGTGAGAGCTGAGAGGCAGTACCTGGTACCAAGCACACTTTCTAAAAGCCTTTTTCTGTCCTCTTCTCTTACGGTCTCTTTTTCACAGCATTCTGTTCTCTCTGCCACGGATGCAGCAAGTTCTTGAATTTTTCTGTGGAAGCTAATTTAAATTTTTAGACTTCTATTCCTATTTCTAATGCAATTTCTATTGCTTCATTCATAGTTTTCCTGTTAATGTGTCTTGCTATTCTTTTTCACGCTGCTGGTTTTCCTTGTCAGTCTGAAGAACTTTACTGCTCACTCATACTTACTTAGAAAGGAGTGGGAATATTCCAGTAGCTGGTGGGGTCTCTTCCGCTGTGGTGGTAGCATGTCCTTTCCACAGCGGGTCTCTTCCCCGAGGAGGAGGTCCACCTGGGAGACTCTGGGCCCGTGGTGGGGAGCGTGGGCTGGCACTTCAGGGGGACTTAGCAGGGGTAGCCTATCAACAGGCTGTACCCCCCAAATACACAACCCAAGAGGCCTTTACACCACGGTGGCAGCACCGCACCAGCAGCCCTATGTTTCTCCAGATACTCCTTCAGCGTCTGCAGCCAAGGAGTTGATGATTTTCACCAGAGGATGAAAACCCAGGCACCATCTGTTCACACTGGTCGGTGTCTGTGGAATACCATTGTCCCGAGTATTCAGTTCTTATTTTCAAGATGAAGCTGCAGCGCACTGCACTTTTCAGTTCTCCGCTTCGCTCCCATCCTTCAGTTCACTGCCTGCCCTGAGCTCAGAGCTTCTGTGGGGTCTTAAGAGCAAGTTACCGCTTACTTTTCCTGCAGCATTCGTGGAGCAAATTCCAGGGGCAGCTTCCTTCTGATTTCATTTGTCACCACCCTTCCATCTGTGCTCCACCTTCTAGAAATTTGTTGAAATCTCTTGTGTGCTGATTAGCCTCTCCCCCCACTCCCCCACCATCAAGAGTTTGTATTTTTCTGCACTCTGGCATGTGTCTACCACCTTATTTTGTTTTCTCTTGTTGCCTTTTTTAAAGTAAGTTCTATGCCCAAATGGGGTTCAAACTCCCAACCCTGAGATCATGAGTCACAGGCTCTACTGAGTCAGCCAGGCATCTCAAATGTCTACCGCCTTGAGTTGGAGCCATCTTCAAAAATTTCATATTGCTCTATCTTGAGTCAACGAAATGGCCTTTCAAACAAGTCAAGATTTTACTAGGCCAATAATTTCAGAAGGAAGAATTTTTAAAAAAATTATCAGAATCTCTTACCAAAATGCCAAACCTAGATTTCTTTTAAGTTTATTTGTATTTTTTAGTAACCTCAACGTGGGGGTTAAACTCACAACCCCAAGATCAAGCATTACATGCTCTTCAAACTGAGCCAGCCAGGCACCCCCCCCCCCCCCCGCCAACCGATCTAGATTTTATTCCACTTACCTGATCTAACTATTAAAACAAAACCAAGGCCCGAACCTAACCTATAGTAACAGCTAGGGCTGAAGATCATTTGCCCAGTTGGGGGTGCAGAGAAGTTCAGCTACAGGAGCACTGGCTTCAGCCCCTTGGTTGGAGGTGCAGAAAGCTTACCCTGGGGTTTGGTGACCATCCCTGGTGGGCAGACGGGGTGGGTGATACAGCGGGCACAGGAGTTGGTGGCTGAGGTGGCACAGAACATGCCAGGCCGACATTCACAGACGCGAGAGGAGTTCCATGTGCAAGGAGTCTTCTCCACCAGGTCATCTAAGGGACAGAGAAGGGTCATGAGGAAGGATCTGAAATGACAAGGTCAGGGGGTCCAGAGAACCCCCAGGAGGGCAGAGACGCATTTGCCCAGAAGCAAACACACATGTGACTATTCTGTTGAGCAGTTGGCATGCTCAGAACAGGCCGAGTGAAAGAAGCCAAAAAAAAAAAAAAAGCATACTATATGATAATACTGATAGAAAATGCTAAGAAGTGCAAACACTTCCACAGTGACAGAAAGCAGAATGATTGCCTGGGAATGGAGGCAGGGTGTGCACACCGGTGGGAGAGATGATAAGGAACACAAGCAAACTTTCTGGGGAGATCATTCATCATTTTCCTTGATTGTGGTGATGGTTTCACAGCTGCATACGTCAAAATGTACCACGTGGCACACTTTTCACATGTGCATTGCACTGCACGGCAATCATACTGCATTAAACGTGTTAAAAGAAAATAATCCAGAGGGCAGGGTGAGCGGGCATGGGTAAAGATGAAGCCACACTGACCATGACTTGATAATTCTTCAAAACTGGGTGAAGTCCATGACCATTCCTGATTCTACTTCTGAATTTGTTTGAAATTTTCAATAATGGGGCTCCTGGTGGCTCAGTCCGTTAAATGTCTGACTTTGGCTCAGGTCCTGGAATCGAGTCCCATATCGGGCTCTCTGCTCAGTGGGGAGTCTGCTTCTCCCCTGCCCCTCACCCCATTCGTGCTCACTCTCTCAAATGAATAAAATCTTATAAAAAAAAAAGAAATTTCCAATGATAAAAAGGATTTTTTTCCCCTAAATAAAAGAAGTATTAGAGATTTTATTTTAAAAAGTGCATTACTGAAGTAATGCACTTACATGTGCTTGGGAATATTTTATGTGCTCTAAATAGGTGAAAAATAGAGTCACCACGTTAGTAGATTAGACAAATGTGACTTGCTCAGGAAGACTTCTCTCAGCAGGATACTTAAGAGACCTCAAACGGTAAAGGACCTCACAGGTCCTCTTCCTGAAACCTCCAGAGTGTGTGGAACCTGGGGAGGATTTGGGGAATTTGTGTGGAGGGCAAGAGTGAGGTCAACAGTGAGAGAGAGGACGTGGGACAGTGACAGCTATTATCAGGATTATAGCTAGTAATATCATCAAGTGTGCGCAGGGCAGTACTAATACCACGGAATGGGGAGGACACCCGCATGGATCAGTCAGTTAAGCAGCTGACCCTCGGTTTCAGCTCAGGTCATGATCTCAGGGACATGGTGGGATCAAGCCCCATGTGGGGGCTCTGCGCTCAGTAGGGAGCCTGCTTGAGATGCTCTCCCTCTCCTCCTCCTTCCCCCACTCCACGTGCGTGCACACACACACTCTCTCTCTCTAAATAAATAAATAAAAATTAGTAAAAATGTCTTGAGAGCAAGCCAGGCGGTAGCAATACCACCAAGTGCATGAGGTACCATTCTTAGCCCTCTGCCCCGATTAACCTAGTTTAACCTATTTATTTATTTTTAAAATATTTTATTTATTTATTCATAGAGACACAGCTAGAGAGAGAGAGGCAGAGACACGGGCAGAGGGAGAAGCAGGCTCCATGCAGGGAGCCTGATGTGGGACTCGATCCCGGGTCTCCAGGATCATGCCCTGGGCTGCAGGCAGCGCCAAACTACTGCGCCACCGGGGCTGCCCTAGTTTAACCTATTTAATTCCTACAACAGCTCTCTGAGAGAATGCTATTACCATGCCCATTGCAGATGAAGAAACTGAGGCACAGAGACATTAAGAAACGTGTTTGTGTTTCTAAGCTGCAAACTGGTAAAGCCAAACCGAAGCTCCTGGGCTCCAGAGTCTGCTCTCACCCCCGTAGCCTACCGACTGCTGCGCAGGACTTTCGCCCTTTCAGCTGAAGGACTTCTCGGACCCAGAGCCACCTCTTGTGTCTCTATCTGACCTGGTGGCTACGACAGACTGCATTTTTTCCAAAAATGGCCAGAACAGCATTTCCAGCCCCGTGTGCTCTTCCAGACCTCTGCCACTTGCCCGTCGAGAAGCCTGATTCCTCGCCTTCCACGGACTCTGGTGGGGTTCGTGACTGCCTCAAGAGGCGCAAACTGGCACAAGTCACACCGTGTGACTTCAGAGGCAGGTTCAGAGAAGGCACAGGGCTTGTCTGCACCCCCGTCCCATCCTTGGGGTCCAGCGCCAGGCCTTGGGGAGGCCCCACGTGAGCCACACAGAGGCCGACACGGAGAGCAACTGAGGCCCCCGCAGCAGCAGGCATCAGCCCCGGCCCCATGAATGGAAATGCTTTCAGAGGATTCCCACCTCCGTCTTCACATTTTCCAGCTGAAACCCAGACCCGTGGAGCAGAGAGCAGCCGCCCCACAGCACCGCATCTGGACTCTGACCCGTGGAACCCTTCAGTACAGTGAATGGCTTGTTTCTCGCCACCAAGTTTTAGACAACTTGCTACGTGGCTTAGTACCTGGAACGGTGGCCCCCAGTGACAACGAGCAGTGTTCTTTCTCTGGCCTCGACTTCAGCCAGGAGGAGAAAGCAACCTTGGATGAGGACACGTAGTCCCGGTTCCCCTCTCTGGTGGCCTCTGTGAGCGGGCTGGGACTGCGACCAGCCAGGGCCGTCGGGGCCTGGCAGCTTCCCCTGCCCTGCGTGGCCCTCACAGACGTCACGGGGCGGCTGGTGGTGCTGTGAGGCTGTGGTGAGCTGGCCGCGTACACGGCAGTCACCCGGTAAGTGCCTGTCTACAGCACGCTCTAGGGGACAGTGCAGTGCGACCAAAGCCCAGAACCTCCACATTTAAACTCCAGCCCTGCTGCTCTCCAGGCCTCGTGGCCTGTGTGAGGCCTCCCGTTCCCCTCTGTACAATGGGGATAATCGTAACCTACGCACCCCAAGACAGCTATGCAGAACAGTGAGACCAATTTGGAACGGGTAGATGGTAACGAAGGTTTCCTTGCAAGAGTGAGCAAATGGAGGTCTCTGAGAGGCGGTCACCACCATCAAAGCCCCGCAGTTGACAGTGGGACTCAGTAAAGGCCAACTGCTCAGAGACATCAGTGAGGCGAGCTAGGCTCCTGAGGGCTGTGCAGCCCCAGGACGAACTCGGGGTTCCCCACCCCAGATCCTCAGCCAAGAACCTCTGCTCCCAGGAAGCTGCCCCTGGACGGGAACCCCAGGCCCTCACCTCCAGAGCAGCTCACACAGGCCTTGCAGCGGCCGTCCCGGTCCAGGTAGTAGTCAGGCTCGCACTGCTTCCCGCAGTCGGAGGACCCCTGTGGGCACAGCTGCTGCGCAGTCAGCCCTGGGAAGGAAGCAGAGAAGCTCCAGGCCAGGCCGCCAGCCCACCTCCACAGCCACTCGCCATCCCCCAGCTCCATGGCCGGCTCCCGAACTCCACACATGTTGCATCAATCTCTCAGACAAAGTCCTGAGCCCAGAGAGGGAAGGAATGTGCCTAAAACCACAGAGGACAAGAGCACTAACTGCCCCCGATTTCAGTCTCTTCCCTCTGCGGCCGGCGCGGCCACTATGCCCTCTCCCCGGCCTCACTGCTATGTCAAAACCCGGGGTGGGGGCAATTTCCCTCTGAGATCAGCCGTGAGGCGAGGATGCCTACTGGCCCCAACGTCTGCTTGGGGTGGCACCAGGGGACCAGGCAACGCGGGAAGGCAAGGAAAAGAGTGAGAGCAGCGGGGCCCGGAGAGGAAGACGTCAGGCTCTCATGGATAGACGGCGTCGTTAGGTACACAGACAACCCAAAAGAATCTGCGGATCTGTTATTAGGACTAACAAGGGAAGTTAGCAAGGTGCTTGGATGTAATGCTATCACATCAAAATCAACTGAGCGTCTACATGTTTGGGCTGAACCATAGGAAGCTGCTACCCTGACAGGTGAGGCGGCCACACACTGGCTGTTCACGTGGTTCAAAACAAGACCAACAACGAAGAGTTAGAACACGAAACACCGAAGGAAGAATACCATTCCCATCATCATCAGAAACACTGCCACAAAGCTATAACTCTCTCTACACAGGAAATAGCACAATGTTACTGGGAGAAGAAGTTCAAGCGGGCCTGAGCAAAAATAAATACATAAAAATAAAGGAGATCTAAAGAAACGTAGGGCTTTCCCACATACTGGATGCTGTAAAGATACGGATTCTCTCTAAACAGATCTACAGATTTGATGCAATCCCAATCAAAATCCCAAAAGAATGTTTTATGGAATATGAAAAGCTGATTCTAAAGTGGATGTAGAAATGCAAATAACCAGGATGCCCAGGTGGCTCAGGGGTGGAGCGTCTGCCTTCTGTTCAGGGCGTGACCCAGGGTCCCGGGATCGAGTCCCACATCAGGCTCCTGCATGGAGCCTGCTTCTCCCTCTGCCTGTGTCTCTGCCTCTCTCTGTGTATGTCTCCCATGAATAAATACAATCTTTAAAAAAAAGAAAAAAAAAGAAAGAAATGCAGATGACCAGGAAGAGTCAGTCCCATGTTGAAGAACAAAAGTGCAGAAGTTGTTCAACCATCCATTGTGACTTAAGGAAAAACTACAGGATTGGAGACAGGATGGCATCCACACGGACTAGATGAAAGACCAATGCAACAGAACATCAAGCCCAGGATCAGACCCAGGCACCTACACACCTTTGGCTCACCACAAAAATGGCATGTAAAACAGTGGGGAAAGGACAGTTTGATAAAAGGTGCTGGTTCGACTGGACATCCAGGTGGACACTTTCAACACGGCCGCTGCTTCACGCTGCACACGAAAGCCAAGGCGGACAGCGGATCTAAGCGTGAAACGCAAAATGGTAACGATTCTAGAAAAGAAGTGCAGATGTCTTTGACACTTGAGTGGAGGAAAAGATACAAAGCAGTCCATAAAAAGCACCGGCCACAAAGAGAGAGATGGATCTGTGTAACTATATTAAAATTTTTTAAGATTTTATTTACTTATTTGAGAGAGAACGAGCGTGCACGCGCGAAGGCGGGGGACAGAGGGAGAGGGAGAAGCAGACTCCACACTGAGCAAGGAGCCCGGTGCACGACTGGATCCCAGGACCCTGAAATCATGACCTGAGCTGAAGGCAGATGCTTAACCGACCGAGTCCCCCAGGCCCAGTGACCACGTTAAAATTAAGAGCATCTCTTTAGGGGCACCTGGGTGGCTCAGTGAGCTGAGCGCCGGACCCCTGATGTCAGCTCAGATGGAGAATTCTCTCCCAGTCCCCTCGCTCACACATGTGCACACATGCTCTCTCTCAGATAAATAAATTTTTAAAACAAATAAAAAAACATCTCTTTAGCAAAGACACCATAAAGGGAACAGGAAGGCAAGCCACCAGGTGGAAGGAGGGCTTCTGGACTCCGCTACAGGAGGAAGGGCTCAAACCCAGCATCCTAAGAAGTCTTAATAAGAAGTCAACTAAGAACACAAACCCCAGAGAAATGAAAGCACACAGTAACACAAAGACTTGTTTTTTCATTATTCATTACAGCCAAAAAAGAGGAAACCACCCAAATATCCAAAAAGTACTAAACAATGTGTGGTATCCCCCACCACGGAAGGCTACTCAGTAACAAACAGGAGTGAAGGGGGGGCCCGTCCGTCGTCGAGGGACTCAGGAGGACGTCAAACCGACACCTGCTCCCTTGCAGGCACCTCAGCGTCCGGCACGCAGGCGGCCGTGGAACGAATGACCTCTTCCATTATCTACTCTGGCCCTCAAAGCCTTCAGCCCCAAGAGACCTCGAGACCCTCTCCTCCCCGGACCAAGAAAGACCGCAGTCCAGAGCCCCCTGCCCAGATGCCACACGCAGGTCACCCACCGAGACACTGTTGCCCTGGGAAGCAACCACCGCTCCCCTGGAGAACTTACCTAGGTCTGGACGGGGCTTCTGCGCAGAGGGAGAGGTGGTGGCCCTCGCCACTTTGGGATCATCTTCCGGGGTGAGGGGAGCACCCCCTCCAAGAAGCGTGGTCCTGGCCCTGGAGCTTGCTGAGGAAGTCAGGAGAGGCCTGGCCTGCGGGGGGGTGCTGCTGGGAAAGAAGCCAGAAATGGCACCGCCAATTCTCCGGAGGGGCAAAGGGAAGTCTGTGCCCAAGGACAACCATTTCTGCAGAGAAAAGGTCCCCAGCCCTCTGCCCACAGCCTCTGGCAGCCCCACCGTCAGCTCCTGGGAGCAAGGCCTATTTTCTAGGCCCTTCTCATATGTGCTCAGGGAAGACTGGGTGCACGGTGGCGCCTCGAGGGGCTTATGGGCTTGACAGAGAGGTGCCCTGAGGTCCCGACACCCCGGGCTGCAGCCCACCCACACCACAGCCAGCTGGGCTCTGGGGACCCCGTGGGCCGGGGCAGCCCCACGCCATGCTCAGCAGGACGGGAGAGGGCCGGGAGTCACCTGGTGGGGGCCTGGCAGGCTTCAGGGCTGGTGCTGCAGTCAGGGCTGGTCGCTGGGGCAGGCGGCTCACAGACAGTGTCCCTCTCTGCCGTGCCTGCAGGGGAGGCAGCAACGTGGGACAGACGGCACCGAGGAGCCTGAGACTCGCCGAGGAGACGCTAGGAATCGATCTTACCACCCTAACCCAGAGTTTGGAATGAGGTGCTTGGAACACGCGGTGGCCACTCGACGTTTGGGGGTGCCCACCTGACCTGCCCAGTGTCCCTTCCCCATTAGGGTAAAGCCTCCCGATTCCTCCTGGGAACAGTCTCTCCAATCTCCGCATCTGTGTTCAGACTCGAATCCCTCCCACAGACCAGCCTGGACCAATCAATCCATTTGATTCCCCTGACGCTGATGAATGGGCTCATGACCCAAGGCATGCCCATGAGGTACAATGCCAAGGTTCTGGTTTTGGTTGTGGAAAATGTAAGAAGGAGAAGCCGTCCTTCCACTTGGGTTGGGAGGGAAGCAAGCCGGGAGCTGCTGGTAGGTATCTTACAGACACCTACACTGAGGGAGCAGAGAGGAGAAACGGGAAACGACAGAGCTCCTGGATCCAGCCGTGCCTGACACTCCCCAGAGCTAGGCCAGACTTTGCCACTACATGAACCAAAAAAATCCAAGGTTTCTGTTACAAGCAGCCCCAAGATTCCCGAAGGATACTGGGTGCCAGCAGAGTAAAGAGGAAAACACACAGCACTTCCCATCACGTGGATCGGAGTTTGCCGGCCACCTCTCACGTCCTCGCTGCGCCCATCACAGTGCGCGCTATACGGTAAATGCCTAACAAGAAGCGCGTCCTTTTCCCCAACTAGACTCCTGACTCATCGCTGAGGAAAGCGTCCCGTGTGGGATTATGATCTGAAGGTTTCGGTGGAGGCGGCGTGGGCAACGCGGATGTGTCTCGTGCTTCTGCATGTGGCAGGATGACATCCAAGCCCGGCTCGGACACTCCCTGCTCCTGGTCCTGAGCAGCGTCCCGCCATCCTGGACCTCAACTTCCTCAGCTGTAGCGGCTACTTCGGCCTGCCTGACGGAGTTCTGAGAACTTCAGGAGACGACACCTAACGGCAGCTCTGCACGCGGCTGAGCTCGGGGCTGACTGTGGCGCAGAAACCACTTCCCCTGGCCCAGCCGGAGCGCGGCCCCGTGGGGGCAGCCGGGAGCCCACGAGCTGGCCAGCCGCGCTGTCCCAGAGAAGTGTCTGATGGGAACCGCACACGTC
This sequence comes from Canis lupus familiaris, assembly GCF_011100685.1. Classification (NCBI taxonomy): domain Eukaryota; kingdom Metazoa; phylum Chordata; class Mammalia; order Carnivora; family Canidae; genus Canis; species Canis lupus. The sequence continues at coordinate 83,692,910 of NC_049223.1, forward strand.
CTCTGAAACCTCCTACTAACCGTTATTTTAAAACGTAAAGAGAAACACGTGACGTTAATTCGCTTAGCCCGCTACGTCTAAAATATGTCAGGAGATGAGCCATGTAAAAGTCCTTAACCGGCTGCTTCACAGTTCGGTACACTAAGCGTTGGACATCTGGGCACATTCCACCTGACCGCGCATCTCAACGCAACCGGCCTCCTCCACACGCTCCACGGCCGCGTGGGACCAGTGGTACCGCAGGGTGGGGGGCAGCCCGGGGCCGGGGCTCTGGTGCCACCCTGGGGCAGCCGCGGGAACGCCAGCCCAAGGGCGAGCCCCCCGCGGCGGCTGGAACAGAACTCCAGCCGCGTCCCACAGACGCACGGGCTCCCGGGGACAACTTCCCACTCTAGACGGAGCCCGAAGCCCAGGCTGGGCGCCCGCCCCACGCGTGCCAGGGGCCCAGAGCCCAGGTGGCTGATGCCCCGCCTGCGCCTGGCAGGAAGCACGCTCCTGCACGGCCCTCAGCTGAGCGGTCTGTGACCCCGGGCACGGGACCCGATCTGCGCCCCCCACCCCAGCACTGGTCTGTCGGGCCCCAGGCCCTTCCACGAATACCTCTGCGGAGCAGACTGTGCCTGGCCTCCGGGGAGGTGGCACGGGGGTGACCGGGGGCCCAGCGGGCCCGGCCCTCGCGAAGCTACGGTGCGGGGAGGGAAGCCACACCGACCCAGCCGAGAGCCACAAACGGTCGGACCCGTGTTTGCGAGGGGCACGGAGGGACAAAACGTCGCGGAGCAGTCGCGCCCCGTGACCAGGCACAGGAGGCCTCCTGAGGAAGTGAGGTGCGGACGGAGACCGCAGGCTGAGCAGGGCTGAGCGAGCAACAGGAGCGAAGCGTGTCCCAGAGGAACGGCGCGCTCTAAGGGCCGGGGAGGAGCGAGAAGCGCGCACAGCCGGACCCCAAAGACGGCCCTAACCCAGGGGAGCCAAGACAGGAGGGGCGCGGAGGGTGAGCGGAGGCGGGAGGAGGACCACGTCCTGGAGCCTGCCCGTGGGAAGACGGAGTGGGCGTCCCCTCCCCGTTGCTCCCGCCAAGGCCAGGCACACGCCGCGGGCAGACGCATCAAACAAGGCAGACGCGGACGGGCGGCGAGTCCCCGGGTCTTCTGTCGTGCGCACAGCCCGCACAGCCCGCAGAACTGCCGTTATCGTCAGAGTGACCACGACGTACTGAAGTGTTTGTTCAGCAGGGTGTGAGCGCGCCAGAGAGGGCGGCATCAGATTTGGTTTTGCCGGCGTGGCTCTGCCTGTCGGCCGTGGGCAAGGAATGACAGGAGGAAGTGGGGTGGGGGGTGGGAGAGAGAATTGCGGGGGGCAAAACCTATGGGACTGGGAGACAGGCTGGCTGTGGGGTGTGGGGGGAAGGAAAGGACAGACGGCGGCAGAGAGGGTGGGGGCATGGGGTTTGTGAAAGGAGCAGGCGAGAGGTGGGAGGGTGGGGGCCGGGCGGGGGCACTTTACTCCCTGCGACCCCCTCCTGGCTCCTCCCCAGCCTGGGGGGCTGCCCCACCACCCTTCGGCCGCGCTCCAGAGCCCACCCACTCCACATGCCTCCCTTCTGAAAGGCGCCCTCAGTACCACCCACACGGGGCCTGAGTGCTTGGCCTCCTTTCTGGCCACGAGCCTCCTTGTATCATCAGAAAATTAGAAGTCCAGAGAGGGTGAGGAATTTGCCTGAACTCACGCAGCAAGTGGGAAAAGAAACTCGGTTCTCAGCAACTCTAACTCCCAACGCCTCAGGAGTGGGGAAACCAGCCCTAATCCTCGGAGGAACTCCTAGGACAGAGACCCGAGGTTTGCTTCTTGTTTACGAGGCATCAGAGAACTTCTGCCCTGAGTCTCACACCAACCCCAGACCTCCTCCCGGAGGGCCTGTGCCTCAGGCCACCAGGGTCCTTCTGAGCCTGGGACCCAAGTGCAGTAGCTGGTGCACCTACGGAATCTCGAGGGGAGGCGGCCATCCGTCCCACAGGATTGAAGAAGTAGGAGGTCGAAGGTCACTTGGGGATCTGGGGCGGGGAGGGGGAGAGGCACAGTCTGGCACAGATCTTAGTGCTGGGCTGAGGGTGGGGATACTCACCCTGGAACCTGACAACCATCCCTGTCGCGCAGATGGAGTGGAAGATGCAGCGGGCACAGGTGTTGGTGGCTGATGTGGCACAGAACATGCCGGTCCGGCATTCACAGACACGGGAGGAGTTCCCCGAGCACGGCACCTTCTCCACAAGATCCTCTAAGGGACACAAAGAAGGGTCATGGGGGGACAGAGGGAAGACCGGGGAAGGGATCTAGAGAACCCTCAGGGACACTTTGGCTCATGACGGTGAGGCCTCCCGCTGTGGCCTCCCATCGGGCAGGGAGCTAGTGCGCTCAGCCCTTCTTTCCAGAGTGTTCCTGCAATGAGGGCAAGAAGGCAGGCGGGGCCAATGAGGCAGCCTCCACTTCCCCACCCATATCCCTGAACATCATTACAATTGTATTAAAAAGAAACTAATGCCCCCATTTTAAAATGGGCAAAAAAAGAAAAAAAGACATGGAGGAACCATAAATGCACATTGCCACATGAAGGAAGCCAGTCTGAAGAGGCTACATGCCGTGTGACTCCAACTTGGTGACATTCTGGAAAAGACCAAACTATCGAGACACTAGAAAGATCAGTGTTTGCCAGGGATTGGAGGAGGGTCCCAAATCTAACATTCAGGTCAATATTGCTCATAATGGCCAAAAAGTAGAAACAACCCAAATATCCATCAACCAATGAATGGATAAACAAAATATGGCACATCCCTCCAATGGAATATTATTCAAAGCATAAACGACCTGTGTTACAACACGGATACACTTTGAAAATACTGCCAGGTGAAAGAAGCCAATCACTGAAAGCCATATACTGATGGCTTTGAAATGTCCAAAGTAGGCAAGTCCCCAGAGACAGAATGTAGATTAGTGACTATAAGTGAGTGAAGGGGGACGAGAATTGGGAGGATTGGGGATTCTTTTGGGGGAGGTGGAAATTTTCTGAAGTCAGACAGTGGTGGTGGTTGCACATTGCAAACATGGTAAAAATCACCATATTGCACATCTTTAAATAGTGGATTTTAGGAGCACCCAGCTGCTGAGTCGCTAAAGCACATGACTCAATCTCAGGGCTGTGAGTTCAAGCCCCACACTAGGTGTATGTGGAGCTTACTCTGAAAAAAAAAATTTTTTTAAAATAAATAAAATGGTGAATTTTATCTCAAGAGAAAAAAAAAATCATTGGTCTAAGTACTCAGCAAATGCAAACATCCCTGTGGAAAGAAACACAGGGCATCCTTGGTCAACCAGAAATGGTGAAGAGTTCCTGAAACATGGAAGGCTAGTGGGATTGCATGGAAGAAGGAGCCCACAGCCCAAAATAACCCAAGAGGATTATTCCGGGAGAGGCTCCGGGGTGGAGTACTCCCGTCTCCGAGGGGCTACAGGGCAGGGGCAGGCCCCAGGGAAGCCAAGAGGAGAGTGACGCAGGAACACCCACATGGGTCAGTCTCCCCACGCTTCTCCCCATTTGTGCCACAATCCAGAAGCCAGGCATCTCCCCCAGGAGATTCTTGGGGAGGTGAGCGGGACGTGCCCTGGGGCTGGTCATTCGTGGGAGGAAGAGACCCTGCAGACCCAGAAGACCAGCCACTCCAGAAACCCCCCCCCCACCACCACCGCCGTGGTCAGGTACAACGGGCAGGACCAGAGGGTCTCCAAAGGTGAGAAAACCCGCACCAAGAAAAAATTGCTCCAAACTCAAAAAGAACTAACTCTCCAAAGAGCAGATAAAAGAGAAAAAATAAATAGAACAAGCCGTTAGCATCAGTACAACTAATATTCTCAGGAATTCTTAGCTATTAAACAGAATCCCCTGGAGCTCAAGGAAAGAAAGAAAGGAAACTGAAGTCATAAAAAAGGAATCTCCCGGAGAACAATGCTGCATGCACCAACTCCTTTCCTGCGGGCCCAGAGAAAAACTACGTTTCCCAGCAAGCCTTGCAGTGGGTTTGGGTCATGTGACAGGATTGTAGCCAAGGAGATGTGGGCAGAAATGCTAAGGGCTTCTCCGGGGCCTGGCCCCTAAAGCCTTCTGGGGAGGCTGTCCTACCCGCTCTCCCATGCTACAGTGGCCCCAGGGGAGCCCCTAACTCTCACCTGCACCCCAGAAGTGGTGCTGAAGAGAGAATAAAATCCTGAGAATTCTAGAAAATCTAAGAGAGGCAGACAGAGGACAAACAGTAGGCATCCCCAGAAAACTCAAGAAAAAACCCTAAGAGTAGCAGCCCAAACATAGTACGACAGGCCCAGGGAAAAGTGGGGAAGTCAGCGGGACTTGCTAACTTTCGGAAGACAGGCCCAGTGGAAATGAGCAGAGGCCCCAGGAGTGGGGTACACCTCTTTTCGGGCAGCAGCAGCTCTGGTAATGCCCTGTCTGATGGAAGAGAAGACAGATCCCTGCCCCAGCAAAGACGACACCTTCTCTGGCTGCATTCTGCCTCCCACCCAAGCCCTCAGGCTCCTAAAACCAGTTTCAGAAGCAACACTCAGGATTCCTCAAGAAATTAAACAGGATGACCACATCCAGCCATTCCACTGCTGATATTCGTCAAAAGAACTGAAAGCAGGGACTCGACCAGATATTGGTAGACACGTGCATACAGCAGCATTAGTCAGTCACAAGAGCTAAAGGGTGGGAGCAACCCGAGTGTTCATCAACACGAACGGATAAACAAAATGTGGTAGAGCCATCCAGTGGCTTTATAATACTCTACTCTCTCATACTATTCTGACATTTGCTACAATGTCTTGAAGACACTATGCTTGGTGAAATATGGCAGTTAGGATTCTACTTGTATGAACTTACAAGAATAGTCAAAGACACAGAGAGAGTAGACTGGTAGTTGCCAAAGGCAGGGGGCAGGGTGCTAGGGAACTAGTGTTCAATGGGCACAGAGTTTCAGTTCTGCCAAAGTACAAGTTTTGGAGCTGGAAAGTGGTGACAGTGTAGTTGCCAAGAAAAAAAAAAATGTGAACGCACTTGATGCCACTGAACAGCATACTTAAAAATGGATACGATGATCAATTCTATGTTATGTGTATTTTACTAAATATTTTTGAAAAGTGACACTCAGCCCTCAGCTGAAGCTCCATGCAGAAAAGACAAACCAGAGCCCAGGGAGGTGAGGCGGGTGTAAAGAAGCCACACTGTATCAGGGCAGAAGGAAGGCAGCAACAGAGCTGCTCCACCTGCTATGCTTACAGGGAAAAAGAGCAGACAACTCTGCAAACATACTATAGTAGTTAAGGAGGAAGGGAGGAAGGAGAGAAGACAGAAACAGAAAGAAGGGCTCCCTGCATGGAGCCTGCTTCTCCCTCTGCCTGTGTCTCTGCCTCTCTCTCTCTCTGTGACTATCATAAATAAATAAACATTTAAAAAAAAAAAAAAAGAAAGAAAGAAAAAAAGAAACAGAAAGAAAGGGAAAGTTCTAAAAAGATAGAAATACATTTTGGAAAGACAAAGAACCCAGTCTAAAACAGAAGCAATCCCAAGAGTGCTTTACTATAAAAGAACTTAACAATATGAATTCAGCAAAGGAAAGGCTCAAAGAAAAGATGATCTTAAAACGAAAAAAAGGAAGGGATAAGAAGGAAGACTAGAGAGCTAAAGAAAGCACGTGGAGATGCACAGCACCACCAGTAAATCCAATAAATAAATTACCAGTGTCCTGAGAGCCCTGGTGACACCTGGAAGGCAAGCAGCAGAAGAGATCATAATGAAGACTGAGTTCATGGCACAGAGAAAGCATTGAGAGAAAAACCAGTGAATCCAAGATAAAGACGAAGATACTGGGATCCCTGGGTGGCGCAGCGGTTTGGTGCCTGCCTTTGGCCCAGGGCGTGATCCTGGAGACCCGGGATCGAATCCCACGTCGGGTTCCCGGTGCACGGAGCCTGCTTCTCCCTCTGCCTGTGTCTCTGCCTCTTTCTCTCTCTGTGTGACTATTATAAATAAAGAAATAAAAAAAAAAAAAAAAACCTGTACTCTTAAAAAAAAAAAAAAAAAGACGAAGATACTAATGCAGTTAAAGACGACAGGGAGAGGGGCTCCTGGGTGGTTCCGTCGGTTAAACGTCTGCCTTCAGCTCACGTCATGGACTCAGGGTCCTGGGATCGAGCCCCAAGTCATTAGGCTCCTTCCCTCTCCCTCTGCTCCTACCCCCCTGCTTGTGCTCTCTCTCTCTCTCTTTCTCAAATAAATAAATAAAATCTTAAAAAAAAAAAAAAAAGAAGACAGGGAGGAAAGGCAAACACAAACATAAGGGATAATTGGCGCCCGTAAAGTTGACATTGAGATATATATTTAGTAGAAATAAAAATCCAGGTCAGTTTCCCTAAAATGAAAAAAACTAAACTGCAGATAGAAAAGACATTCCAGGGGCATCTGGCTGCCTCAGTCTGTGGAACATGAGACTCTTGATCTCAGAGTCGTGGGTTCAAGCCCCATGTTGGGCACAGAGATAACTTAAATAAATAAAAACTTTTTTAAAAAAGACAAAATAAGACATTCCAGGTACCAGGAAGAATCCTTTCCAAATAATTCATCTCAAGGCATATTCTGGTAAATTTTGAGCTCTGAAGATAAAGATTATTCTTGCGGTCATCTACAAAGGGGCAAAAACAAGGCGGATAGCAGACTCCTCCACAGCAATATTCACCATATGAAGACAAAGCACCAATGCCTATAAAGCTCTAGAGAAAACAGGTTTCAGGAATAATCATATACCTGCCCAAGTTGTCATTCGAGCATACAGGCAAGAAACATTCCCAAACATGAAAGAATCCCCTGAGGGATGTGCAAAGATGAATCCTTCCTGAAAAATCCACAGGTCAGTGAAATCTAACCAAACAAGTGATAAATCAAAATGAAAATTTCAGGAACAGAGAAACTGTCGTCAATGTACTCAGGGTGCACAATGAATAAGTTTAAATAGCAAAGCAAAGCTAACAGCCAAGGGACTGAGGGTTACAGAAAATATAAACACCACAGGCAATAACAGAGTAAAAAAAAAAAAAAGTAAGCAATAAAAGTCAGGAAGAGGACAGGGAGGCAGCAAGCTAATTACTTAACTTTTCATTACAGGAAGCCAATTTACTCTGTCCTATCCAAAAACTGAAACAAGCAGAACGAGATTTTACCACAAGAGAGTTTTATTCTTTTAAGGACTTCCAACTACTTCTTGATTTTCATAACCTCTTAATTTTACAGGGTTTTCTTTGTTTTGTTTTGTTTTTAGAAACTGCTCTCTTGTGATTATTTTCACTTTAGTTTCTTCTTCCTCTGACACACTTGAATAAAATCAAATGTAATCACTTGAACATCATGAACAGTACGTTCCCATCCTCTTTAAAAATCCCTTTTCGGGAAGTCCCGGTGGCTCAGCGGTTTAGCGCCGCCTTCAGCCCAGGGTATGATCCTGGAGACCTGGGATCGAGTCCCACGTCAGGCTCCCTGCATGGAGCCTGCTTCTCCCTCTGCCTGCGTCTCTGCCTCTCTCTCTCTCTCTCTCTCTCTCCTCATTGTCTCTATGAATAAATACATAAATCTTTTTTTTTAATAAATAAATAATAAAAATAAATAAAAATCCCTTTTCTCGAAGCATAAGCATCTACCTTCAGTACAGGTCATGATCTCAGGCTCCCTACTCAGCAGGGCTCTGCTTCTCCCTCTCCTTCTGCCCCTCCTCGCCTCTCGTGTGTACACACTCTCTCCCTCCCAAATAAATAAATAAAAATATTTTTTAAAATCTCTTTTCTGCACGTGTGTATGGCTGTCGACCCTTCCCATTCTTCCCCCCTCTATATAGAGATACAGAAAAGTGTCGGTCAGACATCCAACCAGGGGGGAAGGGGCAGAGGTGGCATTCTTCCTCACATCTCTTGATGTGCTTGAATGTTTCATAATGAACGTCTGAAACTCTCATTTAATACAAAGCAGTCATAAGTCTTAAAAACTTAAAGATATACCAGAGAAACGCTAATACGGATGAAGAAGAATGGCAATGTTAATATCAAGCAAAAATGGGGATCCCTGGGTGGCGCAGCGGTTTAGCGCCTGCCTTTGGCCCAGGGCGTGATCCTGGAGACCCGGGATCGAATCCCACATCGGGCTCCCGCTGCATGGAGCCTGCTTCTCCCTCTGCCTGTGTCTCTGCCTCTCTCTCTCTCTCTCTCTGTGTGACTATCATAAGTAAAAAAAAAAAAAAAAAAAAAAAAATATCAAGCAAAAATGGAATTAAGGCAAACACTGTAAGGAACAAAGAGATAATTTCATGCTGATGAAAGGTCTAAGCCACCAAGGAAACACAGTATTCCCGAACATCACACCTAATAACATAGCTCTGACATCAGAGAGCAAAAATAAGTAGAACCCAGTGAAAACCTGATGGAAAACAAGCACAGGGGAGGTGGATTTTACGCATCCATCTCAGATGTCAACCTTTGGGAAGGTGACAAAGGATAAACAAGAATGCAAAAAGCTAGGTTACTTCGGGGAACTTAGCTGGCTCAGTCCACAGAGCATGTGAGCCTTGAGCTCAGGGTTGTGAGTTCGAGCCCCACGCTGGGTGTGGAGATTCCTCAAATAAACACTTTTTAAAAAGGATGCATAGGGGATCCCCGGGTGGCGCAGCGGTTTAGCGCCTGCCTCTGGCCCAGGGCGGGACCCCGGGGTCCCGGGATCCCGCGTCGGGCTCCTGCGTGGAGCCTGCGTCTCCCTCTGCCTGGGTCTCTGCCTCTCTCTGTCTCTCGTGAATGAATAAGTGAAATCTTTAAAAAACTAAAACCCAACCCCCCACCCCCACCCCACCCCCCGAGGCCGCCGGCGCCGCCCTCACCTCCAGAGCAGCTCACACAGGCCTTGCAGCGGCCGTCCCGGTCCAGGTAGTAGTCGGGCTCGCAGCGCTTCCCGCAGTCGGAGGGCCCCCGAGGGCACGGCAGCCGCGCGCTCAGCCCTGGGGAAGGAAGCACAGAAGCTCCAGGCCGCCGCCCCGGCCCAGGCCCCGGCCCAGGCCCCGGCTGAGCCCCCGGCGCCCCCGGCCTCGGGCTACACCGCGTGGCGGCGCCGGGCCGGCCTCGCCGAAGGAAGCCGCACAGGCCCGGGAGCGCGGAGCAGGGACCCCTCGGCCCGAGGAGCCAGGGCAGCCGGGCTGCGACGCACGCACAGCGGCCGGCAGTGCGAGTCCCAGGCGCGGGGAGGGGAGGCGCACGCGGTCCACACCCACGGCGACCCGCGCGGGGACCGGGCGCCTCCAGCCGCCAGCGGCCTCCGGCAGCCCCGCAGCCCCAGACGCTTCCCACCCACGCCGAGGCCAGCGGGCACGTGGCCCAGGCGGGCCAATCACTATACGTCATCCTTCACGATGGGCACGTGACCCAGGCGGGCCAATCACATACGTCATCCTTCACGATAGACACGTGACCCAGGCGGGCCAATCACATACGTCAGCCTTCACGATGCACACGTGACCCAGGCGGGTCAATCACAATACATCACCCTGATGGACACGTGGCCCAGGCGGGCCAATCACTATACGTCATCCTTCACGATGGACACGTGACCCAGGCGGGCCAATCACAATACATCATCCTTGATGGACACATGACCCAGAGGAGCCAATCACAATACCTCATCCTCCACGATGGGCACATGACCCAGGCAGGCCAATCACAATACGTCATGCTTCGCGATGGACACATGACCCAGAGGAGCCAATCACAACACCTCAGCCTTGGGACGCCCGGGTGGCTCAGCGGTTGAAGGTCGACCTACCCTTGGCTCGGGGCGTGACCCCGGGGTCCCCGGATCGCGTCCCACATCGGGCTCCTGCGAAGCGCCTGCCTCTCCCTCGGCCCGCGCCGCTCCCGGGAGCAAGCCCTTCTCTTCCCTGTTGGGTCCGTGGTGCGAGGCGCAGGTTACGCCCGGGGCTGCGGCGTGGCAGGTGCACGTGCCCGAGGAGGCGGGGCCCGGGAGGCAGGCGGGGTCCGGGGCGGAGCCACGGGCGCGAGGGCGGCTCCGCTGTCGCTGGCGACTCCGTTCGTCCGCCTGGGCTTTGGGCGCGGGGCCCTGCCGCCTTGTGCAGTCTCCGCGTCGCGGGGGCGTGGGACGCGGCTCGGAATCCCGCTTCCCGGGGCGTGGCTGAGGGCGCGGTCACCAGGGAACCCGCGGACGCCGCGCGCTGCAGAGCACCGGGCGCTGCAGGCCGCGGCCCAAGAGCGCGCGAGCACCGTGGGGCCGGGCACGAGCTGAGCACGAAGAGCGTTCGGTGGCGGCGGCGGCAACATGCCGGGTCCCTCCCGGGGGAGACGCCGCGGTCTCACCCTGTGCCGTGAGGTCTTGACTTTAGCTCGAGGCTGGTGAACAGGACGGGGCTCGCTCGGGGTCAGCCCCCCTGAAATCCGCCCACGGACACGCAGGGCTCCCCGGCCCCAAGGTGAGGCCCTGCTCCGGGAGAACATGGAAGAAGCTCCCAGAAACAGCGGCCTGGTGGCTGCCACCCTCCGGCTCAGAAGACCCCGGTCGCTGCCCGGGGGTGTCTCAGGAAGCTACGTGCAACCCCAGCACCCCTTGCCTACGACTTTCGAGGGCGTCCCGCGGCCCCTACGGTGGAGCCCTGGGTCCTTACCGTGGTTACGGGGCTTCGGCCCACCTGCGGCCCTTTACCGTCTCATGTCAAGCTGCACTGGAATCTCCATGTCCCCCAAAGGGGCCATGCGCCCTTCTGACCCCAGGACCCTTGCACGAGCTGCCTTTTGCCGGGAACGAGCCTCTTCCCTTTCCCCTGGGAAACTCACGCTCTGCCTTCCCGTCACTGTCAAGTTGTCGCTTTGTCAGCAAGGTGGTCAGGCCTGATCTAAACCGTCGGAGACCACGTAGCTGGCTCTCCTACACCTGAGGCTGCTGTGATCTCCTTGACCTACATGTGATCGCATTTATTGGTGGGATAAAGTGTCTCAGTATCTGAATTCCTCCCCCGAATGTCCACTCTTCAAGGCCAAGTCTTTTCCCGGGCTCTGAGGCCAGCACATGCGCGACCCCGTGTGCCCTGACCACGTACCCAGTGTGGCCGCAGCCCCACGCTCCCCGCGCGCCCACCCAGCTCCCAGGGCTCGCACCAGGACTCCAGCGGCCGGCCGGGCCCCTCCTCCAGCACCCTCCTGTGCCCTGGAGCCTACGGGTCCTCCCGGAGGAGGCGCCCTCATCCCACGTGTCAGCGGGCCAGCAACTCGAGGACAGGGCCCTGACGGGGTGGGAAAGCTCACAGGCGGTCGTGGGCGGGCCGTAGTCAGGACGCCTGGCATCCTTATAGGACGGGGGACATCTGGGCACAGACACTCGTGCCCACGGGAGCAGCCACTAGAGACGAGCTCCCGCAGCCACCAGCCAGGCCGCGGCCGAGGCCAGGCCACGGCCTTCGAGGGGCTCAGCCCCTGGGCTCCAGGACCCGGGGCACATCTGTGCAGCAGTCCTCTCCCCGCAGGTGGCCCTTGGGGACGGCGACCCAGGGTCGCACACGAGGGGCCTGCGCCTGGACCTCGGCACTGCCCGGCCGCGTGTCTCCCCGCGAGGACCCTGCACAGCCAACCGGGTCAGGACAAGGTGCATCCACTGCTGGGACGGTCCCCACCCTCTGCACCCTGGGCGCCAGGGCCTGGTTGGGGTGAGCCTGAGCAGCCCCCACCCCGCTGCTGTGGCCCATCCGCCCGGACCCGGCGCCGCCCACAGCCGCGGGGCTGCCGCCCGACTCATTACCAGCGGGCACCTGGGGCCGGGCACCCAGACATGCGGAAGGCGAGGTGCCCGCTCCCGAGGGCTCACCCGGCAACCAGGGGGAGCAGGCCCACGGAGCCACAAGCGGGTCGGTGTCCCGCGTGCACACACACGGGGAGAAGGGGGGGGCCGGGGCCGAGGGCCCACCCAGGTGCCCAGGGGAGGCGCGGGGTGGGGGGGACCCTCCAGGCACAGCCGGGTCAGTCGTGCAAAGGCCCCAAGGGGGAGCCCCGGCCTGGGCCACGAACAGGAGGGCCCGGGGCTGGAGCACACGGAGCCCCACTTCCCTCCTGACACTTCCCCCCTCCTTCCCCTACCCCCTCCTCCCTCCCTCCTCCTCTCCCTCCCTGCGCACCCCCCTGGCCACCTACTGTGCGGCCCGGCTCCACCTTGTCCCCCAGCAGCGAGGCAGGCCTCAGCATCCGCAGCCGCCCCCCCCTCTCCCTGTGACCCGGGGGTGAGCAGGGCAGGAGGGAGCTGGTAACCCCCACAGGGCCCCCCGCTGACACACACTGCCCTGCGGTCAGTGCCAGGGAGGGGGGAAGAGCTCGGGTTTCTGAGTCAGCCCCAGGGGGCGGGGGGCACAAGGCCGTGGGAAAATCTCTGAACCCCGCCATTCCAGGTTTCCTCTCCGGGTTCCCTGTCGGGGTCCCACGAGCCCGCGCGGCAAAGGGCCAGCTCCGTGGGCGCTCAGCGTTGTCCTCGTTGTGATCCCGGGAGTGAGCTCCCCGTCCCTGAGGGTGTGTAAGCAGAGCGCTGGGGAGCGGCTGGCAAGGATTCTACGAAGCGCCTCACGGGCCGGGCGAGACTCGGGAACATCTAAACTTCTCGTCTCAAAGGTCCCCCAGTTTCCGCGCCCCCCGCAGCCCCACCAACACTGCCGCACAGCTGAGCCGAGCGCTGATGGCAAAGGGCGGGCAAAATGTCAGAAATTTCCCCCAGAGACCGTGGAAGGGGTTTTTGTGGGTTTTTCTCTTCCTCTAGCTTGCCGGAAGCCCCAGGGCAATAAAACTCCAGCAGAAATGCCCCGCCCACCCCCAGCAGGAGGCGCTTGGCACGGCTGCGGCTGCGAGCTGCGGCCCCCTGCCCCCTGCCCCCTGCCCTCCCTGCCCACTCTGTCCCCGCCAGGCAGGGGCGAAGGGAGCGGGCGGCCTGGGAGGGAAGGGTCTTTCCTCCCACAGCTGAGATTATGGGGCCGGAGCCACCGGTCAGAACCTTGGCTGCGGTCGCTCTGGGGAGAAGCGGCTCACAGCAGGGCCGCGGAGGGAAGGCTTCCTGGAGGCAGGGGTGCCAGGACCGCGGGACAGGCTGGGGTGCAGAGGGCAGCCCGGGGCACACAGGCATGTCAAAGGCCCAGAGACCTGAAAGCACGAGGAAGAGAGGCCAAGGGGAAAAGCCTGGAAAGGTGACAAGTGACCTCACAATAAAATGGAGCAATAAACATTGTTGGATGGATGGACCCGGTGGGAGGGCTCGGTGCCGTGGCCGGTGTCCCCCCAGATCCGTGGGTTGAAGCCCTAACCCCCAGTGTGACTTTATTTGGAGATAGGGTCCTCAGGAGGTAACAAAGGTTAAAGAGGTCAGGAGGGTAGAGCCCTGATCCAGGAGGACTGGCGCCCTTATAAGAGAAAATACGTATCTTCTCTCTCTCTCTCTCTCTCTCTCTCTCTCTCTCTCTCTGTCCTTCTCCCCCACTCCTCTCTCTCCTTCAGCCATGACGGGGGCCTGTCTGCAAGCCAAGAAGGGAAGACTTCTCACCAGAAACCAAACCCAGCTAGAACCCTGGCCTTGGACTTCTAGCCAGCAGAACTGTCAGGAAACAAACGTCTGTTGTTGCAGTGGCCCCCACACCCCACCCCAGCCCCGACTCCCCGTCTGTGGTGTTTTCCTATGGCTGCCTGGGAGGACTGAGATGGACGGATGGACGGATGGGGCATGGGAGGCCGAAGGAACGGGGAGGGGTGAAGGGGCAGACGGGGGATGGCAGGCCCTGGGGAGTGGGTGGGGGCTGGCCAGTTAGGGCCCGGGGTCCCGAGCATTAAAGAGAGCACAGGCACTCACCTGATACACACTCCAAAATCCAACACTAAACCACAAAATAAAACTGAGAAAATCCAATAAAGCTCTACTGTTTTCCCTACCCTGACTACTTTGAATCATTTTTGGAAATAGCAAATATCAAATTCCTCCCCAAAATGCGTATCTGGGCCCTATGGGGGCCCGACCTTGGGCCCGGTCCGCCCTCACGGTGGAGCAGAAGGGTCTGCAGGTCTAGGAGCAGACCCGGGCGCCTGCTCAGCTGCGGCCACTTACCCTCGGTGACTGCGCAGCGTGGCCCGTCCCAGGCAGCGATGCTGGGAGGCTTAGAGGATGGGGCTGGGTCCCCCACCTGTCCTGAAGGTCACCCCCCACTCCCAGGGGCCTGCTGTCCTCCAAGCACGAGGCTGCAGGCCTCACACCCTCCGCCGCCAGAACTAGCATCTCTTCCCCTGTGCTCTCTGCGCGACGTCAGAGATGACGGTTTGGCTCTATCTGGTGCCCCAGCCAGCAAAGGCCACTGGGTGTGCCTCGGGAACCCTCGACAACAACCAGGAGGGGGGCGGTGCCCTCGGGCCTGAGGATGGGCAGGGTGATACTCTGCTGGGAACCAGTCACTGTGCTGGGGCTGGGTGAGCCTTCCGGGCATGGGCTCTGGGCAGGGAGCCCGGTTCCAGAGAGTTCTACTGTTCAGGTGGCCCCGGCATAAACGCGTGTTCTGGGCTGGAAAAGGCAAGGACCGCCAAGGGCTTCCAGACTCAGAAGTGAGGGGCAGCCAGGGGGTGTTGAGAGCTCAGGCTCGGGGTCACAGCCCCAGCCAGCTCCACCGCTTCCGGCCCCGTGACCGCGGGCCGGTTCCCTGAGCTTAGGGCCCCCCGACGGCCTCAGGCACACAGTGGGACTGACGCGGACCGAGGTGGGTCCCCTGCCCCCCCCATCGGGCTTATAACCCGGGGACAGAGCCTGCCGTCCCGCACCCCAGCACCCGCACTCACCCGCCGGGCAGCGGTAACAGCACCTCCGGGCGGCCTCGTCGTAGGAGTGGCCGGGGCGGCGGGCACAGGTGTCCCTTCGAGGTCGGTCCTGGAGGGCAGGATAAGTGGGTGAGACCCGGCCGGCCCGGTGTCCCCGCGCCGCCAGCACCAGGCCTGAGGCAGGGCCTCCGGCGCTGAGGAGAACCGGGACGGACTCGCCCGCCTCGAACCCGCGGCACCTGGTGGGGGTCCCGCAAAGCCAGCTTTCCCTAGGCACCCCCAAACCCGGGGTCTGCCCGACCCCTCCCGTGCTCGCGTCCAGCCCTCGGGCACACTCCCGGCTCCTGCACGGCCGCCCCATCCTCCCCCGGGGGTTGGTCCCGCTGCCTCCCACCGGCCTCCAGCGTCCACCGGCGTGGGCTCAGGTGCGCGCCCACTGGAGTTTTCCAGCGTGGACGTGTCTCGCGGCCGACACCCGGACCAAGACGTGAGCCAGCACCCAGCGCCCCCGCCCCTTCCACGCGCGACAGCGAGCGGCACCCGCCGACCCCCCGCAGGTCTGTCTGGCAGGCCTCGAGCTCTGCGTGGCCGTGGCCGGAGCCCGTCCTGCTGCCCGGCAGCGGCCTCCCTGACGCGACGTTGCGCTGTGACAATCGCCCCCGCCGCTCAGCCACGGGCACGGCCCGGTGCAGGGGGCCGCAGGGCGCGCGGCGTGTTTCTCTCCTGCTCCCGACGACCTCGGGCGCCCTCGGCTTCTGATCACCACGAACGACGCCTCGAGGAGCAGCCCTCGGCCAGCGTCTGGGTGCAGCAGGTGCCCGTGGCCCCCCCCCCCCCAGCTGCCGCCCCAGGCCCCGCGCAGCTTGCGACGACCCCAGACCCCCACTGCCTCCAGGCTGCGCCCTGAGCCTAGGCAGCGAGCGGCTCCGATCCGGTCCTCGCCCGCATTCGGGGCGCCGGTCCTGGGAACTGCCGCCGCGGCCGGGAGCGTGCGGGGGTATTTCCTTGCATCCCCTATTGGGCATCTCTCTGGTGAGTAACGATGTCGGGCACCTTCTCTCGTGGTTGTCAGCCATTCCAATATTGTCTTTTTTAAGATGCCCGTGCAGGTCTTTTGTCTATTTCTTTTTTAATTTTTATTTATTTATTTATTTATGATAGTCACACATTGAGAGAGAGAGAGAGGCAGAGACACAGGCAGAGAGAGAAGCAGGCTCCATGCACCGGGAGCCCGATGTGGGATTCGATCCCGGGTCTCCAGGATCGCGCCCTGGGCCAAAGGCAGGCGCTAAACCGCTGCGCCAACCAGGGATCCCTCTTTTGTCTATTTTTTAAAAAAATCGGATTATCTGGCGTTTCTTGTTGATGCCTGGAAATTCTTTATATATAATGGACACAAGCCCTTTGGCGAATAAAGGCGCTGCAAATATCTTCTCCCCTTCTACCCCTCGCCTTTTCACTTTCTTTTTTTTTAAGATTTTATTTATTTATTCATGAGAGAGACAGAAAGAGAGGCAGAGACACAGGCAGAGGGAGACGCAGGCTCCATGCGGGGAGCCCGATGGTGGACTCGATCCTGGGACCCCAGGGTCACGCCCTGAGCCAAAGGCAGGCACCAAACCATTGAGCCACCCAGGGATCCCCAACCGTTTCACTTTCCTAAGGGAGCCTTTTATTTAAAAAAAAAAAAAAAAAGTTTTATTTATTTGATTTGAGAGAGAGAGAAAGAGCCCGAGAATGAGAGGAGGGAGATGGAGAGAATCCCAAGCAGACTCCACACCTGAGTGGAGTCACACTCGGTGGGACTTGATCCCATGACCCTGAGACCATGACCTGAGCTGAAACCAAGCATCGAACGCTCGACCCGCTGAGCCACCCAGGCTCCCGTCTTAAGGGAGGCTTTTGGGTGAACAGAAGCTCTCAGTTTTACTGAGAGACGATGGATCCCTCTTTTCCTTCACAGTTAATGTCCTTTGTAAGACTTGTCTGCCGGCCCGTGTCATTCAGATGCTGTCCCACATTGTCTGCTACGTGACATCCCTGAACTTTCCATAGTCGGGTGTCGTTTTGGTGCATGCTGCGAGGTAGGGCTCAACACTCGCTTTTTTCAGGAAGACTTAGTTCTAACACGTTCCTCCATATGTTGCCGGGGCTCTTCGCAAGCGCCTTTGTCAGAGGGGGCTCCAGAGAGGAAGGTCCCTGCTGACATCCCGGGCGGAAGGAACTTTGTCCTTCTGGTGGAACGAAAGGTGAGCATGGGCAGGTTTCTGGGCTCCAGGAAGCGAGGGGAGGAGGGACCTGTGGCCCACCTGCTTCCACAGCCTCCCAAGTGGCACCTGGCACAGCGAGGTGGGCACTTGGGGGATGAATGAGATGAATGGGCTTTCTTGATTTGGGGGGAAGCCAGGAGCCACCCTCCCGCTCCCTCCTCCACAGCGGAGAGGCCTCGCCGGTCTAAGGGGCTTCTCTACTCTCATCCCCGGCCAAGCGAACAATGAAAACTAGTAAGTGGATGCCTGTGGTGCGGTCAGCGAGCAGGAGGCCGGTGTGGCTGGCAGGCGGGTACGGGCAGTGGTGATTACAGCATTCTTTGTTTCTTTTTCTGCACACCTGAAACGTCGCCATATAAATGGGAAATACATATAACCTGACGTTGCACACCAGTCACATGGCCCTGGTGTGCCTCCTTTCTTATTTAATCCAGAGCCCCAGGCCTTGGGGACACTGTCTTCACCCACCCACCCAGACCCAGCCTCCTCCCTCCGGCAGGATCTCCTTCTTCTCAGGTTAACCAGGGAGCTCCTGGGGGCCTCTCCAGGGACAGAGGCCTCCCGGGACAACTGGAGGTTCTCCCGGACTCAAAACATCTCACAAGTGAGCTTGGATGCCTACAGGTGGAGTGGGGTGGGGGCGCGAAGGCTCAGGCCTGCTGAGCGTGGGGAAAATTCTGGGTCCTTGGCCTGGGTTTTCCCCTCTGGCTGCCCACTTGTCTCATTGATAACTGTGAACTCCGAGGGGGCCGTAGGTCCAGGCCCTGCTCTCTCTCCAGGGTCTGGGGGCAGCCTGAATTCTTACCCTTCACTTCCTGCCACTGCATCCTAAGTGAGTGGGGGTGGGGAGGGGGGTGCAGAGAGGAATAGGAAACCTCTAGCATTAGGCATCACCCCCCTCACGCCGGTCACGTAGCTCCTCCTTTACATCACTGCCAGCCCTGTGGGGCCAGATTGCCACCCCAGGTGACGGAGGAGGAAACTGCAGCTCAGAGAGGTTCGGTCACCCACCCGAGGTCACACAGCACCTAAGTGCTGAGAGGATATTTGAGCTTCACTGTGTCCCCAGATCTTTCCCCCTCTCTGGGCCACAGGCTGCCCACCTGTAAAATAAAAAGTCTACTGTGCTGAGAAGGACACCCGTACCACATCTGTGGTCTTTCTAGTAAAGTACATAATCTGAATCAGATCATGAGAATACATCAAACAGACCCAAACCGAGGGACTTTCTGCAAAACAACTGGCCGGACTCTTTGCATGAAAGACAGAGAAGAGCTATGGAGGGGATCCCTGGGTGGCGCAGTGGTTTGGCGCCTGCCTTTGGCCCAGGGCGGGATCCTGGAGACCCGGGATCGGATCCCACGTCGGGCTCCCGGTGCATGGAGCCTGCTTCTCCCTCTCCCTCTGCCTTTGTGTGTGTCTGTGTCTCATGAATAAATAAATAAAATCTTTTTAAAAAGAGAGAGAGAGAGAGAGAGAGAGAGAGCATGCTATGGAATGTTCCAGAATCGGGAGACTGATGAGCCGTGGTGGCTGAATGCAATGTTTGGATTGGCTTCCGAATGTGGGCAGGGCCGTACGGGAGAAGATTGACGGGGCTGGTGTCTTTCCAGTGTGGACCTTGTATTTGATCCTGTCCCATCGATGTTGAAGGCCTGAATCTGGTAACCTGCTTACCTAAGAGGCGTCGTCGCCGTAGAAGAACCTGCAGAAACACTCAGGGGTAAAGATTCAAAACGTCCACAGCTAACTTGCAAATGGTTCCGCGAAAGAGAATGGTAATGGGGGGAAGGAGGAGGAGGAGCAGAGAAAGGAGGAGGTGGGGGACCACACCACCCGTAACAGGTGCTCGGCGACAATCGACCCGCGTCAATCCCCGGCTGCCACCAGGGCGCGCTGTCCCCCCGCCGTCGGGGCGGTGGGCCCCAGCCAGGGTGCCCCTGGGGTGTGGGGACCCTGAGGGCTGGTGGCACAGGGGGCAGAGTTCCCGTCCAGGTGGGGGCGCAGCTCAGCGCCCCCCCCCCCCCGCGGATGCCCCCAGGCCGCTGTGGCGGGGCCTCCTCCGGCAGAGACCTGGGGAATTTTTTTGCCTGTGATGTCACAGCTTTACACGCACCCAGAAAATGGGGCCAGTGCGGGGACGTGTGGTGTACAAGTAACAACAGCGGGTATGGAACCCGGCCCCCCGTGAGACCCCACTACCCTGCAAACTCGTCTCGGAGAGGAGAACACGCCCAGGGTGGCACCGGGCGGCCGGGCAGGCCCTGAGTCCGGGGCAGCTGACCCCCCACCGCTCGGGCCGCTCTGCCAGGTCGGGCACCCACCGTGTGCCGGAGAGCCGGCCAGGCCCCGATACCTGCTTGGAGCTGCTGCTCCCGCAGGGGAGACATCCCCTCCTCCCCAGGGTGTCCGCAGCCGTCAGCTAGAGCGAGGCGGGATCGGGGGTCCCGAGCTTCACCTTTGCATACTGTGATGCCCCGAAGCTGGCCCGTCCCACACCCCAGGCCCAGCCTGCACCTCTGGCCCTGCTCAGGGCTCTCCCTCTGCCGTCTCCCCACTTGCTCCCAGGTCCAGGGGCGTCAGAAAGGGGAGAGTGGGAGGGGGAAGCCCGGGGGCTGAAAGGGGGGCTTTTGGGTGGGGTTCCCCAGCAGGTTCAGGGCAGAGCGAGGTGTCCATAGGGTAATGAGCTGTGCAAACTGAGGCCTGTGGCCCGGCCTTGGTGGCATCAACATAAAAAGAGAGTGGCCTGAAACCTTCCCATTTCTAAACCTGCCTGTTTTCGGGCCGCTTTGGTTTTCCCTACAAAACCTGGGCAATTTCACTTTCAAAAAAGCCCCATCTGGTTTCAGCTGCACAGAGAAACAGGGGCTGGGCCGCACCTGCAGGGACCCGGCATCCAGACCTGGGCGGGGGGGGGGCGGGTAGAGGACTCAGATCAAATGCAAAATACCCGAAAGAGCCAGAGCCAGGTGGGGAGAAGGGGAGGAGGGGGGAGGCGCTCCATCCCTACCCCAGGGGGTCCCTGCCTCTGGCACTGCTGGACCAGGAACGCTGTCACTGCTTGGCAGCTTGCTAAAGACGCAGAATCCCAGGTCCCACCCTGGACCCACTATATCTAGCTCGTTTTACAGATGGGGAAACTGAGGCACGGTAAGAGACTTGCCTAAAATGACACAGCTGGATGGTGTCAGGGCCAGGATTTGGCCGAACCGTCCTGTGCACACTCTTATCCACCGGCTTCTCTGTCACCGGTCCTGCCTGCGTAGCCTCTGGTGCCACCTTCAATTTCCCCGCCCTCCAGCCTGGGGCCCACCCGTGGGCCCCGAGCTGCTGCCCCACTCACGGCGCAGACACAGGCAAAGGCAGGGGTGCAGGCGGAGCTTTTCAAGACACAGACCTGGTCTCCTCCATCTGCCCCGCTGAAGGGCTCCAACCCAACTACGGATATAGTAGCGAGGGCGGCCCAGGAGGCCCAGCTGGCCCGCTCCCGTCCCCATGGCCACCGCCCCGTTCCCCTCCCCGCCCCCCCCCCCGGCGTCCTTGCACGCGGCTCCCCTGACCACCTTGTCCTGCTTGTCCCGCAAACCGGCTCGTCATTGCTCGGAGGCCCCGCCCTTGTTAGCCCAGCAGGTTGGCAGGCTAGAGCCAAGGGGGGGCAGGCCCGCACCCCTGCCAGACGCCCCAGGGCAGACTCCCGTTTCCTTGGCACGAAAACTGAGGTCCCATCGCTTTGCCGCCCACGCATGGATGAGGGCCCTCCCCTGGAACCCCCGTGGTCTGTGATGGGCACCCCGCGCCCTCCATCCTGCGAAGGCCGCGCCGGGCAGGTCCTTCCTGGGCATCTCCGTCTCCCGCGCCTCCCCTCTCCTCACACAGCCAGGGAAGTGGCCACCCGGGACACCGGGAGGACCCGCGCCAGGGATCCGGGCTCATCCTCGCTCCAAGCTCTACCCCTTCATCACCTGTACGAAGTCCCCTTTTCCTTAAAGTGACACAGTCACAGGGTCTAGGGATTAGATGTGGACTTTTCGGGGAACCGGCTTTCTGCTTGCCCCCTCGCAAGGTTCTTCTGCCAACAGCCTGGGTCTGTCATCTCCTGGTCCTGGGGGCTTCTGAGCCCCGCTCCCCACCCACAGGCGCCCTGGGGCTCCCGGCCAAGGGACCACCCAAAATTGGAGTCGTGCTGCCCCACCCCAACCTCACCCTCGGGCACGCAGTGCTTCCCTGCTGCAAGCCGCGCCCCTCGGGGCTCTGGCCTCAGAGCAGGAGCCAGGGGGAGCCTCTCCCCAGTTCCCAGCCCTGGGCCCCCGGGAGCTGCGGGGGGCGTGCAGGCTCCATGCAGCTTGGCCGTGGCTGGCGGTAAAACCCTGAGACAGTGGATGCAGAAATGGCCCCAGAGGAGGGCTCTGGCACCCGCCGCAGGAGGGAACGCCAGGAACAGGTGAGGCCTCCTCTGAGATGGAGTTCACCAGACTGGCAGCCCTGCTCACTGAGAATCTCCCGTGGGGTGGAGGAAGAGGAGAAGGGCGCCCCCCGAAGATGTCCCCGTCCTCATCCTGGAACCTATGGCTTATGTCACTTTAGGTGGCAGAAGAGGGCAACTGAGGTTGCTAATCAGCAACCCTGAGATCCTGGATCATCCAGGTGAGCACAGTGCCGTCCCCAGGGTCCTGGAAAGGACAGAAGACTCCGAGTCAGAGCCAGAGAAGGCTGGGGACGACGACAGGTCCCAGAGGAGCTGTGGGGCCGGGGCCGGCGTGATGATGGAGGAAGGAGCCTGAGCCACCCTTGGAATGCGGAGCCTCCAGCGCATGGAAGGCAAGGCAATGGGTTATCCCCCCGGAGCCTCCAGGGACGACCGCAGGCCGCTCACACCTTGATTCCAGCCCAGGGTCGCTTTGGATTTAGGAACTACAGATCCTAACCCTCCTTGTGGCTCAGAGCCACACAACAGGTGTGGTCATGATGGCCCCAGGAGGGAACTAACCCCAGGGCCCGGCCCAGAAGACAAAGAATAAAGCCGCGTCCCCTTCGCGCCAGCCTTCCCTGAAGGCCCAGTGGGAATCTGGGGCGCTGGGCGAGGCGCTGCGGGCCGCACGAGAGCCAGTGCCGGAGGGTCCCCGCTCTCGATCGCAGCCGCCGCGACAGGGCCACGGGCGACACGAAACTGCACTCTTGGGAAGGAGGGAACCTCGGAGGCAAGATCTGAAAAACACAGGGATCAGCTGAGCGAAGCAGAATGACGCAGGTGTCACAGGACAGGGAGAGAAAAAGAAGTGGCTTGGGGCATTCACACGCCTTCTTGGAGGAGGAGCACTTCTACTTTTTCTGGAAGGAAGATAAGGTGTTGCAGGAGGAAATGAGAGGAGGGATCCCTGGCGGAAGGCGCCTTAAGGTGAAGGTACAGAAGCGGGAAAGAACAGAGCGGCCGGGGAATTCAGTGGTTTGCGGGGTGACAGTGGGAGCAGAAGGAGGAGACCGTCGTTTCCCAGACAGCGTCCACCAAACGCTAGTTCCTCCCGATGGGCGCAGGTGACAAGCAAAAAAAAAAAAAAAAACCAAAATGCAACCAACAAACCAACCACTGGACTCCACCTGAGACGTCAACAATTCAAGTCCCAGGGCCTTAACCGCGCTTGCTCGCCCCCTGATACGCCGAAAGGAAAGGTTGGGGCCGAGAGACCAGCGTCTCCCAATCTCGGTGGGCCCTAGGACCCTGTCTTCATGGGACGCCTGTTCCCTAGGCCCGACTTGGGGAAACGGGCCCCCGGCAGTGGGGAGCCACTGAAGGTCAGAGAGCAGCTAAGAGGACCGGGCGGAGAAGGGAGGCCAGCACCGGCGAGGCCCGGCCTGGGGCCAGCTCTGCGGCTGCTGAGTCCTGGCTCCCTGCACCCCCTCCTGCCCCAGAGGAACAAGCCGGGCCGCTGCCTGGGCCATGCCCTTCCGGACGTTCTGGGGTGGCAGCGAGGGGTCGGGGCGCACCCTCCGCCGGGCCTCGGGTGGACAAAGGCCCGCAGCCCTGGCCAGAGTCCGGCGCCGCAGCCCGGGAAGATCCCACAGCATCAGAGAAGAGGGAGCCCCCAGCCCGGCTGCCCAGGGGCGCCTCAGCTCTCGGCCCCTCTGGGAGGTGCCTTGGGCTCCTCCGGGTCCCCCCACCTGCGGGGGCCGGCCTGTTTCCTTGACCCCCGCCCTCCCACACTCTCAGCCTCCCTCTCCTGACTCGGTAGCAGGGGGCACACACGCTCTGGCAGGGAGCTGAAGGCTCGCTGGGGGGCGTCGCGGCCCTCGGGGCGGGGGGCATTTCGGGAGTGGACGCTCCCACGGTGCCGGAGGCGCGTCGGGCGTGCAGCCCGTGGAGGCCAAGACCCCGCGTGCAGGCCGGGGACGCGGCTCCGAGGCCCGTCCACACAGCGCCCCGCGGACCGGCTGCTGCAGCTGCAGCCAGGACGGTGTCACCGCCGGGACCCTCCTGGCCGGGGCCCTCCCCAGCGGGTGGCCTGGCCATCTCCTGTCCCCAGCCGCCGCCAGCCCCGGAGCCGCCCCTGCCCGAGCAGGGGGGAGCACGAGCCCTGCGTGGGCTCCCACTGGTGGGGGACAGACCAGCCGCCTGCCCACCTCCGTGTCCCTCTGCCCACAGCCTGGGAGCCAGTGCCCCCGCGGCCCGCAACCCCAAGAACTGGGCACGCAGAGCTTCAGAGCGGCCCTCGCACGCCGTGCCCAGAGCAGCTGCCCCCCAGGATTCGGTGAACGCGCCGTGTCCCCAAAGGCCGAGGCAGCCGGGGAGCGATTGGACGGAGCGGCAAGTAAAGTGTCCCTCCCCACAGGCAAGGCCACGGAGGACGCCAGGGAAGATTCTGGAAAATGTGTCCTTCCCTCCACCCCCAACGACCGGGGGAGGGGGGCGGGGGAGAGGGGAGCAGAGAACTGGGCTTGCTGGGCTGCCTTTATTGTTGACGTTGTGTCCCCGGGGTCTGGGGCTCTGGTCCCGCTCAGGCCCTGACCAGTCGGGACGACCAGCTAGACCAGCCTCTGCCTCGGAGCCTCCGCATCCCCGTCTGGAAAACGGCGGCGGCGTGAGCCCACACGGGCCCCCCCAGGGTCAGCGGCGAGCCTGGGAGGCCTTGCTGGCCCGGGCACCCACCTGGGCCGAAGGCCCCCAGCTCCGGGGCTCCCCCGGCCCCATTTTCCTCCCGCTGGTGTTCCTGGGGCAGGAGGGGCAGGAGGGGCAGGAGGGGCAGGAGGGAAGGTGCATTTGAGCTTAAGGGTGAATCACAATCAACTCAAGAAAGGAGTGTAGGTCAGAGATGAGTGGGAGCAGAGTCAGAAACTTACAGTAAATGCTGCCCTTCTTCCAGCACTGACTGGTCTCAGGCTGACTAATGTCCCCCCGGCCCTCTGTGCTCCCCCCGCTGCCCAGGCCTCTCTGAGGAAGGGCAGGCCCTGAGTAAGACCGGCCCACACCGCCTCCCCGGCTTCACATCGGGCAGCCCCCTCCGGAACCTTCTGCCTCGTGCACAGCGTGGAATTCCACGTCTCTGCAGCCTGTGGGCAGCTGGAAAAGTCTCCCGGGCTCCTGTCAGTGCCTAAGCCCCGGAAAGGCCGGGGGAAGAGCGAGGCAGAGAGCTCGGTGACCGCAGTCACCCCAGCAAAGGTTCGTCCACGGCCCGGGGTGGCGGCAGGGGCCTCCACGTGGCTGGAGGGACACGTGGCTGGGACGGGAGGGCTCGGGTGCGGGAGATGGTCCTGTAGCTTCAGCGCTGGAGGACCACGACGACCACGACGACCACGACGACCACGACGACCATGAGGCCGGGAATTTGAAGTCTGCAGAGCTCCCGGAAAGACCCTGGGCCTCCCTGCCCGGCCACCACCGACCAACCGGTGCCCAGAGGAGAAGGATGGAGCAGATGGGGAGGCATTAGGGCAATGAATTCTCAGGATTCACAGGGGGCAAATCCTGGATCTCATCACCAAAACCACTCTTGGGGAGACTGTGGTATGAGGCATCAGAGGCCAAATCTCTTGCTCAAAAGGTGACACACAGCAAGAAAGGCCTCTTGCTTCAGGCGTCAACCACAAAACGCTGGAGTCTCAAGTCAGACGGTGAGAAAAAAGGATTGAAAAATACAATCCCTGACTTCGGGTCTCTCTATCTTTTTTCTTTTTTTTTAAATAGCTTTTAATTTTCTTTTTTTTTTAATTTTTATTTATTTATGATAGTCACACAGAGAGAGAGAGAGAGAGGCAGAGACATAGGCAGAGGGAGAAGCCGGCTCCATGCACTGGGAGCCTGACGTGGGATTCGATCCCGGGTCTCCAGGATCGCGCCCTGGGCCAAAGGCAGGCGCTAAATCGCTGCGCCACCCAGGGATCCCTTTTTTTTTTTTTTTAATGATGAATTCCTAAAACTTCACGGAGGCCACCAGAGGCAGAAGGAGGCCTGGGTGCGTGGAGCCCCCTCCCCCACAGGCAGCCCGATTCCTGCCAAGAAATGCCCCGGTGTCTGAGCCCACGAGAGTCACGCAGTCTCTCTGGTAGGCGGAAAATGCAAATTAAGACAACAAGGATATGGCCCTTTTCACCGGTCACATTGACAAAAATAAAAACTCTGATAAGATCAAAAGTCGGTTAGGATGTGGGGAAGTCACTACGCTCAGGCACTGCTTGGGGCGGGGGGGCGGGGGGGAGGATTGTCCAGCCTCCCTGGAAGGCAATTTGGTGGCACCTTGTAACCCGAATGCATTTGCACCCTACAACCTCCGCCCTCCCGCCTCACCTGCTTCTCTGGGAAAGAAGCGTGTACACATTCCCAAAAGCACCCCCACGGGGGTCTGTCCTTTGAAATTGCGGACAAACCAGCAAAACAGTGGTAGGAACCTTGTCACCCACACGCCGGGGACAGGGATAAAACTCTGGAAGTCCCAGTTGGTAGAACAGTGCAATAGCGTTTTCAAGGATAAACGGGGAAAAAATAAGTAAATAAAAGAGAAACGGGGGACCGCCCAGGCAGCGTGTCCAAGACTTGCTGCGGACGTTGGAAAGCCACACGTATAGGATATGGAGAAGTTTATCGGCTTCTCTAGGACTAATAAGACATGGACACGCGTTCACGCGGGTGGGCCAAGGAAGCTGCGAGGCCTGACGGCGGCTGTGCCTCAGACCGACCAGGCGGGGGGAGGTCCGGAGATTTAGCTTTATCTGTATCTTTTGCATCGAGGATATATTCATATATTCCTTGTGTAATTAAATACATACTCTCTCTCTCTTTTTTTTTAATTTAAACTGGGATTTTGCTCTATAGAAAGGAAGCCACGGTGCTCCAGCCACCAAACGTGAGCAAAGCCCCCAAGTCCCCGTCACATTCCTTTCCTTCCCTTTATCTCCCCGAGGCCTTAGCACCCCAAACTCACACACTCCCCTAGGTCATCAGCAGAGGACCCAAAGGGCCGGGGTTCCATAGCCAGGGCATCCGCTGCCCCCACGGCCCTGTCTCTCACTGTCCCATGGAAGACTGGGTTGCGGGGGGGGGGGAACGTGTGCTTGGCCCTCTTCTACCTACACTCTTCCTCCTCCTGCCTGGAGACCACTCCCCGGGCCCCCCCCCACCCCGGCCCTTAAGGCGGGATGTACAGGGCTGCCCTCCACAAGGAGCCTCCTCTTCCTATAGGATTAGAGGGCATGGGCCTGCCCCCCAACAGATGCGCTCCCGCCTCTGCGCCAAGACTGAGCAGCCCCCACCAACACCTACTGTCTCCCCAGAGCCACGGTCAGCCGCGGGCCTCCCTCCCGGGAGCCTGTGTCAGCGCCGCGGGTACAGCAGGCCACGTCCTGTTCCCCTGCGCTGGGGCCCCCGCCTGTGCCCAGCGCCACCCACCCTAAGGGCTCGGTCTCCTTAGAGCAGTCCCCAGATTCGGTTCTGGGGTTTCCCTGCAGCAGACGTCAGCTCCCCCCCACGCATTGCCTGGCTGGGGGTGGGGGACAGGGGTACTAACCTGGCCCCCACCCCCGGCACCTTCATCCCCGCTTCTCAGCCACACTCAGCTCCCCCTCACCACCCACTTCAGGGCCCAGGGCAAGCAGCAGGGAGGGCCCCAACACCAGGCTCCGCTGGCCACCGCGGCCCCACCTGGCTGAGGACAGGGGCAAGCAGCAGACCAGCACGGGCACCGGCCGCAGGAGGCCCCATCCGGCCAGCCCAGGACCCCCCAGCCAACAGGCGCCGCTCCCCCCGCTGGAGAGGCCCCCACCAGCTGCCAGCCAGCCAACCTCCCACCTGTGAGGACTTGCCTGGTCACCTGTGCCCCCTCACCCCAGCCGGGCGCTACCGAGGTGAGGAGCCTCCCTGGCCTCCCCCGCCCCCCCACTCCCCACGTTCCGGGCTCAGGCAGCGGCAGCGCGAGGAGGGAACCCTGCACCGCGGGCCCCTCCCAGGCTCCTGCCACCGACCTACCTGCGGGAGGGCTCCCAGCGCCCCCAGGAGCAGCAGTCCCAGCGCGGCACGGACGGGGCGCATCCCGGCGGCAGGTGGGCTGAGCTGGCCGGGGAAGCACCCACCTAGGCGGCCCGGGAAGTGCGCTGCGCCCACGTGCAGCCCCGAGCCCCACCTGGGGGAGCCGGTGCGGTGCCGTGCTCGGGCTCGTTGGCCGCACACTTCCCCAGCGCACCTCAGGCGCCCGCAGCTGTGAAGTCACTTCAAAAGTGGGCTGCTCTTGCTCTGAGGGCTCGGCCTTAACTCTTCCCTGCCCCCACCATCCAGAGGAGCACTGGTACCCAGAACGGTTTCCAGGAACGCTACCAGCAGCGAAAGAAGAAAGAGCGGACAAACACGTGCAGAGATGACTCAGGACAAGCCACACTCCCCTCCTGCTGTTTTAAAGACCTGCCCTGATTGGACAGGAGGCGTCCTCCCGCGCTCCAGGGAGTTCGCTGCCTGGCCCGGCAGCACCGATGATGACCAGGGGAGGCAGCCCCGCCACCCCAACACCGTCCCCACCACCCCTTCTCCCCGAAGGTGGGAGACTCAGGACATTGGGAGGCTCCAGGAGCAATGGTCCCACCCGACCCCCACCCCAAGATAAGGCTAGGTCTGAGTAGATGCCTGCTCCTGATACAGATCAACCCAGACATTCTCTCTTGCTCTGGGGGTTCTTTTAGAAGGGACAGCTTGAGTCAGGAGGCTGCAGAGAAAGCCAACACCCATGAATAAATCTTTGCTAAAAAATGAATCAGTAGATGGATGGTAGATGGTTGGATGGGTGAGGTGATGGACTGGTGTGTGGGTGGGCAGGTGGATGGATGGATGGTGGATGGGTGGGTGGGGGATGAATGGATGGATGGGTGGGTGGGTGAGTGGGTGTGTGGGTGGGCAGGAGAGTGGATGGGCGGGTGGGCAGATGGATGGATGGAAGGATGGATGGATGGATGGATGGATAGTGGATGGGCGGGTGGGTGAATGGATGGATGGATGGGTGGGTGGATGGATGGATAGGTGGGTGGGTGGACAGGTGGGTGGGTGGGTGGGTGTATGTATGTAGTATGGATGAATGGATGGATGGATGGATAGTGGATGGGCGAGTGGGTGGATGGATGGATGGGTGGGTGGATGGGTGGATGGATGGATAGGTGGGTGGGTAGGTGGATGAATGGATGGATAGATGGGTGTGTGGGTGGGCAGGTGGATGGATGGATGGATGGATGGATGGATGGATGGATAGGTGGACGAGTGGGTGGGTGTATGGATGGATGGATGGATGGACAGATAAATGGATGGGTGGATAGATGATGGATGGATGGATGGATGGATGGATGGATGGATGGATGGATAGGTGGATAGGCAGGTGGGCAGGTGGACAGGTGGGTGGGTGGATAGATGGATGGATGGATGGATAGTGGATGGGCGGGTGGGTGGATGGATGGATGGGTGGGTGGATGGGTGGGTGGATAGGATGCACGGATAAATGGATGGATGGATGGATGGATGGATGGATGGATGGATGGATGGATGGATGGGCAGGTGGGCGGGCGGACGGGTGGGCGGGTGGATGGATGGATGGATGGATGGATAGTGGATGGGCGGGTGGGTGGATGGATGGATGGGTGCATGGATGGGTGGATGGATGGATAGGTGGGTGGGGAGGTGGATGAATGGATGGATAGATGGGTGTGTGGGTGGGCAGGTGGATGGACAGATAAATGGATGGGTGGATGGATGGATGGATGGATGGATAGGTGGATGGGCAGGTGGGCGGGCAGACAGGTGGGCAGGTGGATGGAAGGATGGATGGATAGTGGATGGGCGGGTGGGTGGATGGATGGATGATGGGTGCATGGATGGGTGGGTGGATGGGTGCATGGATGGATGGATTGGCAGGTGGTGGGTGGCTGGATAGGCGGATGGACTGACTGTTGAAGGGAGTGATGGACAGAGTATAGAGCATTTCGTTGTCAATCCACAGATATTTCCCTGCCCCCGTGAGAGTTTTCTGCCTGGAAGAAAAGCCTAGAACTGTTACCTAAAAGAAAGAAACTATACAAGCCTCATTCTAAATTAAGTTCTCATTTTCAGGGGAATAATTTTCCCTTCCAGTGCTTCTCCATCCCATGGGCTCTCTACTCCTTTTATCTTACCTCCCAAACATATATATTGAGCTTCCACCAGGTAGACTACAGGTCAGGGACTTGTTTACTCGTGTTGTATTTTTTTTTTTTTCCAGACCTGTAGACCGAGAAATAGGCAGCCAGTCCTAGGTGCTCGGGTTAAAAAAGCCCAGTTGTTTTCCCTGAACCCGGAATGGCCCAGTGACCGTTGGTCTGTCCCTGCGAGGTATGAGCCCCCCATCTTCCAGAAATGCCATCCTCTCCTTGGCAATACGAGCGGTCTCCCACCAGGGCATTCCGTATCTGCCCTTCCCACCGCACCCAACTGTCCTCAAGCTCCTGGATTCTACTTGGAAAAATTTCCTATATGTTGTGCATCCTTCTGGGCGACCCCTTCTGGGCTCTCCCCTGGGTGCCCACGCCCAGTGCCCTGGCCTGTCTGAGCCGGGATTACATTAAACAATTAAGCAAGTGATTGTGAACGCTACCCGTGAGGTTCACAATGTCCCCAGGCAGGGACAGGAGCAACCCAGGACGCCTGCTTCCCAGCACAGGGCTTTTCTACCTATAGAGGAAACGGGACTCTGAGTAAACAGATGCTTGTTCAGCTCGTAGGCAGAACCCAAAAATGACACAAACACCGCCAACCCAGGGGAAATATAAATGACCATTAATTACAAGTTCTAAAAATTCCACCTTTCTAGAAAATGAAGAGATGCAAATGAAGGCAACCTTTGATACCCTCTTGGACTTCTTAAATCATCAGGGTTTTTTGGTGGCGCTGATGTGTTTTTTGTTTTTTGGTGGTTTTTTTTTTTTTTTTTTTTTTTTTTTTTTTTTGGTGTCCTTTATAAGAACAACTTTGGTAAAATCCAACCCCAAAGTCGTGGCGAACCTGGAATACACATTCATACCCTGCTGGTAAGTGTTACAAATCCTTTTCAGAAAGCAATATGACAATTCTTAGCAAAAGCACCCTCCCCACCAAAAAACTGTTTATCCCTTTTCACCCTTGCAAAGAAAAACAAAGGTAACAGTTGAACTGGAAAGAGGAAAAAGGAAACCATAAACAAGGCAATGTTGCCTAAAGCATTATTTATAAATGCTGGAAATACCCTAAGCATCATGACGACGGGGCGAAGGGTTAGGGAGCCGGCCTGTGGCTGCTTGCTGGAATACCACACTCCCCTAAGGGCGATCACGGGCCTGTGCTCCGGAGCCCCGCCGCCCGCGGCCTTCCCCACGGGCTTCTGTGTCCAGCAGCCTGGCAGGGGTGCAGGCGCGGGCCTGGGGGTGCGTCTCATCCCGGGGACAGTCAGGTTATTCACTTCATAACAACGGCTGCCTTTGAGTGCTTACTCCGTGCTAAGATTTTTCAGGCGCTGGTTCCTCGAGTCCTCCGGGAAATCCCACGGGGAAGATCCTATTTTGTGCCCGTGCACAGGTGAGAGACCGAGGGCCTGCCCGCTGAACCCGCAAGGCCAGCGCGCCCCAAAGCCAGCGGCCTTGGAAACCCTGCGCCGCCTGGCCCAGTCCTGCTGCTCTGGCTTCCCCGTCCGCGCCCCCCGCCAGTGCTCCAGCCTCACATGCCCAGCTCCCGTCTCCTCCTCACCTGCACCCATCCCCGTCCTCCCCTGGAAACGCCCCTGCAAGTCCTGCCCCTCCGGACCCGTTCCAGGGCCACCTCTGCGTCGTCCCCTCCCCTCCCCCCAGCCACCTTCCCAGGCTGAAAGGCGGTTTCTGTCGTTTTTTTTTTTTTCTTTGGCACCTCAATTCTAGAACTGGTCTCGACTGCGTCATGACCGTAATGACTGGGTTGTGCATCCATGTGCCCGGGGAAACTGTGCGCTTCGGGAGCCCAGGGGGGGTCCTGCCCCCCGCGGACAGAGGGCCTCCAGGGCGGGGCAGGGGCCGGCTGGAGCCCTGGGAGTCAGGAGTTGGCCTCCCCCTAGAGATCGCAGCCCCTCCTCCCCCCCCACTCCCGGCCCAGGAGAGTAGGGGGAGGGACAGCGGGGGGTGGGGGGGGCAAGCTCACAGGGCCTTAAAGAGCCAGCAGGGCCAGGGCCCACTGGGCACCTGCTGCGGCCCCAGGCGGCTCCGAACCCCCCAACAAGGGTGAAAGTGCTTTGAAGAAGAGCCGGGGAAGTCCCGGGCCCCAGGCAGGTGTGGGGCCGGGCCATGGGGGGGCTGCCCTGGCCGCCGGCCTGGGGGCCGCAGGAGGCAGGAAGGCGAACACCTGCCCACACCGCCGCTCAGCTCGCAGGAAGGCGCGGAAGGCGGCGGCAGGAAGCGCTCCGGAGGGAACAGGGAGCCCGTGTCACCAAAGAGATGCTGAGTAAGACGCCAGCTTCCGACCTGGCTCAGGAAATCCAGGGACTTCCCCAACAGCTGGGAACCCCAGCCCCAAATAGCCCCCAAAATACCCTCAGCGGATACAGGGAGTCTTTAGGCAGGTGGGTGGGTGGCTGGAGCCCGGACCCCTCTGCTCCCATTAGCCCAGGTGCTTTTGCGGGGACCTTTCCCAGGATCCTTGATGGGGGCAGGACCGCTCCACAAGGGGTGCTTCTCCCGCGGGACCTGCGACTCGGACCCCCGCAGGCCTGCCTGTCTCAGAGCCCAGGATGCCAGCTGGATCCCGGACCATCGGCTGTAGCTTCCCAGGGGGTGGGGAGTCGTGGCCGCTGCAGGCTGGGGCAGGAAGGCGGGTCCCTAGAGGTGGGCAGGACGAGCTCCCGCCGCGCACGCCCCACAAGCAGGACACCCACCAGGCCCTTGGCCAGACATTTGTTCCCAGCAATAAGATCACAGGTCAGTACTGCTGTCCCCACTTCACAGATGAACAAACTAAGGCTCCCAGTAGTTCGGGAACTTGCCTGAGGTCACACAGCTGACGAGTGATGGGGCTGGGATTCGCTTCCAATCCTGTCTGACTTTGGGGCCTCGGCTGCCTTCTCTTCTCCCTCCGGCCTTGCTCCTCCCGGGAGAGGGAGCACTGCTGGGGGAGTCCGGACTAGCCACGTGCAAGGCCTTTCTTCTCTCCGAGGGCACGTAGCAGCTTCAAGCAACAATAAACATCCCGTCGCACTGTTCCTGTGGGTTGGCGGTGTGGGAGCGACCCACGGGGTGCTTGTGGCTTAGGGCCTGTTGGGAGGTCGCCCTCCAGGTGTCCTCCAGGGCCGCAGCCTCCTAGGGCTTGGCTGGGGCGGGACACCCTGCCTCCAAAACCAGCCAGTCATGTGGCCGTGGGCAGGAGGCGGCCGTGTCGCGGGCCTTGAGTGCCCCACCGGGAACGGGCTCCCCCCAGCAGGTGACGCCGAGGGGACAGGATGGAAGCCACCGCGTCTGTGATGATGCAGCCTCAGGAGTCGTGTCGTGTCCCCTCCAGGGCACGCGGGGACCAAGAGGTGACGGGGTCACTGGGACCCTGTGGCCTCCTCGGCCACATGTGGCCTTCAAACCGGCCCAGCAGCCTTCTGAGGGCTGCACGGAGCCCGGGTAACACACGGTGTGGACGGCTCCGAGCTGCAGGCGGACCGAGGGGAGGGCGCCCACTGTGCGCTGCCAGGTGCCCGCTAGGCCCGGGCCTCTCCACGAGGGACCACGGATTGAGGGCTCGTTGTCTGTGATTGATGCCCCCGCCGAGGGCGAGGTCACCCCTCCAGCCACGACTGCCCCACCACGCAGGGGTGCGGACTCTGGGGCAGGCACCTCCCTGGCTGCTCAGGAGGTGCCACGTGGGCGGCCTCCCCGCGCCCGCCGGGTGCACCGCTGTGGGGCACTTGCCCAGGCCCGGGTGGCACCAGCCTGCTAGGTGGCCGCTCCGGGGTGGGGAACTAGACAGACGCCGGGAGCCCGGGATCCAGGCCTGCATCCGGCCGCGGCTGTCCCCCTCCAGGCCTCAGGCGCCTCCGTCTGTGAAATGGGCGCGGATTTTCCCGTCTGCTTCCCGTCCCGTGGGTCTGAGGCCCCGGCGAGAGGGGACGGAGGAGGCCTCGACCCCATCCAGGCCCGGGGCCCTGCAGGGCGCCCCAGCTCTGCTCTTCCAGGCCAGCTCAAACGGTCTCCGCCGTGAACCAGCTGTGCGGACTTGGGCCAGTCGCTCACCCTCTCTGAGCCTCAGTTTCTCCATGCACAGTACGAACGGTGGTCTCGACTGCCAAGGGCCAAAGCTTCCTGTGGGGAGGCCCTGCTCGCCTGACTGAGCCCCAGGAGGCGGCGCCAACCGTCGGGAGCTCCCGGGCCTGGGAGTTCCTCCCTGGCTTCCACCTGCCAGAGCGACAGAGGTGGGCGCCAGGACCAGAGAGGGAAGGAGCCTTGGCCAAGGCCCGGCGCGTGGGGGGACGACCCCTGGGCCCCGGCTCCCCGTCACGGAGTCCCCGTCCCCCCCAGACCTTCTGCTCAGCGGGGCCGTTGTGAAAGGGGGTGAGTCATCTCCACTCTCAGGAAACCAAGCCCAGTCCAGTATTAATCACGGAATCGGAGGCTTCGGTACAAGAAGGAAGCCAGAGGGATCCCTGGGTGGCGCAGCGGTTTGGCGCCTGCCTTTGGCCCAGGGCGAGATCCTGGAGACCCGGGATCGAATCCCACGTCGGGCACCCGGTGCATGGAGCCTGCTTCTCCCTCTGCCTGTGTCTCTGCCTCTCTCTCTCTCTGTGACTATCGTAAGTAAATAAAAATTAAAAAAAAAAAAAAAAAAAAGAAGAAGAAGGAAGCCAGAGCTCAGCGGGCGGCGCAGGTGAGGACAGCGTGACCCTCAGGCGTGTCCCCGCAGGGCGTCCCCGGTCTGGGTCCTGCACACGAGGGCCGGGCGCCGCCGCTCAGGAAAGGCAGGGCCACTCCTCACAGGGCCCCCCGCATTCCGACGAGCCGCGCTTTGCACCCCCCCCTCTGCAGACGGAAAAATCAAGGCCCGGGTCGCTGGCGTCCGAGGGGGGTCCCCGGGGCAGGGATTTGGGCCCACCGTGTTCAGCGTGTGGCACAACATGGGGGAAAAACACAGAATGGCTGAATCAAAGGTGCTTTCGAGGTCCTCGGCACAGTAGCCCTGAGAAGGATGATTTTTTTCTTTTAAGTGATGATTTTTAAAAATCGATGAGAAATCGGATGCTCGGAGAAATCACCTGCTCAAGCCGCCCAGTCACTAAGCTTCGGGCCGGTGACTCTGGAGTCGGCGCCTCCCCGTCGGGTGCTGGCGGGGCCTGCTGTACCCCCAAACCATGGTGCCCTGGAGCCCCCGGGGTGGCCCACACGTCCGGGTGTCCCGGAGCCTCTGCTCGCAAGCCCGTGAGGCCGGGCCTCATGCTTCAGTCTACCCCTCCCTTCCCACGGGCCTGGGCACGGCCCCCAGGGGCCAACCCTGCGGGACTGGGGGCGTCGAAGCCACCGCACCCTGGAATCGTGACCTACATCCAGAACGTTCAAGGAAGCAGCTTCACTTTTGGGAGGCCGGGGAGTGACTGCTCGGGCTCCGTCCACAGGCGGCCCCTCAGCCTGAAATTCCAGCATTAGTCACCCCCCTGAGCGGAGGCACTAAAGGCCCCAGCGAAGATGTAAATCATGTCTGGGGCAAACCATGTGCTAAGTCATTAGCCGGTGTCAAGGCCCACTTGGAGGATTTCTCAGAAGAGCCTTGGTGGGGACAGGGCCAGGGGCCTGATGGCCAAGTATCAAGTGGCTGCCCCCTCACCAGTCAAGAGGATCTCGAGGAAGCACTTAGTGCCAGAACCAAGCCTCTCAGAGAGGCCAAACAGACCCCGGTGGGGCTCCTGCCCCTCACCACCACCACCTTATCTCCTACCCTATCCCCCACCGGCCTTGTCCCTGCCACAGGGCCTTTGTACATACCAGTCCCTCTGTCCAAAACCCTATTCCCCAGCTTTTCACGACGCTGGCCCTCCAAGGACACTCGTGGCATGCTGGATGTGTCCGTGACCGTGGCAGTGCTCGTACGGGTGTACGCGTGCGCCCCAACACCAAATGGTGCACTCTAAATGCGTAAAGTATGTATGTTATACCTCAATAAAGCTATAAAACCATAAATGGCATTTTTTAAGTAAACGCTACAATCAACGTGAGACTCACATCCGAGACCTCGGGATCAAGAGTTGCAAGCTCCAGTGAGCCAGCCCAGCAGCCCTAAAAAATAATTTAAAAGATTCTATTTATTTGACAGAGAGAAAGAGAGAGAGAGAGAGAGAGCACAAGCAGGGGGAGGGGTGGAGGCTAAGCGAGGCGGGCGACCCAGGGCCCCGGGATCATGACCTGAGCCCAAGGCTGATGTTTCACCGACTGAGCCACCCAGACGCCCCTAGAAAAATAAGACTTTCAAATGCTGCCCTTGTCATCCTCGGGTCTTGGCTTCGAGGAAACCACCTCAAAGAGCCCTTCCCCGTGCCCGCACCTCCCCCGGGGCTCCTGCGAGGAAGGCCGCACACCTCGGCCTGGAGCTGTTTGGGGGGAGCTGTTTGCGGGGAGCCCGGCCTGGCCCGACGGTGGGAGACCCGGGAGCAGGAGGCATCCGTCTGTCCACTGATATTTATGGGGCTTGGCTTCATGCATATTTTTGGGGTGACCGGATGCAAGGCCAGGGGCCCAAGGTGCGAGGTGGAGGTCAGCCCTGCCTTCCCCGGGGGTCCCTCCAGGACAGCAGAGCGGCCCTGAATGTAAACCCCGGCACGGAGCGTGGGCCCCAGGGTCCTGCTGTCATCACAGTGCGGGGCGCGGAAGAGGCCACGGTCCCCGCCGGGAGGGACCGTGTTCCCGGCAGAAGCTGCCCAGCAGCCTCCGGGCGGCGTTCACAAGCCCCCGTGCTGGTCCCCCCGGGCCCTCCACCGGTGGAAGGGGAGCCCCACCCCCGGACCTGGTCTCCCTCCCTGAGGCCTGGCTCCAGATCCTCGAGATCTTGGGAACTGAGGCACGGCCGCAGCTCAGGCGTCGGCTAGGGCTGGAGCCTCCCGGGGGCCCCGGGGCCGGGCCCCTGTCCTGGGCTGAGAAAGACGCGACAGTTAGCAGGGCAGCCCAGCTCCCCCGGCCCGACCTCACTGCCCGCCTGCACAGAAGCTGACACACACCTGCAGACTGTGAGTCGCTCCCCACGGGCCACCCCCTCCCGGCCGACGACCCTGACCCTGGGGCAAGTCAGGCAGCAAGGGAGGGCAGGGACAGCCCCAGGCCCCGGGCGTGGCCCCCTAGCCAGCCCCTTGGCCACTGGCCTGCTCCTGCCCACCTGCTGCTTCGCACCCTCCGCCTTCTCCCGGGGGGACAAAGGGAGGCTGCAGAGGCTGATGGAATGTCCGGGAGTGGAGAGCAGGGCACCTGTTTCCATGCTGCACACACACGTGCACACACACACACCCATGCCGTGCAACCACGGCAGCCCGCACACACCTCCCAGCCTGGGCACCTGCCAACCCAAGTGCCCAGGGCAGCTCGTCCACCCACTACGTGGAAGCAATCCTGTCGTCTGGCCAAACAGACTTGGGGGAAACGAGTGCCTTGGGAGGGCAAGAAGTGGGGGGGCGCCTGGGGGGCCCAATCCGACTCTTGGTTTTGGCTCAGGTCATGGTCTCAGGATCGTGAGATGGAGCCTCGCATTGAGCTCCGTGCTCAGGGCACAGTCTGCTTAAGACTCTCCCTCTCCCTCTGCCCCTCTCCACCCCCAGGCTCGCTCTCTCTGTTTCTCTCTCTCACATAAATAAATCAATCTTTAAAATTATCTAGAGTGTGATCACAGAGAAGGATCATATTACCCCATTTACCTCTCATGGGCCAAATTTCGTTTAGATATGACAATACTGGTGTCATAGACTATTCGATGAACCATTTTGTTTTAATGACATGGTGCCCAGATTCCCAACAACTAGTAATGTTAATTGGTAGGTTTTTTTTGTTTTGTTTTGTTTTGTTTTAGATTTTATCTATTTATTCATGAGAGACACAGAGAGGGGGAGAGCTAGAGACACAGGCAGAGGGAGAAGCAGGCTCCCTGCGGGCAGCCCGACGCGGGACTCGATCCCGGGACCCCAGGGTCACAGCCTGGGCCCAGAGCAGACCCTCCACCGCCGAGCCCCCTGCTGCAGGAAGAGCAAGTGCGATCGCCCAGCGGAGGCCCCAGGAACACAAACCAGTGCCCCTCGGACCTCCTCGCGGAGAAACCGGGCGCCGGGAAGAGAACCCCCACCCCTCTGCCCCACACACAACTGAAGCAT
The DNA here is from genome assembly GCF_011100685.1 of Canis lupus familiaris. Lineage (NCBI taxonomy): Eukaryota > Metazoa > Chordata > Mammalia > Carnivora > Canidae > Canis > Canis lupus. Next base: position 83,730,888 of record NC_049223.1, read on the forward strand.
CCTACAGTGTTTTGCCACCAGGGCATCCACTCGGGTCATGTTCTCCTACTAGGAATGACGCTCTGTAAGCCTTAAACAGATGTAAAAAAATTTTTTTAAACAGATGTGTTAATCCCTACGGTTTTCCTTACTAATCATTTCTGTGTTTTTCCTTGGGAGGAAATGGGCAAGGGAGGTAATTCAATGTTTTGCTGAGCTTGAGTGAAATAAAGGTTTATTAGAGGCAGGCATGTATGTAACATTTAAATGGATAAAGTCTGAGTTGGAGATCTGATTAAAAAAAATAAAAATTAGGGGATGCGTGTCTGGCTTAGTCGGTGAAGTGTGTGACTCTTGATCCCGAGGCTGTCGGTTCAAGCCCCGTGTTGGGTGTGAGATTACTTAAAAATAAAATCTTTTAAAAATCAGAGAAAAGGGGTCCCTGAGTGGCTCAGTCGGTTGAGCATCTGCCTTCAGCTCAGGTCATGATCCCGCGGTCCTGGGGTCAAGCCCCGCATCGGCTCCCTGCTCAGCAGAGTCTGCTTCTCCCTCTGCCTCTGCCCCTCTCCGTTTGTGCCTCTCTCTCTCTCTCTCTCTCTCTCTCTCAAATAAATAAATAAAATCTTAATAAAATAAAATAAAATTCCATTTAAGTACGGCATGTTGCTCTCTCCCATGCTAAATAGGCCTATAAGTCTTGGTACCTCTGTCTTCCCTTTAGGTGGTCCTATTGCTGTGTCTTATCTCTTACTTTATCTGGTACCTTCCTTCCTCCAGAAGAGCACTGAATCCTAGAAATTTGCAATGAGTGTCTGGACCTGACGTTTCCTCATCGTGATAGATGCTGGGCTGGCCTGTCCTCTTCTCGTCTGAAGGGTTCCTTATAACTATTTGTCATGATCATGTCATCAGCGTAAGGAATTACCAGAGATTTGCACCATGATCCACCTGCAGGAGTGGACAGTATGGTATGTGCCCTCCCTGGGCTATTTAAATATCCTTGGGGCAGCATTACCAACTGATCTCGTTTTCTTTCCCGTGAGGATGTGGGACACTCCTGGCTTTCTTCTGTAATAGGTTTTTCAAATAACAAAATAACACGTCTGGCCCATCCATAGTCACCTAACATTTTCCATTATAACTAGTTCTCTTACTAATGACTTCTTCTGTGTCAGGCGATGCCCCCCATTAATTTTGGTGATATTTTATTTAGGTTCCTATAACCAATTGTTAGCCTATATTGCCCATTAGATGTTAACACTGGCCATATGGGACAATGAAAACTGGATGACATTCCTGAATGATTATACCCACTTTCAATGATCCTGTAATCCTTCCTGTTATTTCCTACGTCCCCCTCTTAATGGGTATTGTTTAGCAAAAGATCCTCTTTTTGGTCTTTCTTTACTCATGCTAAGCGTTGCCGCCTTCTTCTTCTTCTTCTTCTTCTCCTTCTCCTTCTTCTTTTTTTTTTTTTTTTTTAAGATTTGTTCAGGGAGCCTGAGTGGCTCAGTCAGTGAAGCAACTGACTTCAGCTCGGGTGACATTTCAGGGTCCTGGGACAGAGCCCCACCTCGGGCTCCCTGCTCAGCGGGGAGTCTGCTTCTCCGTCTCCCTGTGTCTCCTCGCCCCTGCCCATGTTCTGTCTCTCTTTCAAATAAATATTTTTTTAAATAAATAAAGATTTGCTTATTTATTTAAAAGAGAGAGAGAGAGGGAATCCCTGGGTGGCTCAGCGGTTTAGCGCTGCCTTCGGCCCAGGGCGTGATCCTGGAGACCTGGGATCGAGTCCCACGTTGGGCTCCCTGCATGGAGCCTGCTTCTCCCTCTGCCTGGGTCTCTGCCCCTCTCTCTGTGTGTCTTTCATGAATAAATAAATAAAATATTTTAAAAATAATAAAAATAAAAGAGAGAGAGAGAGATAACATAGGTAAGAGGGAGAATCTCAAGCACACTCCCCACTGAATGTGGAGCCCCATGCAGGGCTTGATCCCATGACCCTGAGATCATGACCTGAGCCAAAACCAAGAGTCGAACCCTCAACCTACTGAGCCACCCAGACACCCCTAAGCATTGTCTTCTTTTTTTATTTCCTTTTGATGGCATCCATTCCTCATGGAATTTTGGGATTAGATCCATTCCTATCGTCCTTTCTAACTGCACAGCACCTGCAAACCTATATCCTATGGGTTCTCTATCATACTTTAACACCTCTGTTTCTATGGTATTCCTTTGGTTATTTTTCCTTCTAATCCTTCAATGTTTATAATTTTTCCTTTAGTAGGTCTTTCTCTCTCTTTTTTAAAGCTTTTTTTTTTTTTTTTTAGTAATCTCTATGCCCAGTGTGGGGCTCGAACTCACAACCCCTAGATCAAGAGTCACAGGCTCCACTGACTGAGCCAGCCAGGCGCCCTCTCTTGAATAACATTTGGGGTCCTATTTTGACAAAAAATGTGTTATTATTTCTTTTTCTGTTCTCAATGTTACTTGCATTCACGACCTACTATCTCCGGTTTCGGCGGCTGCCAGGCCACCCTGGGGCCTCGAGTTTTGTGTAAAAGAAGTTATAGTAAACTTCCCCTGTTCCCTTTGGTATTTCTAGCTCCTCTCTTCACGGAGGAGACATTTCTTTTTTTCTCCTCTTCTGCCCCGACTTCCGTGTCCATTTCTATTCTTTTCCTCATTTCTTTGCTCTTTCTATGCTGATTTCTATTCCACGTGCCTTCTTGTTGCCGTTTTCTTTGATTTCGTACTGGACATCCTTGATCAGGCTCTCCATCCCCTCTCGTTTGATTATTTTGATAATTCCGTGTCCTATCTCCGTCACATGGTCTGTTTGTTCCAGCACCTGCACCATGGCCTTAGCTGTGGCCTGTCTCTGTCAGCAGATGGGCGCCTGTGTGTTCACTGGTGTGAGCGATGCCGCCAGGTGCCAGGAGGGCTTACGCATGTCCTCACATCTCCTATATTCCTCATCATGTGCGTCTCCTGAGCCCACAAATGTTATTTTATGTGTGCCCGATAGCCCAGCGGGCCATCTGGGTGTGCGGATTACCTCTGGCACGGAGTAGCATCATAAATGAAACTTGTGGCGCTTCCTGGGGTTCCTAACAGCACTGCTCTTTCAATCTCATGAGCGCGGGCACCTCCAAGGGCGCGGTGAATCTTCCCCGAGCGTGCTAGGTCGTTGCCAGAAGGGCCAACGTCGGGCGGTGTAACTGGCTCTGCTCTAAATCAGTCCAGTTGAGTTCATCTCCAAACCTGGTGGGATCCGGGTGGGAGTTCACCCTCCCCCGTGCCAAAGCCGTCCGTCCAATCCCACAGGGATAGGATTTTGGTGGTGTATTTCTGCATCCTTCTATGACCGCACGGTTTAAGGATGGGTTTTCGGGTAAAGAAGATGCCTGACGTGCATCCCTGTGCCTGATTAATGCTTCTGTGTTGGCCCCACTGTCCTGTACGTGGAGCAACCCGTATGCATCAGATCCGTGTTGCTGACAAAAATCTGTTATAATCTTTCCGAGCTCAGCACCAGTGTATGAGCTATTTCCTGCCTCAGCTGTTTCCACAGGTTGTCCTTGCCCGTGATGGTCATCTAACGCTCTCTTCCTTGTCATTAGAGGTCTGCTGTGATAATCCTCCCCCACCGGGGGTTATCATCGTCTCCTGGGTCCTCAAGATGGGGGCCCGGGGTCCCAAGGGTGTTTTGCCCTTTAAATTCTCCATTGACTTGGCCTTCCTCATCACCCCACCAGCCAGCTCTTTGCCCCTCTGCCAGTCCTGGTCTAACTGTGATGGTTCTCAAGGATGCCGTCCGCACCGGGCGCCCAGGACCCTGAGGGCTTTACATTTTTGGACCCTTCAGATGCATGATTGCATCTCTCGGCGTCCTCCTGGCTGTGAGCTTCTTTCTGACTTCTAACTCCGTGGGGTAGCCCGGGTCTTCTACACAGAGTATAGGGTCAGGCCTCTAGGCCCTCTTCACCGTTCTTTTTAGGTGTCCTTTAGCTAGTGTCCACATTTCAACCTTTTTTGGAACCTAGCAGCTGATATAGACCACTTAACAACTCTGCAGAGCTCTGTTTCCCATGCACAGCTGGGATATTTGTACAGATTTCCCCACAATTTTCGTGTCTTTCTGGCAAGTCATAGATTAATTTGGCCAGTAGTGGCATGTATCTTTGTAACGTTCCCAAATGGTTTAATTTTCTCTTAGCCTTCCGAGCGTCCTTCCAAGGCCATCTCCCCAGGTCTTGGCTTTGGTAGTTGCATCTCATGGCAGGTGTGCAAAGGGGTGAGCCCCAGACGGGTTCCCACTGCTGACTGCTCTCTGCATGACACTGGTCTCGGCCTCACCTGCCCACCCCTTAGGATTTCACCCTCAGTGAGATGTTTGCAAAGTCAATGTCCACATTACATTTAGTCCCCAATGTATTATTATCTCCTTATTTAAATGTTTTTTAAGATTTATTATTTTTTTAAGATTTATTTATTTATTCATGAGAGACACACACAGAGGCAGAGACACAGGCAGAGAGAGAAGCAGGCTCCCTGTGGGGAGCCTGACGTGGGACTCGATCCTGGATCCCGGGAGATCATGACCTGAGCCGAAGGCAGACGCTCAACCACTGAGCCACCCAGGCGTCCCACCGCAACGTACTATTTTCAGTTCTGTTGTGATCAATTCAGGCAAGATTCTAGCATTCTTTTCAGATTCTTCTAAATTCTCCAACGCCCAAAGAATCAGCGTACCCGCAGTCTTGCAGGTCACGCGAACTGTCCTGAGTGAGTGGTGTGGGCGCACACTGGAGCTGTGTCTTTCCATGACGTCAACTTTGCTCAGCCACAAGGCAGGGCTACCATAGTGATAAAGCAGGCCCGGGATTCCAAACCCAGTGACACTTCGCCTCGTGGTTAGCTCGGCTTCGCACATGGGCACACAGCGCAGCACCACACAGCCACACGACAAACAAGAGGACAGAGGGCGTAGGAAGTGAACGAACCAGGCACGAAGCCGGTCCGTGGGCGCGCGGCGGAGACAAGGCCTCGATCCGGCCCTGGGCAGCGCCCGGCCCTCCCTGCCTCTCGCGTCCAGCAGGGAAGGCTCTCGGTCCTGCTCGGGGACGCATCGGGCACAGCCTCTCTGAAGCAGTCAGACGCAAGGCGGTCGTGTGTGAAGAGTGTGACACTTTGCTGCGAACATCGTTCCCTTTTAAAGGGATTTAATCACTTGGACCCCTGCAGGCCTCCCTTTGCTCCTGCTGGTTCTCAGTTTGGGGCGTCCCCGGCTGGTGCTGGTCCCGGCGGTACCCAGGAGCTGCAGCTTGACACAGGGCCCCGCTTGGCAGGAGTGACTCCATCAGGCCACCTAAGCCGGTGGGCGTGGTGGCAGAGAGGGCTTCCCTGAGGAGGTGACACAGAAGCTGAGAACTGTGGCGAGAAAGAACGGGAACCCACAGAGAGTGGGGCTGCTGGGAAGAGCTCAACGAGGGCAGTTAGGGGGAACTTCCAGTGGCCCCACGGGGCCTGCGTGGTGCTGAGCAGAGGAGAGAGAGCTCCAGATGAGGCCAGAGGCGGGCAGGACCCTGGTCTGCTTAGTCAGCACCCAGAGAGGAGGCTCGGCCCTCGAGCAGCCCAATCAGATCGAGAAATGTAGATAGGTAATAAATAGCCGCAGATGAGTCATCTCAAGCCCTGATTTTTGAGCCTGCCTTGCAGCTCCCCTCAGCCTGCATCCTTCCCAGGAGGGGCCCCTGATTTCAAAATGACCAGGTCAGGCCGAGCTCAGCCCCCGGGGCCCCTGTGTGGGAGCTCAGCCCTGCAAGAGCCGGGGAGCCAGGGCAGCTTCTCGCTGCAGCAGCTGTGTCCCCGTTGTCACCTCCCCCAGGACTCAGCAAAATGAAGAGCATGCAGAGAGCCTCTTTCATGTGATCTGGGCTGCAAATTAAACACATACACACACACAAAAGAACAAAAACAAAAACAAAAACAAAACCCCCACCTTGTATTAATAAAATGGAATTGGAGGTAGCCTGCTGTTTTTTTTAAAAAAAAAAAAAAAGAAGAAGAAGAAGAGGCATTTGGGAAAGTCAGACCAGGCTGGGTTCAAATGCCACGTCTGGCCCTGCCCCAGCTGAGCAAGCCAGAGCCGGTTCACCTCCCCGCTGGCTTCCCCCCTTCACAGGGCCCTGCAAAGATTAAAGGAGCTGATAAGTTTGCTGGCAGTGCCGGACACACGCACAGGAAGCTCTAGAACGTTCACCGCCCAGCTACTATCGTTACTACGAACACAGGGATCTCTCCTAAATATGCAAATGCGTGGCCATCTAGTACAGATGAGGCCCCCAGGTCCCCAGGGTTCCAGGCGAGGAGCACTGGCCCAGAGAGTCTCAGGACCCCCCACCCCAGACCCCCAGCACCCCCCCATCCCCGGCGCTAGAAAGGAAGTTCTCCAAGGACACGGAGTTTTGCCTAATTTCTCTGATGCTCCCCCCTACCCCCGCCAGCCCCGCTCCCAGGACTTGGCACTGTCAGTATTTGTGGATTTACTGAAGACAGCCAGCCTGAGCTGCTAATGATAATTGTCAAACAATAGGTCTGGATCGCCACCGTCCCGCAGACCCCATCGTCGTTGCTAGAGGCAAGGAGCCCAAAGGGCTTCCAGTGACAGGCAGCCGGGCGGTCTGAACGGGTCCCTCTGCCCTCGCGTCCCACCGGGAGATGGGGCGCCGACCCAGGTGAGTGCTGAGCACACAGTGTCTGGGCCACGGTTCAGGAGATCCCTCATCTGCTAAGACCCATCTTTTGCCCTAAGATAACATTCTTTTTAAAGATTTTATTTATTTATCCACGAGAGACACAGAGAGAGGCAGAGACACAGGCGGAGGGAGGAGCAGGCTCCCTGCGGGGAGCCCGATGCAGGACTCGATCCAGGGGCTCTGGGGTCATGGCCTGAGCCCAAGGCAGACGCTCCACCGCGGAGCCCCGCAGGCGCCCCAACAGAACAGTGTTTTTATCACGCGGCAGTGAAAGCAGAGCTCCGTGGGGGCCGGGGGAGACCTTGCCATCCTGGAAGGTAAATGGTCCTGTTCTCTGACCCGCGGGGAGGCCCACGGCTGTGCAGCGGGCTGCCCGGGCCACCAGCTGACCGCAGGTGCGCAGGGAGGGCAGGGGCGGTGGCTGCGCGGGGCCGCGTCATGGGAGCCCCCGGCCGTCCGCGGTGGCCGCCCCCGCAGACCCCGGGGTCCAGGCGCCCGCACACCACAAACATTTCTCACGGTCCCGGAGGCTGGAAGGCCCGAGCGGTGCGCCAGCAGCTTGGTTCCTCCCGCGGCCTCTCCCGGCCTGCCCACGGCTGCCCGCCGTGTCCCCGCGTGCACATCAGGTGTCCTGGGGGCGCTCGTGACCCACCGGGGGCCCTGTGTCCAGACACAGTCACATCAGGGGTTAGGGCCCCAACACAGGGGGCTGGGGAGGGCGCAACTCCGGCCCTAACGGCCCCTCCGCACCCGAGCTCGTGTATCCCCCCGCGGCCCACGAGGTGGGCGGCACGACGGCCGGCTGACGGATCGCGGTTGAGCCCGGAGGTGGGGTGTCCCGGGCACGGCGGGAGGAGAGGAGCAGCACAGTTTTCTGCCATTCGGGGACGAGCGACACGACTCCGTGGCCCCTCGCCCAGCCCGGAAGGGAAGCGGGGCGCCCGGGACGCGGGGTCCAGCGCCTGGAAGCAGGAAGGGCCGCTCGCTCCCGCCGATCTGAGACTTCCCGCACCTCAGCGGGTTAGGGAGGCCGGCGGTCCCCGGGGCGGCGACAGAGCTGCACTGGGGCCGCGGGCACGGGGCGGAGAACCCGGGCCGGCGGCGGGGGCGCCCCGGGAAGCTCGGGCTCGGTGGCCGGCGGGACACACGCGGCCTTGGGGTCACCGCCTCGCGGTCCCCCCACTTCCCGCGTCCCTGGCTCCCGGAGGCCGGGCACATGGCACAGGCAACGGTTAGCCGGGGGGGGGGGGGGGGGCGGGGACTGTGGTGCCACCAAAAAGCCACAAGAGAGGGGCCCCTGGGAGGCCCAGCCGCTGAGGGCTGCCTTCGGCCCAGGCCGTGACCCCGGGGTCCCGGGATCGAGTCCCGCGTCCCCGCAGGGAGCCTGCCCCTCCCTCTGCCTGTGTCTCTGCCTCTCTCTGTGTGTCTCATGAATAAATAAATAAAATCTTAAAAAAAAAAAAAAGCAAAACCACAAGAGAGAGAGGTTGAAAAAAAAATCCTTCCCAGTCAGAATGAAAAGTGAGACCGAGAGAAACTGAGTGAGAAGCTCTCGGCGGAAGGAAAGCCAAGCGTCGGCTTCCATGAAAGCGACGCGGCCCAGCAGGTCGGTAAATGACTCAGTGCCGAGGCCACCGAGGCGGCCGGGCCTCCTGCAGCACGTGTGCGCGTGAGCACCAGCAGACACGCACGTGTGAGGACGCTGGCGGTGGGCGGGGCCTGCCGGAGGCTGCGGGGGGGGGGGGGGGGGTGCCCGAGGCTCCTAGACACAGGCCCTCGCGGCCCCCTCGGAACCCCAGAGCGCGGGACGCCGAGCTGCCCCTTGGAGGCCGCGGGTCGCGCTGGTGGGGCCAGCGCCGTCCCCCATGTGCGGGCCTCCCCCCAGCCCCCCAGCCGGTTCCCCTCGGAGGCGCCCACGCTACATTTCGACGCACGGACGGGTGGGCGCCGGCGGCCCGGGCCCAGGCTCTGGCCCCCCAAGCTCAGAGCCGCCTGGGGGACCGCGGGCCCCGCCTCCAGGGCCTTCCCTCCGCCTCGGCCGAGACACCCCCCCCCCCCCCCCCCCGCTGCCGCACACAAGGCCCCATCCTGAGGTTCTGCGGGGACACGCCTCGGGGGCACCCCTGAACCCGCCTGTGGGCCCCGGGCGACACTGGCTCATCCCTCCTAGAGTCCCGGCCTGGATGGGCAGCCCCGGGGACCCCAGGCCCTCAGAAGGCCCCAGCCCAGCAGGGCCGAGATCACCCGGGGTCATGCGGCCCTGGTCGAGAGACGTGGGAAGGCGGCGGCCAGCGGGGAGGCCGAGGAAAGGCGTCCACGGGAGGCAGGACGAGGCGGCCGCCAGGGGACCCAAGTGACACGGGCGGGCTCTGACGCCAGGACCCGGGGTGGGGGGGGCCCAGGCCTCTGGTCAGCCCAGCCCCGCCGCTGGCAGCCGCGCCCTGCCGTCCCTCCCCGAGGGGCCCCGGGGGCAGGGACACGGCCCCGCAGCACCCTGAACCCCCCGTCACGGGCGGATGGCCCAGCACCTCCCTGGTGGGGGCACCTTACCCCCCCCCCCCCCCCCCCCCCCCCCCCCCCCGCCAGCATCCAGGCCTCACCAGGGGCACCTCCTGCACTTCGCGACTCACCAACCACCAACGCAGCCTCGGACGCCTCACGGGGGAGGCAGCGGGTCCCGACAGGCTCCGGGGCCCACGACCCACCCGCCCGCCCACGGACCCCCCAGCCCTGCAGCCGCTGCCGCTCTCCGGGCCACCGAGCAAGGGGAGCCGCGGAGCAGGGACGAGGGGTCTCCCTCGGGACCCTGGTTTTCGGATTGCCCGATGATCCTGAGGGCAGGAGAGCTTCCCGGGGGCCCCCTCCCCTGCTCCCCAGCTGACACCTCCAGGACCCCGGCCTGGCTGAGCACAGTCCCGTCGCCTTGGGAGCGGGGGCCTAGGGCACCCGGGCCTCCCCCACAGAAGGCAGGGGACGGCTGGTGGCTTCTTCTTTTTTTTTTTTTTTTAAGATTTATTTATTTATGATAGACAGAGAGAGAGAGAGAGAGAGAGAGAGAGAGGCAGAGACACAGGCAGAGGGAGAAGCAGGCTCCGTGCACTGGGAGCCCGACGTGGGACTCGATCCCGGGACTCCAGGATGGCGCCCTGGGCCAAAAGCAGGCACCAGACCGCTGAGCCACCCAGGGATCCCCCACCCGCCCCGTTGGTGGCTTCTGTGGATGGGGAGAGCAGCCCACTGCCAGCCGCGGTCAGGGCTCAGCCTGGTGCCACGACAGGGGGTTACCCCAGAGGCCACCCGGGCCACCACCAGGCACCCGTCAGAGCCCCCCATCACCCCACTGGCCATAGACGGCTCCGCAGAGGCTGGCTTCCCCCACGACCTCCTGCTCCGTCTAGCCGGCCGCCGTCCTCACGGCGGGTCCGGGGAAGGCCCTGGTCACCGCAGGCCGCGGCGGGCTCGGTCCTCCGGGCACCTCCCCGCAGGGGGCACGGCCCACGACTGCTGCTCACACCTGCAGTGCCCGCGGCGGCCGGGCAGCGAGGCTCTGAGCCCATGCACTCGGCGGCCCATACCCTCTCCTCCTGGGGTGCGGGGGGCAAGGACGTGTGGACTCAGGCCGGGCGCCGCGCACTGACCTGGTGACAGGCTGGGGCAGGGGGCTTGTGCAGCCGATGAGAACCGTCACATCTCAGCAGCGAGGGCCCCTACCTCCCACTGGCACTGTCCCCCCCTACGGAGGACATCGGGCTGCAGAAGTGAGGGGACACGCCCAGGGTCACCGTCAGGAAGCCGCCAACTGTGTGGGGAGGGTCCGACCCCCTGACTCGGGTGCCCAGTAGAAACTTCCATTGCACCAAAATCTTGCCCATTCTCAGACCATCAGAATGCTGAGTTCCAACAGCACACGGGGAAATAATTCTGGGAAGTGCAGCGTTTCACTGTTCTCTGGGCCACGCACAGCCCTCGCCCACGAGGACCGCCCGACCCCCAGGGAGCCCCCCGCCGGACGCCCCCTGGGAGACCCGTCTGTTCCCTGGGACGTTGCAAGGGTCCCTTGGGAGGCCGGCCAGTGTTCATTCCTGCACGCGCTCCCCATCTGTCCCCAGGGCTGGGGACCCACAGCTGCTGACGGGTGGACAAAGGCCCAGGATGAGCAGGTCACAGCACCCCCAGTCACTCCCCACGGCCCCTCCCAGGCCCCCGCGATCTGCACACCAGCGACGTCACAGCTCCGCCGCAGCGCCGGACTCCCGGGACGCACTCCCTTCGGGTCCCAGGGCTGCGCAGTCGGTCTCCCCCGGACCCAGGGGCTCACTCACCCACTGCCCCACCGCCCGCCCAACACCCACCTCCTGCCACGTGCTGTCCCAGGACGGAGCTGCGGCCGGGTCTGGGCCCGGTGCCCGCCCCGAGCATCCACCACGGAGCGTGAGGCCGCGGCGCGCACAGGGGCTCGGCCCGGGGGCCCTGCCTGTTCTGCGGCATCAGGGAAGGCGCCCGGGGTGGCCTGGGGGGCCGAGGCCTGAGCCCGAGGTCAGGGTAGGGAGGGAGCTCCGGGCAGGGGCAGCGGCGTGGATCGGGACCGGGGCCGAGGACCGTGAGCAGGTGTGAGACCCGGGCAGAGGCTTCCGCGGGGCTGGCCGCTGCTCCGAGGGGCGGGACGGGAGGCGCCCCAACACCCAGCTCCCGCGGGGCCCTGGGGGGCAGGACCCTGCTGTCACCGTGGCCGGCTTCCCTGCCCAGCACACAGCAGGAGCTCGATGCACGTGTGCAAATGGGGGGGCGGGGGGGGGCATGTGTGAATGGACGCCCGTGCGGGGTCTGTGCTCTCATAGGGGCAACAGAGCTCAGGCCGGATTTATTTTTAAGTTTAAGTCGTCTCCTCCCCCAACATGGGGCTCGAACTCACGACCCTGAGGTCAAGAGTCACGCACTCCGGGACCTGAGCCCCCGGGCGCCCCTGTTCTTATTTCTAAGTGACAAACACTCAACATCATTTGGGGAAGACGTAGGCGATCTTGCTTTTTCCCTTTGGGATCCATACCACATCCTGGGAGGGGGAGAAACACTAGTGTGCACCCCAACACGAGGCTCCCTTGGCTCGGGGGAGTGAAAGCATCCATTACCACCTCGATGCAGGTGGGAAACCAGGCAGGAAGACCACACTGGGTCCTGAATACAGGTTAGCCGCTACTTGTGAGAAAACAGGAGGAAAAAAAAAAAATTCCAACCAAGAAAAAAAATACTCCCTCCGCTCTCAGCAAGCCAGCACATTCTAGTGGGGGGTGGTGGGGACACGCTCAGCAAGGGAGCTCCCGGTCAGGGACTTAGGAACACGTAAGGGCCCAGAGGGACACAGGCAGGGGCGACGCGGAAGGCTGAGCAGGGGTCGGAAGAGGTGAAGGCAGGGGACAGGGAGAGACCCGGGCAGTCCTAAGGGAGGCCTCGGGGACGGGGACGCAGAATGGCTGCGGGGGGCAGGACAGAGGTGGGAGGGGCTGCGGCCACGTGAAGTGGGCCTGGAAGACGTGACACTCCATCCAGGGGTCTCGGCCTGTGGCCTTCATTCTGGGGGGCCCTGGGGTTGGAAGAAGCCTATGCCCCACCTGAAGCAGTCACCCGGAACAGCTCGGGAGAGGCGGCGCGGGCAGGCCAGGGGCCCAGGGCGAGTCCTCCTCGGCCCCCCTGAAACGTCGGCAGGCAGACCCACAGCAAAGACCAGGCCAAGCCTCCCCACCCCAGTTGATCGTTCCCCGTGGCCCCAAGGAAACCACCATGGAGGCCACCGCTGAGACCGCGGGGGGGCCCAGAGCCCCGGGGTCAGTACACCGAAGTCGGGGAGCCTTAGGGTAAGACGTCCGGGTCTCAGAGCACCTGGGCGGCTCTCTGGTTGAGCATCTGCCTTCAGCTCAGGCCATGATCCTGGGATCGAGTCCCCCCACTGGGCTTCCTGCTCAGCGGGGAGCCTTCTGCTCCCTCTCCCTCTGCCCCTCCCCTGCTTGTGCCTGCGTGCTCTCTCTCTAGTAAATTGTGTGCCTCATTAATTCTAAGATGCAATTTCTTTCACATTTTAACATCTCTGAGATTAGCACCATCTCACCGCCGGAGCGCAGACCCATTTTTCCTGCTGGTACACAAAGTAAGGCTGAGTCTATCGATGGCGTCACGGTGTCTGGAGACGGTGGGTGGGGTTTCTTGCACACAGGAGTGACTGGAAGCAAACGGGTGAAACGTACGTTTTTCAAAAGAACTGTGTCTCCAGAGAAATCACTTACCCTGAGGCTTTAATGGACCCAGCATAAAAAGAAAAAGAAAGAAAGAAAAATCAGGACTTTTATGGGAAATGTTTGTGTTGTTCAAACGGTTTCTCTTCCGGCTCAGCTAAACTTCTAAGCTGCTCTCAGCTGTAAATTCATTATTTTTGTTTGGCAAAAGGTTTCCAGATGCTCTACTCCCTCTGGCCAAAGAATTTCTAACAAAACCACTGACTCCCACGGGCCCTATGACTTCAAATTACATATGAATAATATCAAAAAAGCAAACAACCCGATTTAAAAATGAACAGAGGACTTGAACGCGCATTTCTCCTAAGACCTACAAACGGCCCATGAGCCCAAGAAGAGCGTTTCCCCGTCACTCATCATCAGAGAAACAAGCCAAAACCACGAGATAGCACCTTGCGCTCACGAGGATGGCTATTATCAAAAAGGCAGAAAACAAACACCGGTGTGGACGTGGAGAAACCGGGACCCACGGAAGCCCCCGGGAGCTGGGGCTCGGTTGCAGCAGCAGAAGCCTCCCCGCCCTGACACGTGGGCTCTGAGCAACGGGCGGACGGAGCTTCCCGGCATCGGCATCGCAGCTCTAGTGGAAGCCACAGGAGACCACAACCCTCGTTCGGCCTCCAGGCTGAGAAACCTCAGAAAAGCCATGTGCCTCCTCTGGGCTCTGGTTCCCCATTTACTCCACTTTTATCCTCAAAAGCAGGATTTCAGGAGAAAGACACTGGCCGTTGATCTGGGCTCTCGGCCCGCCCACCCTCTGGCTCCCCGCCCGGCCCCGACCACAGCCCCGACCACCTGTGGCTCCGGGGGCTTGGCTAGAGAGGGCCTCAGAGGAGCCTGGGGCCCTGGACCCCAGCTTTAGGAACCAGGGGGGAGAACTCACTCACTGCTCGCTGTCTGCAGGGGCCAGCCTGAGGCCCCGAGCCCCCACCCCAGAGGCCACCCACCCAGGGCTGGAAGCTGCAGGTACACCCAGGCATTGGATCTACCCCACCCAGCGTCAGACCCCCTGTCCCCGGGGTGGGCAGGCGCTGCCAGGGTACCTCCCGGACACCGAGGGCAACAGCAGGACAGACCCAGCACACAGGGCAACCTGGAGCTACAGACGAGGATGGGCTTTATTTACAAACATGTCACATCCCCACCTCTGTCCAAGAGGGACAAGGGCCTGGGTCCCTCCACCTGCCCAACCTAGGAGGCCGGAGCTTAAGTGCACCTGCAGCTGAGGCCGGGCAGGGCTCCCTCCTCGGATGCCCTAACAGAGAAGACGGGTTACAGCTGGTGGCCGCGGCTCCATCCTCCTCTAAATGGCCAGTCCTCAGGGCTTCACAGGGGGCGCAGGCCTGGGGTCCTGACCACACTGGGGTGCAGGGTGGGACCCGTGTTGGCAGGGCCTGGATGGTCACCCTCCGTTCCCCCCTCATCCCCATCTGGATTGTAGAGTCCAGGTCACCTTCCCGGGTGGGGTGGGGCAGCTGGCAGGGAGCAGAAGAGCCTGAAGGGAGGTGCCGTGGGCGGGGAGGACGGGCCCCTGCAGAGACGCTCCTGGCTCTGCTCCCCCTGCCCCCTCCCGCCCCCGGGGGCTCTGCAGACCCCAGGCCTGCTCCAAGGCATGTCCGTCCTGGGGCACCCTGACCATACCAGGTAGGAAGGGCTGGCAGCGGGCAGCTTCCGGTGCTGGGCCTCGGAGGACACACAGGACCAGAGGTCCAGGCTCCTGGGGGCTGAGCTCTTCTCGGATTTGGGAGGGAAAATGTCCCAGCCCAGCAAGCAGTGCTGTGGACAGCAAGGGTTAAGGCGTCTGGCCTGTGGCAGGGCTCCCTTCCAGGGGGCGCACCCCGGGGAGGGGGCTGTGTCCACACACTGGGGGACCCCAGGCCCTGGCCCCGACCTGAGACAGGAGGGGGATGTCCATGGACAGTGGCTGAGCACTTCCCGGGCACCACGTGCCCCATGGCCCAGAAGTACTGATTCACTGAAGGGCCCGACTCACCCCACTGGTCTGAGGACCGTAGGCTGTACCCATTTTACAGATGAGCACCCCTTCTCCTCCCCACCGACCCCCACCCTGGCCAGGAGACACGAAGAACGTTTCCATGGGAGGCACCAGGAACTGGAAGGGCCTGCTCACATCTCTGCTCTGCCACCTGCTGACCTGAGCCCAGGCACCTCCCTCTGCCTCGGTCTCCTTATTTGAACCGCGGGAGGCTCCAGGACCTGCGCTCCTGGTTGCCGTGAGGGCTCCGTGAGCCAAGCCTCCGAGAGGCCGCGCACGGCACACGGGAGCTCCAGGAAGGCGGCCCACGTATGAGGGGCGGGCGAGCAAGCAGACCAGCAGGCGATGGGAGCGGCCCGGCCTCGCTGTGTGGCCCTGGGACAGTCTCGGCCCTCCCTGGGCCTCAGAATCCATCTGGGGACCTGCCTCCGAGCCCAGCTCCACCCAGGCCCCATGTGGCCGCTCACCCGGGGCAGGGCCAGCGTGTCGGAGGCGTCGAAGCTCTTTCGCCGGTGGATGCGGTACTGGTGTGGAGGGTGGAGGACGGACAGCGGGATGCTCACCCTGCGGGAGGGGGCAGAGAGGAGGCACTGTGGGGCCAGCGTCCCAGGCCGCCCTGCACCCCTCAGGACCGGCCCGGCCTCAGGCTGGCTCCCCTCCTCGGCCGCCCCTGTGCTGCCCCCAGTACCTGCCTGCTCTGGCCACTCACCTGACATGCGCGGGCTCCAGCAGGGTCTCAGGGCCCCTCTGGTCCCGGGGGGTCTTGCACAGGCGGCAGGGGACACCGGGGTCGGAAGGCACCAGAAACAGGCGTCGGTTGACGTGGTAACAGTACACGCCTGCGGGGCCGTGAGCAGCGGCTCCCCTCAGCTGGGCCCCCACCTCCCCGAGCCCCTGCTGCCCACCCCACACGCACAGACACGTACGGGTGTACACACACACACACATACACGACACAGACGTGCACGTGTGCTCACGTGACGAAACCAGCGGGACACAGGCTGGTGCCCTCACACAAACGGGCATTTTCACACCCGTGTGCAGGCGTGACACAGCTTCATACCACACTAGTGAACACAAACGCACACCTGTAGCAGTCATCACACACAGCACACATGCGCCATCCACACACGTGTGCACACATGCTACACGTGCGGGCTCGAAGCAAAGACAGGCGCGAAGGAAAGAGGCGGCCGGGGCGGGGGAGGTGGGCGACAGGGCCGGCCTGGTCCTGCAGGGTCTGGCCTCAGCTGCCCCGCAGCCCCCAAGGTCTGCCTCACTGCACCTGGACCCCAGGCCCCCCAGCCCCCCGCCGCCTCCCTGGGCGCCTGGTGAGAACACCCACTCACATGCATGCTCTTCCTCCACGCCACGGCTCTCCCGCACGCCTGGGGGCCGGGGCCTGCGAGGGGAGAGGGCTGAGAGCCAGCGGGCGGGGGGGGGGGGGGGGGGGGGGGGGGAGGGGTGAGCCGCCCTCCCACCCCTCGCCACCCCTCGCCACCCCTGCTCACTCCGGGTCGCTGTGAATACACTCCTCCTTGTTGGCCTCCCGGAAATCCTTCAGCTCCGAGAAGAAGGCATCGGGCTTGCTGGTGACGGGGGAGCTGTTGTCCAGCGACCCTGGAGGGGGCGAGCGGCAGCGCTGCTGTGTGGCTGTGGGCCGGGGACAGGGGCCGGCACTTGGGGCGACTCTGCCCCGCTGCCTCACACGACACACCAGCGGGGGCGCCCCACGCACCGCGACCGCCAGCTCCGCACCGAGCGAGTCGGCCCTCACGCCGTCCCAGTCCCACCGTCCGCGCAGCGAACAAGCACAGCGAACAAGCATGGATGGACGGAGCCAGGCGGGAGGAGGGAACTAGATGGGTCGGCCTCGCGGGCCTCACGAGGAGGCGGTGGGGGTGACCCAGGCTCCTAAGAAACCTGAGGCACGACATCGCGGGGTGACACCTGCCAGGAGGGAAGAGCCCTCGGGGGAGCACGCGACCCTGCTTGCCGTGGATAGGACGGCTCAGCGGGCGGCGGACTAAGAAAACGCAATCGGAGCTGGAAAGAGTGAGTGTAGACAGTCCTGGCGGGAGCTGTCCCACGCCCAGCAGAGGGGAGGGCCGGAGCCAGGAGCCAGGAGCCAGGAGCACGCAGACGCACAAGGGGGGCTGGTGAGAGAGAGAGGGAGGGAGCACGCAACGGGGAGAAGTCACACGCCAAGCCACTGGGCGTCTCAGAGGCAGCGGGGCCTCCGCGGTCCTGGGGGTCGGCGCACAGCAGCCCCACACAGCAGCCCCACCGACCGAATCGGATCACCAGGAAGCACAGGACAGGGACGCGCACGGCACAGCGCCCTGTTCTCCGCCATCCTACGCTGACGGCACGGGGGACGGACCCACGGCAGGCACCTCCTCCGGGAAGCAGGCGGTGAGCTGACGGGTCCCAGCAACCCCCGGGAGCACCTGCCTTCAGGAGGGAACTCCACCTCTCCGTGCCTCAGTTTCCTCCTTTGTGAAATGGGGAGCCACACAGCAAGGAGCCCTTACAAGTGCTGGGTGAGGGCCTACTACGCCTCGCGCACCGCTGAGCTCGGGCTCCAGAGCTTCGGCAAGAGGACGGCCACGGCGCTCGGAGGAAGCGAACGCCTACCCGGACATCAGCTAAGGAACAGGGAAACGGGGCGACTCCCGAGAGCGAGCGATACAGAGAACGTCCAAATGACTTGCGCCACGGGGGTCGGGGGGTGACTACGACATGATGCTCACCGAAGGCCCCGCCTCTGAGCTGCACCCTCCATGGTGAAAAGGAACCAGAGGGTGTGAACCTGGGAAGTGCTCCCCAGGCAGCGGGAACACAAGTGTAAAGGCCCCACAGTGACCACGAGGGCTGCAGGTTCGAGGACCGGCAACAGACCTGGTCGGTCTAGGTAAGGATGTTGGATTTTATTCGGAGCGCCCAGTCCTCTGGCCCCCGTGATTAATACTTCATTCTGGCTGCTGCGTCAGAAATGGACAGTGATGGGGAGATGAAGCCGGAGGACCTGCCAGGCCTCTGAGGTTGCTGGGGGAGGGGGAGCAGGGGGGCAGGACAGTGTAAAGGGCCGACATGCACACAGACCGGGCCCGACCTGGTACCCACGCACAGCAGGGCAGCGCTGGCTCGGCGTGGGGAGCTCCGGCGGCACCTGAGGCGCCGTACCTGCGATCCAGTCGTAGCCCAAGTAGGGCCTGAGGCGCCAGATCCCGTCAGGCACTGCACACTCCTCACGGAAGGTCACTCTCGACTGGGGAGGGAGACAGAGTGGCAAGGGCTAGGCGTGCGGGCCCAGCCCGAAGGAGGCCCCAGGGCTTGGGAGCTGGAAGACAAGACTTTGGCCCCCAAACCCCATTGGTGTGTGACTCTGAGCCTCAGTCCTCCCATCTGTATAACGGGTTCATCACCTTCTTCCCAAAGCGCTGAGAGACTAACAGCCACCACTTCTCAGCACTTCAGCTGAGCTGGACACGCCCTAGGTACCTCCAGGAAGCCCCCCACCCTGGAGGGGAGCTGCTGCCGAGGGCATTCGTCAGACGGGGACAGTCAGGGTCAGGAAGTCGTCCTCCCACGTTACCTTGGGGGGCTGGCTGTGCCGGTCCAGGACGGAGCTCTGGGCCCGGGCCTCCTGGGGCACTGAGCCGGGCAGCCCTGCTGAAAGCTCTGAGTCGTCTGGCTCTGAGATGGGCAGCAAGGGTGCCGAGCAGGGCCTCGGCGAGCCCAGGGACGCTGGGCGCCGGTCCCTGGCAGACGGGAGAGAGGTGACCCCAGAGCTGGCCCCGCCGGGCCAGGATGTACCACAGGGGGCGTCCTGCTGGGCGTCCTGCAGGCGGGAGGCTCTAAAGGCCACTGGAGACATCTCCTGGGATGATGGGGTCTGGGAGTCCCAGCTGCTGGCACCCAGGGCTGACTGGAACAGAGAGGCCCAGTCACCCCAGGAGCGGCCCAGCCACACACCCAGCCGGCCTGCACCAGGCACAAAGGCCTGGCTCCCCATCCTCATCCTCCATCCTATCTTCATCCCCATCCTTATCTCCACCCCCCATCTTCATCCTCATCCCCATCTTCGTGCTCATCCCCCATCCTCATCCCTATCCCCATTCTCATCTCTCCATCCCCACCCCCATCTTCATCTCCCCATCCTCATCCCCCATCCTCATCCTCCCATTCTCATCCCCCATCCTCATCCCCCCATCCTCATCCCATCCCCCATCCCTTCATCCTCATCCCCTTCATCCCCATCCTCATCCTCCCCATTCTCATCTCTCCATCCCCACCCCCATCTTCATCTCCCCATCCTCATCCCCCATCCTCATCCTCCCATTCTCATCCCCCATCCTCATCCCCCCATCCTCATCCCCATCCCCCCATCCCTTCATCCTCATCCCCTTATCCCCATCCCCCCATCCCTTATCCTCATCCCCGTCCTCATCTCCCCATCCCTTCATCCTCACCCTCTCGTCTCATCCCTATCCTCATCCCCCCACCTCATCCTCATCCCCGTCCCCATCCTCATCCCTGCTCCAGCCTCCACAGGAGCCCAGGCCGGCCCCTTCTTTGCTGGGGCTGGTTTCTCTGCGCGGGGCGCGCTGCGTGGAGGCCTGAGCTCCCACCGGGTCAGGCAGTCCCCTCAGCGCCCCTCGGGATCTCCAGGTGAGCACGCACCTCTGAGGCCGCCCTGGCCACCGAGCGCCGCACGGCATCCTGCCCGGCCCACAGCTGCCTCAGGAGCGCCAGGTTGAGCTGCCGGAGCTGCACCAGGTCACCCACGTCCACCATCCCAGACATGTCGCGGGGCTTCCACGGGCGGCAGAGTCACCTCCAGGTCGGGTTCCAGGCCCAGCCCTTCTACCTGAAGAGGTGGCAGCTGACGGGCTGTGGAGCTGCCGCGGAACCAGAACCTGGAGCTCCAGTCCCCACTCTGCAGCCTCCAGCAGGTTATTGAACTGCTCCGTGCCTCAGTTTCCTCATCTGCCAAACAGACATGGAAACAGATCTGCTGAGGTCTCTGCGGATGAAACGAGGTCAGGCCATGAGGCTTCAGTGCGGTGCCGGCACATGGACATCTGCTGTCCCCTGGCCAGGGCACATTCGCTCACAGGCCCGAAGAGGATGGTCCCCTGCAACGACCCTAGCTACCACGTCCCTGTAGTTTGTGGGAAACGACTAGGGCAAGGCTGAAGGGAAGCTTCCGTCTGTCCTACCACCCACCCGTCTTCCCCGTCTTTTCACAAATGAAGAAACCAAAATTAACCCACGTCACACAGTGAGTACGCGACAGAGCCAGAAGGTGAACCCGCATGTGGCTCCAGGACCCCGACACTCCAGCCCCAGCCATGCTGCTGAGGGTGCCTGGGACTGGCCCTCCTCCTCCTCTCCGTCCCCGTCCTCCTCCTCCAGCCCCCCTCGCGACAGAGCCAGGATGTGAACCTGAATGTGGCTCCAGGACCCAGGACTCCAGACACTCCAGCCCCTGCTGTGCCGCTGAGGGTGCCTGTGACTCCCCCCTC